>NW_010972591.1:1157285-1296258 GCF_000737465.1 Haliaeetus leucocephalus
CAAAGACGACCCCCGCCCCCCCCCCCCCCCCCCCCCCCCCCCCCCCCGCAATGGGATGGCGGAGAAAATCGGGAAAAGAAGTAAAACTCATAGGTTTAATAGAATGGTTTAATAGAACAGAAAAGAAGAAATAGCGATAATGATAACACTAATAAAATGACAACAGCAATAATAAAAGGATTGGAATGTACAAACGATGCGCAGTGCAATTGCTCACCACCCGCCGATCGACAGCCAGTTAGTCCCCGAGTGGCAATCCCCCTGCCCTCACTCCCCCCAGTTTATACACTAGATGTGATGTCACATGGTATGGAATACCCCATTGGCCAGTTTGGGTCAGGTGCCCTGGCTGTGTCCTGTGCCAACTTCTTGTGCCCTTCCAGCTTTCTCACTGGCTGGGCATGAGAAGCTGAAAAATCTTTGACTTTAGTCGAAACACTACTTAGCAACAACTGAAAACATCAGTGTTACCAACATTCTTCTCATACTGAACTCAAAACATAGCACCGTACCAGCTACTAGGAAGACAATTAACTCTATCCCAGCTGAAACCAGGACAGCACAGCAATCTTTCTGAAAATACCTTGCTTTCAGCTATCCTGGTGCACATTCAGCGCATGATGTCTGTGACTGTCTAGAAATCTATCTGTGAACGCTGATAAAGAATCAAGCATTTCTGCTGAAAAGAAAAGAGGTGTTCATAATGCATAAAGGACTGGTTTACACCTTGACCTGATCTATCTAGGACACATAAAATTGCAAGTGACTTCCAAACCCCAATTGTTTGTACCGCAAAGGCACTAAATGCAGTGAAGTATTGTCTTATTCTTCACTTCTCCTCTCCTTCTTCTGTGGTATTCCCCATGTCTATGCAATATCTCTTCCTGTATGCACACATATATATATCCCGTAATTGTTTTTACCATGTTCTACCTACAGATACAGTCAAAATATACACCAACTTTAAGATCAGTAGAGTAATAGAACAGGAAAAAAGAAAGGCACCATTCGGCCTATTGACTGAGAAAGAAGATGTCACCTTTTCCAAAAGAGCCCTTTCTGTTCTGTTTGGGTATGCCAAATTTAAAAGTTTAAAGGCCTCTGAATGCAAGCTGGGAAAATGGAAAAGCGTAGCTCCATGCCAGAAGGAGATAAGGGAGGCTGTGAAATGTTAGACAAGAAAGAAATAAATTTTAGCTAGGAGTAGGTCACTCTTCTTTCATAGAGAAATGGCTATTATTAATTTTCTGCAGCTTACACTTCCTTCCCTCTCTGCAGAGTATTTATCTTTCCAGGTTACTGTTGTATAATGGTAAATTCTTAAGTTTTGCTTTTCTATTAGGTCACACAGTGCCAGATAGCTTTACTGCATGTCCAAATAAATCAGCTAAAAAAATCTCACTAAAAAAAATGTTGTAGCAGCTATTTATATATGTGGCCCTCAAGGCTAACAGGAAAACTTGAGCCTTTATTATTTTTTTCATTCATTTCTAAAATACGGGTTTACTGAGGTGTGAGTGGTGGATGGTGTAAATTTTTAAACAGTGGCACTCTCAGCAGTTATGCAGACTTCTGTAAATACAGCTTGTCTCAGAGGACTTCAATATTTGAACAGCACAAGAGAATTTTCTATTAATTCGTTGTGCTTAGGAGCGTTCAGTACCTGCTCAGGTAGAGGTAGAGTTGGATGGGGCAGAAGAAAAATATTTTACTAGGAATAGGTGAATATGTATTAGGATTGTGGAATAGGTGAGTTGGACTGATTTGGACAATTGGCAGCTTTGAAGAAAAAAATGAGAAAAACATGAAATGGGATAATAAGGAACAGATTTACAAAAAGTAGATTAGGCTAGACTGAAATGACATTTTTCTTTCATAAGATAATTGGGTTTTAGAACAGAGAGATCTTAGGAGATCTAATCGATCTGGATCATTACATAACTCACCTTTTAATAAAGCACACAATAATTCCACATGGAGATTTGCTAGGAAAAACTGAGATAAATATAAAAAGCTTAAAGTGAGTATAGCTAACGGGAAGAAAAGAAATGGATAATGCTGAACCGAGAAGTCTTAAGCTAAGTGTTAGGAGTGAAAGCATTAAAGAGTCATTTTCACGATGCAGGTCATTTTATCTTGTAATTAATAAACCTCACTCAAAAAGTAGAAATGTTCTAATGAAATGTGTTGATTATTTGAAAATGGCAGGTACTGTTAATATGGAGTAGTAAAAGGTTGTTACTCAGAGAGAGTTGGCATTAGGATTCATATAATGTAAATAGAATAGCATATAAAATTATAATGTACAAAGGACTTTAATTATTAGGGACTAATAAATGAAATCAAACAAAGCCCTTGTAATAATTTTAGAGCTTATCAATAGGGTGCTGATGGGAAGGAAGTGTATCTGAGTGCATTCATCAATCATGGGATAATTTGTGTGCTACCATTGTAATGTGACAGTGAAAAAAGCTAGTAAAATACTGGGATGTGTCAGGGGAGACATTTCCAGTGGAGGGAGGAAGAATATTAATGCCACTGTAGCAGGCTTGGATGAGACCTCATCTGGAATATTGTGTTCAATTCCTCATTCATAATCAGGAGAGATGAATTTGAAAAAGTGCAAGAGACGCGCTCTTATGATTCTCAGGGGAAGGAAGAATCTATTTCATGAAAGGATGCTGAAAGAGCTTAGAATTTTAGCAGAATAAAAGCAGAGAAGGGATAAGATTGCTGTCTTTAAATACATCAGGATGGTAAAGCCAGAGACAGGAAGGAACTGTTTAAGCTAAAGAAAAGTGTTGGCTTGGGAACAAGTGGGAACAAACTGTCCAAGAATAAATTTAGACTGGAAAGGAACTGAGGGCAAAATACTCTGGTTTTCAGGAAAACAATTTTAGGAAATTGATTATATTGTATTATCTTATATTATAGCATATTATGTGATATAGTTACCTGCTATAAGGATGTCATAGGAATTCTGTTCCAGTTCACTCTTCATCTGTTATTTTCTGTGAATGTATAAATGCCTGCATGCATAAATATTTAATTTGCAGTAAAACTGTAGCTCACTTGGGATTATTTAAACACAGATGGAAAAGGCAGACCAAGTCTACATATTTACACAATAGTTAGAGTCCAGGATTTTGATAAGTAAATATACCTACCACCCTGAGATGAGGTAAATTGTCCTTTAGGAAAAATATGTCTATTATTATTAAATATAATATAATATAATATGTATATTAATATGCATCATTCCTATAATATTTAGATAAAGTTGTGGATGGAGCTTTTCACATTCTATTCCCATGCTCAAACCAATTTTGTTGGCTTAGCCAAAGCACATAAAAAGAGATAAAAACTGACAAAAAATAAGGCTAGAAATACACCTCTGCAGTTCCATAAATTGGTTTTTGTTCTGTGAAAGAAAGAAAAAGCCCCTCTGTCTCTGACCTGTTGGTTTTGGTTTTTTGTTTTCTCCACAGGAGAAACTTTTTGAGAGCAAACGGATCTGAGTGGGAAGATGGTAGAAGAGTCTGTTATTCCAGTCTAGAAATGATACAACCTACAAAGAAGATAGTGTGGGAGATTACATGTTCAGGTTTTGGAAGAAAAGGCTGAAAGAATTGCCTGATAGTATTGAGCACGCTCAGAAGAATATCCAGAGTATGGCATTGAAATAGGAAGACTGTGAGTTATAGGGACCTTAATGACAAAGGGGAAAGCTTAGTAGATGGGGCAGAAAACTGATAGAGGAAAAACATGTGCAGAGCCTTCAGAGGTTCAGAAGCTGGTCTTGTATATGCTGTTCAGAAAGGGCGGAGGTAGGGGTGAAGTGTTGAGGGAAGTTTTTCATGTTTTCAGTGAAAAAGCTGTGAAGTTCACAGGAATATGTGTTCAGAGATGGGTCAGTTCTGTAACATCACAGGGATTTTTGAGAACATGTTCCAGAAAGGTTGGCTGAGTTTGCCATCCCCTTTAAGATAAACATTTTCTGTGATGCTGGAGCTGCTTGTACACTGTACTGTTCCTGGGACATGTGTGTTACATAGAAAAAGCATCCTCAGGAGGGTTCAGCATCAAAAAGTTGCACAGTCTACTACCTGGTGAGCTGATCTGCTTTTTCTGAGTGCTGTTGCTCAGAGACACAGCAGAAATGTGGATCAGTGTATGTGTTCTTCCTCTGCCCTTGAATTACCTCCTGGTCTCCTGCTGTTTATTCATGTCTCCTTTCTTCACTGTTTTGTTATAGTCAAACGTTATATTAATTTGTCTTCTCAAAATGATCATACCTCAGTTTACAATATATTTTTAACAAGAACAGTTTACTTTGCCACTGCTTTTCAGTATCATTAGCTTTTACCACTTATAGTATAATACTTAAGTACTTGTTTCTGTAAAAGGCAGCTGAAATTTACCATTTTTTGAGATAGCATCATTTTTCTGGGTATTTTGTAGCAACATTGTTCATGATTGCTCTCAGGCTGCCAAAATTCCTATAAGTAATGGATGGAAAAGCTACGATTATGGTTCTTAGGAAAAAGTGTTAGCACAGACCATGGTGTTTTATTCTTTCCAAGTGAAATTCAGGCCTATTCACCATTTGCTGAAAAACGTCTTGCATGGATATGAATAGAGACACTTCCTATATATGTTCTTTGACAGCCAGACATGAACATCTCAAAGAGTTCGCCAACGAAGCCTTAGTTTTACCATTTCTGTTCATTGGATTTGAAAATGGATGTCAGTGAGAAGAAGGGATGGGAAGTGTCCAGCCCCTTCAGTACAGATTCACCCAGGATTTTCACCATGTGCCAGCCTGCTCGTGGTTCATGCTATCATCATCATTTCGTCCCAGTGATTTTACTGAGGGTCCAGAATGGAATTCTATCAGTATGACCCAAGTCTTATTTTGCAAGTTTGATTAAGAATTGCATGTTAAAGAAAAATATTTGGGCTTTAGCTGCATGGTTTTGTCTTGTTTGCTTTTAACGTGTCTAACAGGGTGCGGGTTCAACACCATTGGTCTTGTATTCCTTTCTTCCTAAGAAAACTCATGAATGCAAAATTAAAATAATCCTCAAGCTACAACTTGAATTTAAGCCAATGTGGTAGTTTTCTTATATGAGTCTGCCAATAGTTTATATTAACAGTAAGAAAGCTGTGACCTTCAATGAGATAGCAATTGAGAAATTTCTACGAAGTGCCCTTTCAGTACTGAATTGACTAAACATTTCACTGCTGCTGAGCTACAAAGCTGATCTACTGTTATGGGGTGTTCTGTGGGGACCAAGTGCAGAGTGGCAGGTACCACTTGTCAAATGATTTTGAAACTGAAATAAGGTAGTTTATTTTTAGAACTGCAAGTCTCTCTCTGCTTTCTTTTCCTTATGAGCAAAGAAATCTTTCAGGCATGGGTGGCAGAGAGATCGTGATTGTTCTCTGACATTGGTTTAATTTGAATCTCTGAATGGAGAGGTAAGGACCTATGTTACACAGGAAATCTGTCTAGGTCATCTACTCCTCTCTGTGGCAACTAATGCTCAAGGAGTTAAGAAACTCTTCCCATGTCTCATTGCCTCCTCAGATTCTTCAGAGCAAGATGTCCAATTCTTTCTGATCCAGTATTCTCTCATTCAAGTTTTTTCTTAAGTTGTTTTGGTTTTAAATATAAAGATGTGAGCAGAGCAGGGGAAATTGTCATGGCAGTAGCTGAATGGAATATGAAAATAACTCAAGAGATTGTACTGAAGCAATGTATTTATAGACCACATATCTGTCTCTTTTCATAAAAGCTGTTATTTATTCTCTGCAATGTCCTAAGCATTATAATACAGAAAAAAATAAACAGTAATTTTGAATCTGGATAAGTTCTTACTTAACTAATTTAATCATAGATATTTTCCTTGATTTTCTGTTCTTTTCTTAATTAATTCTTACAAAGAGAAGTTAATATGCATTTGTACAATACGTTAGGGGCCCATTACCTTGACAAAATTCATCAGTTTTAGATTAACCTGAATGTAGAATTCCACATGGGAAAATTAATATACTGTTAATGTCTCTGAAAGTTGTAAAGCACTCAGAAAAACAAAAAATCATGTGAAACATCATGTTGGTTCAAGAGTTTTTATTTTCCCTTCTGGTTTATGAGCCAGAGGTCCCATTGCTGTATTTATTTTAAGGCCTGTTCCTGAGCTTTGTCACAAGGATATCCAAAGAAATTATAGGACAATGCTTGCTAAAGACTCTTTTTGGCACTGATTTGTTAGAAAACCTGTGTAGAGAAATGGGAAGCTGCATTCTCATTTGAACAACAAACTTCACCATTCTTTGGTTCTGTGAGTAGAAGAAACCAAATAAACACCTACGTGTTCAATTTTTACCATAGTGCTTTCATCAAACTAACTACCTACCAAGGTGGAATTCATTTCAGCTGCTTCTAGATTTCTACATATTAGATGTTCAGAATGCATCTAAACTAGGCAATCTTCGCTCCTTTACAATACTGGAGAGAAACATACACTTAAAGGAGAGTTCATACGACCTAATTTAGTTGTTTACTTTTGGATGAGGTGAATCAGAATATACATTTCATCAGTCATACTATTTCTTAAAAAGCCTGCATCTCCTTTAGGTAATTGTACATGCTTATCTGTTTCCTCTGCAAATTACTTTTTAGAACAATTAATAAGAGATGGGGGAGAGGAAAGGACTGAGTGTTTACTTGCAAAGAATCAGGTACCTCTTGTCAGGAGTCTCTGAGACTTCAAAACCCCACTGTGATACCTCAGTACTTGCTTCTACTCTTACCAGTTAAGACTATTGAAATTATGCTCAGCCAGCAGAATATCTGGGCACCAGTAGAAGTCATCTGGAGAGAGTAATGGGAGCTGCACATAGGAGCACATAGGAGAAGAGTTCCCCTGTATTGGTGGTACAGACACAGACACGAGTCACCCCCACCACCACCAGCTACAGAGCACTTCCCAGTGCCCAGCACTCACAAGAAGTAGGCCAAAAGCCACATGATTTATTAGAAATCATAATGTGACATTGGAATAAAGCAAGGGAATCAAAGGGTACCACCATTGTTCTGCCTATAACAAGTAATTTAGTAGCTAAAGATTCCCAGATGATTTTAGAGATGGGGTCATGCCTCATGCTAAAAAAAAAGTTTAGAAAAAGAGTACCTGCTGCATCCTTGCCCCCAGTATCCCTCCCTATGTGACCCAGGGGAACCTTCCTCCTTGACCCCAAATCTGAGGATCAGTTTAATCCCCAGCATGCAAGCAAAACCAAGTCACACCACAGAAGCAGGCTAGAGGTGTTTCAGTGCCACTGGTGATTTAAACATTACAAGCAGTAAAAGGTGCATGAAATAAGCCAGAGAGCAAAACCATTATATCTGCAGTGTATCTTTCATTCATTTTGACTTTTAATTGGTCCACTATTCTTTAGGAATGGTGCTCTTGAACTTAACCTTACAGAGTCTTTGGCCCAAAGTTCATCAGAACATACTAAATTTCTGTCTCTGAATCTTTTATTCTGCTTTTATTTTGTGGATTAGGATGGCACTGGCTGAATTCAGCAAATCACGAGAAGTAGTCACTGAATGGCTTAGTCACCATTGTCTCGAATATAGTGTAGTTGGTCTGTTAACTGTTCTCCTGTATGACTCCCTGGTGTCCAGAAATGTTTCCCCGGGATAGTGCTGGTGACCACATGTTATCTCTTCAGTGCTGAGGCAGGCAGCATGTACCCGAGAGACAGCTGTACCCATCAGATACTATTCAGGGTAGGGATAAGCACATTACAGTCCTCACAGCAACTTCCTGAGGAACATTTCTCTGTTCTTGATAGTCCTGAGCCTATATCTTTTGTATAAAAAGTAGGCAAACTTGCCAAGGGGGTAAAAAATACCACTGATGCTGAGATGAAACCTGTCATAAATAAATAAAATATCTTTTTTTTAGTTTTTGTGCTATCCTATACATTGTGTTATTTTAACTGGGGTCATATCTACTGTGATTTTCAAAAAGTTAATTTAGGGGTTAAGAAAATTCCTAAGTCTCATCTAATTTAGGCTGTCGTATTCCATCCATTGTTCCTGGGTGTTTCATATATACTCTCAGTACAGAAAGTACAATGTGGTGTGTCAGCATTCTTTGAAAGGGCACCCGGTTGGTACTGGTGAACTGACGCAACACTTCTCAGATAACAGAAGGGAAAGGTTTCTCCCCCCCGCCATCAGTCTCTGCTCCACCTATGTACTCACTCCCTGAGAGTATCTGTATAGTCTTGCTCATGTTTTCCTCAGTGAGAAAATGCAACTCACTAATCAAGCAGAAATCTCTCTTTGTTTCCTTTTTCTGCTGGATTAGAGGATGGAATTTGCTCACTGAGGGGCAAGATGAGCCCAGAGCTGGCTCAGAGGAGTGGCCTTTCAGAGGCAGCAAGCTATTAGACTGGTTCAATCTGTCTTGTCTGACTGCACCCTGCATCAGCCCAAGCACCACATGGTAAAACACACTTCTGCACTGTGAAAAAGCTAAGTTAAACATTTTCTATGGGATTTCTTTACCTCGATCCATCTTTACTCCTGTGATGTTGGCAAAGAGCTCTGCGTGATCTATGGCTGAGCCTCTGACTTTCTTTTTCACAGTCCAATTGTGATGCTGTAGAGCAACAAATAACTCTTGCAGATTTTCATCTCTGGCAATACTTACAGTGCGGATTGGTTATTCTGCTGCTTTTAGCTCTTTATGCCTGTTATATTTGGGCCAAAATTTTGAAATGCAGTATAAATTTTGGGGTCCCAAATTGTCATAAGTCTGGCACTCAGAGAGGTAGAGTGCCCATTTTTTGAAGTTATTAGTAGATACACATATCTTCTCTAGCCAGCCTGGGGTGGAGGAAGAAGGTCAGAAAGGAATAAGAAGGGTAAAGGAAGCATAACTGCATTTCATTTGTGTGCAGGTGAGCTTGAAGTCAAAGAAACCCACAGGAGGCCACTATTGCTGAAAATTTATCTGGGGCTTATCAAAGTGGTTTACCAGGCATAAGATTACAAAAGTGAAAGCATTTTTCTAAAGTATTCTCATGCTCAATAAAATCTACAGCAGTAATTTAAGTGTTGAAAGAAACATGGAAAAGAATAAGGGATATTTTGTGCTTGGAAAGGGGCTTGCTGCAACTAGTTGTAGTAAGTAAGAGATAGTAGACATGGAAACATACATATGTAAAACAATTTCTGAATGACTGTGAGGGAGAGGGTCACAAAGACTAGGGAAGAATTCAAATCTGACAAGTTAATTTAAAGTCTGGAAACCCTACCAAACACAAATTAGAAATGGTGATTACCCCTATGAAACTAGTTTGCAGGCTGCCAAAGATACTGACTGTTCATGACTGGCTCCAATCTGATGGGCATATTTACTCAGAAGAATATTACTGAGATTTACCAGTTTGAGAACTGTGTCAACTCAGAAAAACTCTCACAGAGCTGTGAGATGGCCAAAAAAGCAATTCAGAGAATGAAAGCTCTGCTAAATGAACAATCATGGTCAATACACAATATTGTGGTGGTGTGGAAATGTATAATTATATGGATAGACTTTCCCAGAATAGGTGATTTAGTTTTGCAAGTAAATTTGAACATATAGTTGATGTTTGACCTTACTGAGAAGAGTAACAGAATACTTATAGCTGGTATTTCAATGATAGTTACCGAAAGTAAGGCTTCTACACCTGAAAGTAGACATAGCAGCAATAGCTAACTTGAGTTTCAGAGTTCTGTTGGATTCATGATTTGACATGTTGTTCTTTTCCTCTCTGTTTCATTGCTTTGTTTCCATGCTATCCATGAGGTAATTCTAAACAAGCATTTAAAAATTAAAAGAGTTGGATTGCATTTTGAAACTATGTAATTTACAGAATTTACAAAAAAGTAATAAAATATACATTTTTGCTTTGGAAAGTTTCTTAAAAAAATAAAACAAATATAACTGATAATGGTCTGCTTTGCTGGAGGCGGGATTCTGAAAAACAGAAAATGAGAAGTTTTGCTTTTCCTGTCTTTCATTTCATGAAGAACCTTAATGAAGACCTTTTGCTACTTACTAGCAAATATAATGGTAGTGTCACAAGGTGTGTGACACTAACTAATGTTATAAAGTACGTAGGCTGCAACTTCAAAGCCCAAGGTTGTAGGAAACAGGTCAAAACAATCATACCCTTAAAACTGTTCTGAGTCATAGAAGTTTCTTTCTATAATTTTTGGAAAATCAAGTCATTCTAACCTTAGAGAGTATGGAAGACGCTGAGTTCACAGCTTTGATTTTCTAATATATATAAGTTGGATATATTTAGTTTTAACATTTTAAGCCTAAAGTGTCCTTCTCTCATGTGAATGACACCAGACCTTACACAAGTTATGGGCTCTCACCCCAACAGCCTTCCCAGTTTCTTGCATCTGAGGTAGATATCCAATGCAGCATATATCTGCCTATGGAATAAAGACTGGATTACTGTAGTCCTCAGGGTTATAACTCATAACTATGTCAGGTGTATAGAAGTTCCAAAAATAGCTCTAGGAAGCTGAAAAGTAGCATTATTTATACTAGTTGTTTTCAAAGTGGTCAGGGACTACATTTGGTGTTGAAGACATGAGAAGGTGCTAGACCAGCAATAAGGGCAAGGTGAGATGGACTCCTGCCCCAGGGTTCCCTGGAGAAGGTTGGAACAGATAGGTGTTACAGCTCATCACACCTCTTCTGACAGCTCAGATCCTTCCCGTGTTTTCAGAGACTTTGGCCCCTTTTGCTCTCTTGAACTTTCATGCTGAAGATGCTGCTTCCATTCACTTCAGAGATGCACTTTTCCCTGTGCTTTGAAACTTCCCTCAAATTTGGAAGTATTTGAAATTTCCATGGTCTTGGGGGCCAGACATCCACCAGCAGCACTGGTGCAATTTTATATTCCCAGCTGTAGTCCCTAAGTCCCTAGCCCCTCTGCCCCTCTCTGGCGTGCTTACTAACAGCGAGCAGCCTGGAAGGAGAAACATTTAGAGGTCTAAAACAGGTCAGATGAACCTGTCCTTAAAATGTGTCTATTTTTTTACCTTTTTCCCCTTTTCGTTCTTTATTCATCTTGGAGTGACTCACTCCAACATCTACGTTGTGGGAATGTAAAAATAGGAGAGACAAATCTCATCTCTTCTTTAAAAATTATTCTTGGATTGTAGATGACTTCAGTATAAGATAATGACAGAGAAGTAGTGGGGTGGTTCACGTGGTTTGGTTTGACTTAGAGCAACCTAGGAATCACCACCAAGTAGTGCAAATGTACTTTTAATATCTTTGCCATTTTTCAGAGGCAATTTTCCTTTTTTAAAAGGGAATAATATAGTCCCTATAGTGCCTAAATTTCACTTAGACCTTCAAATGGAATTCATTAAATTAAAAAAAATAAATCAGTGAAACCTTTTATATTTAAAATGCAGTGATGATAAAAATCTTAGTTTCAGCAATAAATTTGATTTGTAAATATATGTAAGATCCTACTCAGCATAATGCCTTTTGCATACAGACATTAAAGGTATCTGTTCTTTCAGATATTCTTTGCAGCATTTACATTTTCTAAATCATAATCACATGATGTTATACACTCAAAAATCACTAAAGGGCTCTGGATGTGTGTGAAATAAACTATTTCTCTTGTAAGGACTGAGTTAGTGATGGACAGTGTAAGAAGTCTATGGTGCATCCACTTAAAAGATGTCAATATTGTAGAAAGTTGTTTGAGCAATGCTTTCTTGGTGTAAGGAAAAAGATAGGAGTTTCCTGGGAAGAGAAAACATAGGATCAGACTTACTAATTGAATACTTACTTAGCAAACCAGCACATGTCAAAAGACAAATTAGAATCAAAGAAATTTTATGAATTTTTTTAGAATTCAACATTTCTATTTCTTTAGTAGATAAAACAATTGAGCTTTCATTTAAAGTTGTGAATAATTTCTCTTTTCCTTCTTCAGTATGTTTTTACAGGTGTTTTGTCCACTTTTCACTGCCAATTGATTTTTTAAACATACGATTTTTTACTATATTTATGTTTCTTTTCTCTGTTTTCAGAGCTTGTATTTGATAATTTCAGCATGGAGTTGTCTTGAAACTGAGGTCAGTGATAGAATTTTCTGCAATTTCAACAAGACTAATATACAGATCACATGTGTAAGTTTGGAACCTAATATTTCCATTATTTATATAATTGAGGTACCTGTTTCTTCAGTGGAGTATGTATGAGAGGAAATCTAGGAAGATGTTTTTTAGGACCTCATTCTACAAACATTTACAGATTACATATTTTTTTCCTTTTTTTTATATATAAAAAAGAAGTCGAAACATTTATAAGAAACAAACAAGAGACCAATTTTGAACCTGCTTACTGAAACCAGCATTCTCAGGCTTAGAACAAACCTTTTATATAAAGTGCTCAGCAACCACTTTTGATACCGAATGCAGGTGCAACAATCAAAACCTGCTCCTGCATCACTTCTAAGAGGCTATATTTATCTCTGTTTCCAAAACACTTAATCTTCATGATTCCTGATACCTTTTACTACTTTCCTTCTCCACATTTGAACTTCATGAAAAATGGCAAAGCATCTTAATTGGTCATGAGTGGGAGGAAGCCTCCATTTTTAAGATCTTGGGCTACATAAAACAAGCAAATAACCATTGCTTATTCTATATGCATATGCCTGCCTCGGAAGATCTAGTTTTGTTTGGTCACACAAGCTGCACAATTGAAATACACACCAATCAGACAAAGTACTTTCTTGCATTATTGTAAATGTCCAGCCTATCATATTACAATGATCTCTAAAGTTATGTTAACCTCAGCTTCTTCCTATCTTTTACTCTCTTTCAAGCTGCATACAGCCTTCCTTATTTATACACTCTACTCACCAGCCAAGCATATTTAAAAAAAAAAAAATTGGTATATTCCTTTTTGAGAAAGGCTTTGCTACCACTCTCGTGGATGAATGCATTTGTATAGAGAGTGAGAAGACAGGCAGTGGATGTGAGTGGAATCCACAACACCTGGTTGTCAGCCTTCCTTTCCCACTGTGCGTTTTCCTGCCTGGAGCAGGATCAATATCATCATATATTTCAACAACAGTGCATCAAGGTCCCTGGAAAAGCAGTGTTATGGATGATTAAATAACTTCAAAGTGAAATTCTCTAGAAATAATTTCCATTAAAACATTTATAATATCAGGAATTGTTCCAATCAAATAGTTTAAAATTTTGAGCTTGTATTAAGACAGCATGAAATACACGCTAATAACTTCCTTATTCCCTCCCTCCACTGTGTATAGCTGACTGATAAAAAATAGGACATGTCTATCTTGGAACAGATGATTATGGAGATCTTAAATCTACATCTATCTATTCATTTATGTGTTCCAAAGAGTAAAAGCCACACTAGGTATTGCCTATAAAACCAGTTTGTACTCCAACTGGGGAAGCTCTGCCTGCTGTCTTTGTCAAGCACCGTGGATCCAAAGGTAGTTAGACCGTATAATTAGAGGAGAAAAATCTTCTTGGGAGTGAATTGCTTACCTAGATAAAAAGGGTGAGAATTATTTAATGCCATGAAGTGATTTGTTTGTTTATTCTCTGGATTTATTACATAAAAAGTACTTCTGTAGGTTCTCTGAATAGACCGCAGGGGGAAGTGACAGGAGCTGAAGGATAACTGTTTTGTATGGAGCTGAACTGCAGTGGTCCTGGAAGATGAAGGCAGGGCTGACTGATTTACTGATCTGACTGGTGGGTGTAGAACCTGGGCTAGGGTTGAAGTCCAGCACTTCAGGTGTTGTTCTCAATCAGCTCTGGCACAATGAGAAGTAAATTAGGGAACTGGTGAGCTACAGAGAGAAGGAGTGATTTAATGAGGGAGTAGGTAACAAGAGGTAAGAGAAGGAGAATTTATTTTCCAGCACAGAAATATTTTTTTTCTGGAATAGATTTTGTTGATATAGAGAAAAACATCTACTCGTCCACAAAGGACAGTGCTGCAGCTAAATGTCCATACTGCCTCTTCTGGCTAATACTGTGTATTTAACAGGAATAATTTGAAAAAATAACTTTGATGTCAGACTTCATTGCTTTGGTGGAAGGAACTAAAAAAAACCCCACAAACAAAAAAACTCTACCATGGCTTCACATACTGGTCATTTTACATGGATATTACTATTATCTTTGAATCAGTAAATGCATCTTGTAGGTCAGTGGATGATACTTGCTTCAGTGATAGACTCTGTGAACAACAAATCAAATCATGTAAAGTTAGTTGCAGGAATAGAAAGCTTTTGAAAGTGTTAACTATATACAAGTATTTCTTCTCTTTAGAGTTGCTTTTCATTTCTTTGACAATATAACCTGTGGTGGTGTAGGGACCCACTGCTGACCTCATTCTTGGTGTTCATGTTGCATTTCCAGCATTTCCACTGAGTACTGGAACAACTTTGCACAGGGTCAAAACTAAGGCTGTTAGAAGGTCTATGTTTTGCATTCCTTTTGTGATGAAATATGCATAGATACACTGTCACTAAACTTCAGATGAACTGCTGTTCAAAACATTAAACACAGAAACTAAGATGAAGTTTATACCACTTTGTAATTTACATTGACATTTAACCTAATTTACAATGATGGCTGGTTAGTCCAGGTGGATACTAAACTGCAGCTGTTCTTTAAACATTATTCTGTGTACCCTCCAGAGTAGGTTCTAATTTGTTTGACTTCCTTTCAAGGCACCAGCTCCTCTGGTAAAAAAAAAAAAAAAAAAAAAAAAATTTAAAAAAAATCATTTGCTACAGTTGACCAGGCAGTTAGCTAAGAAGTTACATGGAATTATTCACCTTTGATTTTCATTTACAATGTAATGTTGCTGCAATAGAATATGTTGTTCTTATCTTTAATTGGCACGTTTGTGGAATTACATATTTCACATATTTCTTGTAGTTTTGTGACATAAAAAATTATTATATTCGTCTCTTTACTTACAAATCTTTTACTTTTGCACTCACAGACAAAATCTTTGAGGATATATCAGAACTTTTTCTGTCAAAGATACCTTGGTTGTTTCCTAAGATAAATTTTTATTTTCATTCTTCCTTTCATTTTCCTTCCAGACTGCTCAGGTCCCTCCTGTTATAAAAATACCATAGAAATGCACAGTAAAATTTCAATGCAAAACTTGGTGAGCTTGTGAAAGAACTGCCTTTGACTTCAGTGGACTTTGGATCACTCTAGGAGAAAGATAGTTAGACCTTAGAAAGATAATAATTATTTCAGTTTGGTTGTAAAAAAATTTTTATATCAAAATTCTTAATTTTTCCTTTTAGTAGAATACTCTCTTGTTTTGACACTTTTAATTTCTTTCCAAACACCTATTTCAGGAATAACAGCAAACAACATGGCTTAACATAAGAAATTAATATTTGATACTGTGTACTCTAGAAAGTTTCATCATCCAACAAGACTACTTAAATTGCACTTAAGTTATGTATGTGAGAGATGATATGCTGAACATTTGGTAAAGTTTTAAATCTGATATTACCTTACCTTGAAGAATTCCTTTTGATAAATATTTTATTGCTCTGAAAATGGGAAAGAAGCAATGTCCTATCCAAGTAGCTGCTTGTCAGCAGCTAACCCATGTAAGATTTCAACCTTTCACTTAGAAAGCACCTATAAAAAGTAACAGATCCTCAAACGGCTTAAGGATTTTCTCCTTCAGTAAAAAATCCCATAGTATAAAAAACTATATGCTATTTCTGCCCTGTTAAGCACAGATACACGTGCTGTGTACATGTCTGTATAAACATAAATTTACACATAATGATAATATGTTAGGATTATAGTACTCAAGTTTACTGATACTCAAGTGATATATGCACACAGAATAATGAATGTGTACCATTTATTTTGCTCAAGAAGAAGATGGGTAGAACAGCCAGGACGGTGGTGGAAAACACTGAGATCATCTCACTGTTTTTTCAAAGACTGAATATTAAAGGCCATTATTTTAAATGACTGACAGATAAATAATTCATGTATTTGATTCTGAGACTGAACAGAAACGTAGATCGGTGGAAAAAGGGCTAATGATACATCCTTGATACTTAAAGGAAAAAACCCAAGATCTTGAGTTTAGAAAAAAGAAACAGGTAGAAGTTGACTTGTTTGGGTACCTTATTTTGGGGTCTATTTCTAATAATTGTTGTAAGGATAGAAGTCATGATACATAGACAGGAGAGATACAGAAATAAAGTTAAATGGATGGTTCTGCAGCTGTGCTGAATAAGATGCTATTACCAATCATTTTAAAGTCAATCCTTCAGGATAGTAATGCCCAATGGCATTATAATCTGTTGAATTTTTTGTTGAAAAATTAATTTGTACTGAAGGACAAACCAGGTCTTTCAGTCATCTTGTATTAGGAATACAAGCAATCAACAGTATGAACAATTAACATTACATCCTACCATAAATCGAGAAATAAGTTGATAAGAGATGAAATTATGCAAAGGAGGCTCACATATCACACAATCGTAGAATGACTGAAGTAAGAAGGCACCTCTGGGAATCATCTAGTCTAGTCCTTGCTCGAAGCAGGTTAATCTAGAACAGGTTTCTCAGGTCCATGTCCAGTTGTGTTTTGAGTATCACTGAGGACAGAGATGCCACAAGTTCTTGGGGCAGCCTGACCTAAGTATTCAACCACCCTCTGTAAAAAAGTTTTTTTCTTCTATATAAATGAAATTTGCTATATAGCAATCTGTGAACATAATTTTGTGTTGGAGTCCGCACAATGAGAGGGAAAAAAATTATTGCTTGCAAAAGAACAAGACACCCTTTTTGAGGGGAGCAGGGTCTCTGGAGCAGAGTCTGAGCAACCACTGAAGTACCATGCCTGGTTTGTCCCTGTTTTACTATGAGATGTAGAAATCTAAAGAAAGAGGTTGAACTCTCCACTGTTACCTGGGAGCATAACCAGCTCTTGTGAAATAGAAAGCTCCTTCTTAAAGAAGAATGCAAAGAAGACCCTTAAAGGAGTCAGTTCTCTCTATAGGTGAAGCACCTTGAAGTACCAATTAATATGGTAGTTTTTAACATAAGTAGCTTGAGATGCAGTGAGCAAATGAAATATGGAATTCATAATGATATGGCATAATGCCACAAATTAAACTGTCTTCAGAGAGTCCGTTTTCAGGCTGTGGCTTGCTTACTTGAGCAATGTATTTTGTTTCTGAGACTCAGGTAGCTCACCTCATCCAAAACACGGTGTAAAACCCCACTTCATTGAATTAATCCTGCAAATAATAATAGGAAGTGATATAGCAATATGAGTGAACTCATCACTTCATGGATAAGTATCTGAGAAAAGTGTCATCTCAACACCACTTACCATCTGAACAGATAATTAAGTGAGATGGGACTGGAAAGGGAATTAAAAATTCAAGTAGATAGAGCATTTTAAATCAACACATGTTCTACTCTACTTGTTTACTTATTTGAAAGTTTTCTACTGTCCATTATTGCTTTGGCTATGTAGGAAGAAGTTTGGGATGTATAGACTGTTTTGAAAGAATACCATTAAACTGATTTTATGGGAAGAGCTGGGAGCATTACATAAATCAGCAAGCAGATCATAAAGGAGAAATGGGTAAACAATTTCCACCAAATGTTTCTTTCCAGACAGAAAAGATTTTTTCCCACTTCTATACAAGTGCAAGTGAAATATGCTTGGATTTATATTCAGTGATTACTAAGTTTTTGTCTACAAAGAAAAAGCCCAAGTTTTGTACTTGGTTTTCAATGACAAGTTGAATTGTTACAGTGTAAACATAATTGAAAAAGTATTTTTTCTTCCAGTCTCCTTTAAAATTAACCATAATAATGTCCTTCTTTTCTGCCCAACTCTGTTTTCAGATGTAATGGGCAATACTAGAGAAGAAAGTGAAAGTAGGAGAAAGGTGCATAGTCATAACAATAATAGGCTGAGGTTGTGGTGACTCTGCTGTAGGCAGAGGGAGCTGGCATTGTAGTTTGGATCTAAGTTGTGCAAGCCTATTAAGAAAGGCATAGAGGTATGTGGGATGAGAAAAGTGTCTTAAAGGGAATATTTAAGCATAATCACCATTGACAAACTGGTATAAATTGGAAAAAAGAAAAAAAAAATGTGTTTAAGAGGAGCTGGATAAGAGCCTAGAGAGAGAATACTAAATGGAATAAAATGGAAAATGGTCCACTTCTGGAGGTAACTAAATGCTGTAAATGCAGGTTAGATTTTAGATGACAGGCTAATAAATCTATGGAACACCATATACCTGAGGTATTTTCACACTGTTAAACAACAGATCAACAGTTAGAAGTGCTTTTAGACAGTTAAACAGCAAAGTGGGTGTGTAGTGCATTTCATGCACACATTGCAAAGGATTGTGAGTTATCTGAAATCTACCAGACTAAAACTGCTTGAGATGTTTAGTAGAATCATAGTGATTTCATTCCCATGGCCCTTCATGTACCCAGCAGGGATGACAGTAGCCACGAAAGTGGGTCAACCTGCATTAGGCACAGCTTAGTAACCTTTGTCCAGGTTTCCTACCGTACATTGGAAGTTCATTACTACAGCACACCCTTCGTTACACCTCCTTCATTACACCTGCTGTTTCTGTCCTGTGTAACCTAATACTACATAGGGTATTCCAGCATGTTGCTATCTCACCTCTTATTACATTGTAGACATTACCTAATAGGTAAAGATAAATAGTTCAGCAAGCAGGTAATTAACCAATAAACTAGGCAGTATGATAAATAGCTATGGAAATAATTTAAGGTGTAAGGAATGTGGCAGTGGACATACACTAAAAAAAGGTCATGTCAGAAGGAGCTGTCAGGCCCAGAGGCAAAGACAGATAACAGCAGAAAACTAACAGGACAGGTCACTGGACAATAGTTTCTTCTAGGAGAGGAATCCTCATGGAAATAGTGTCTGTGAACATACCAGAATTTGCTATCAAGTTCAGAATCACAGGCTAATTGGTGTGACATAGCTCCAAATCATTCTTAGCTTTTTTTTTTTCCCTTTGTTTTTCATAAAAAGGGATTTTTAAAGCCCCAGGTTAATTGGCAGAATTGTTTTAGTAAAAGTTGACACAAGATCTTCTTAAGAATTCACATGTAAACCTACAACAGTCTCCATTTATCTGAGAGGAACAATGAGAAGGACTTGTACAGCCTTTTCTGCAAAGACAATTGCACAGTTTATCTGTCTGGGGAATATAGCACAAGACCCCATCCAGGCAAAATTTTTAATTCTGCCAGTAGTATGTTCTGGCAGCCTGAGAGCAACAACTTGTTTCATAGCACAAGAAGCAATCAGGTTTGTTGTTTTCAAAATACTTTTAATCTAGAAAGAGAGCTAGGATGAAGCAGAGGTCTTTGTATACATTAAAAATGGCAGCATGAATGAAAGAACAACTTTCACACTGAAGCTCCTAAGTCTTGTCGGTACTTTAGAATTTGAAAGTATGGTAAAAAGATTCATATATTCAGTTGTGGTTTCCCTTGGATATGAGTATGAATAAGAGGAAAAGCTCCTTTTTATTTTTATGCTATATACATTTACATTAGGGGTGTGAAGAAAGTGCTTACTTTCAGTTTCTCCAGACAATTTGTCTTCAGCTACATGCAGACTACATGTGTAGACTGCCACAGCTAGTTGTTTATGATTGGTAATGAATATTATTTTTAAAGGGAAGTAGAATTTGTGAATGTATTGTTTTCATTTATTGACTGATACAGTAAAGCTATAAATAATATTCCGCAATATGCAGATCAGGTTACCAAATCCTATGAGATCCCTTAAGGACAAATACTTCTTGTGAGAGAATTAAATAGTGCCCTACTCACACTACCTTTTGATAGTTATCTCTTCCTGTGGCACAACTCCTTGTTTTTGTTTTTGGTTTTTTTTTTCCTTTTCCTTTCTTGTTTTAATTTCCAAAGATAGACCAGGAAAAGAAAGTTTTTAAAGTTAAATGGAATGAGACAAAAAGATTGATTGCTCTGACTTTCTCATTGGAAAAAGTTGGAAAGCAGGAAAATAAAATAAAAAAGAGTAGAAGTAGAGAGAAAAAAGGAGAAACACCTCACTTTTAATTTCTTTCTGTTACAAGGATATATAAACCTTTTTTAAACATAAGGTGTAAATAAATAGTTTTCACCCTCATATTCTCCACTTTATTACTTCTCCTGGTTAAAAAAACCAAGGATGAACAAAGTAAAAATTCCAAATGGTATTTCTAGTTATATTTTCCTTCAAAAGATGAAAAAAAAAATTAAAAAACTCAAACTCCATTAAATAATTTTATAAGAAAACAAAAAAAACCCACAGAAAGCTAATATTTGGATAAAGTCTCCTGTCCAAACAACCAGGAATAACAATACATATTCTGGAGAAAAAGAGTCGACAGTCACGCTTATTGAAAAACAGCATTTGTAACACATAATTTTTTTTTTTCATTTAGACATAATTCAGATTTTATTTTCATGTACTTTTTAGGAATAGTTAGTATTTTCTGGAAAAAAAAAATCTTATTCGTGAAGTTTACTTTTGCCAACAGAGCCTTCCTATTTGTTTTGTTCTTATAATGGGAAAGAAGCACCAGTACATGCATTCAGCTGTTCTCACAGATGTAGTTCTCATTGAGTTTCCTCTGCATTACTTTATCATCCTTGGATTTAATGGAACTTAAATGTTTGACATGTGCTTTTGGGTCTACCTGCTTTGGTATTTTGCTGAACTATGACATAAATAAATGGTATTGACATCAGTAGATTAAGGAGAAGAATTAATAAAACCCATGTTTACCCATGTAGTAAAGAAAGGGAAAGTTTCTGGGATTAAAGGTGAAATACTTATAAATTATAACTGGATGGAAAAGCTGAAGTTTCTTTTAAAAATAACAACATGTTGTATTTTATTTTATTTTGACCAAATAGTCATAGTGGTCTTTGTACTAATACACTGAAAATTTGGCGAGCTTGTAACATTGAAATTCAGCTTAGGACAATGTGGATAAATCCAACCATATACATTACAGGTACATTTTAAAGACAAATACAAGTGTTACTTTCTCATTGTTCTGACTCTGATCCTTGCAATGTCCACAAAGTACGCTTTGCAGTACCAGAGAAGCTGTAGGTATAGGGAACAAAGGGATTGCCAGTATGAGGAGAAGAGACAAGGACATTATTGTTCATATGCTGAAATATGAGTCTGGATTCCTATATCTAGCTATTATGCTTGACTTTTTTTGGCCTGTATTAGCAAAACAGCTAACTAGGTTGGATCTAGGATAATCTACCATTCACTGTAACAACAGTTTTGATAAATAAATAATTTTTTTCTTTTAACTCCTTTTCTTTTAAACTGATTTCAAAAGTTCTAAGAATTGACATAGCTTTTCTCATGATAATTAGGTTTTTTTTTTCCTTTTAGAAAATATGGAGATCAAATGCTTCCACTTTCTTTTACTCTCACATTGCCAAATTTTATCCAAATTTGTAAAAGGTTTTGTACCCTAGAAAGTGCATTTTTTTGTGTTTTTCCTGAATATTTACAATGTTACACTATTTATCTCTTGAATGTATACACAAATTCACAAAACTTGGAGACTTTGCCATGGTTACACAATTTGTGGAAGTAAAGAGCCACTGAAGAATTTATAACACTGCTTGCCTCAGTCTGTTTTAGACTCTTAGGAATGAGTTTCAAAGGTAAGGAGTGGATTTAACTCCCTGTGACTTCAAAAACAGGCAGCAGATTGTTGGGCTTAGGAACATCAGATTTAGTACAGTCTCATTTAAATCTGTATTGGGGAGATCCATTATAGTCAACCAGATTTGAGGTAGTTTGGTCTTCACTTCTAGCAGAACAGCAAATGTTGTTAACAATGTAGTACATCATGATGAGTAAATGGAAGGTGAAGTAAAGCCAGGAAAAGCTCAGTCTATATTGAATGCAGAATTCAAGTTCACCTTAAGGTCATACAGAGATAAGATGAAAAAACACATAGCACAGACACATAATGCTGCCTTTACCCTTTCTGTTAATATTCTGATGTTTTGGGGATAAACCCTGGCAGATATGTCAGGATGAATGATTTTTGGATTTTGATTTCAAGAAAGTGCCCTTGTGGGAGTCCACACAAGAGTAAATTAATGGAAGAAGATGCTTGAAGATGTTAAAGCATTCTATGTATGCTTTTTGTAGTTACAATTTAAAGGGTCAGTTATGACTTTCCTAAGTCAAAACCTTAGTACATGTATACAGTTTACATTTTAATTCCATTGAGAGAATTTGTAGTTTACTGCAAAGCCATTTATCATCTAATCAGTATCTTTCAAGATTAATTTAAAAGTATTTAAAGTTTTGGACTTGTTTTTTTCTCAAATAAACAACTCATTTATTGTAAGTGTCTAGGTCTCGAAGTTATAAAGGCATTTGATGTTAACATATATGGATATGACATACTGAAACACTGTGATAATATTTCAGAGAATGTATGCATCTTCTAGAGCTAGGAAAATATCTTTATAGCCAAATGCTTTATATACAGACATAGGGCACCCCTTTAAATTGCATGTACTGTCTTTTAGCTTATTTTCCATTAAGATGAAAGCAACCCCCGCGCCTCCCCCCCTTAGGAAATATTGTTCTATTATTCTCATACGTGCTTGTAAATCTGGTTGTGAAAATATTGTTTCCAGAGTTATCCTAGGTTGTGTCCCTCTCACCCAGCTTCATATGTCTGCAGTTTATATGTGTAAATACTAGCTAGTAACCCAATGCTTTCTTCAAGGTCAATAAAGAGCAATAACCAATGCTTCACCTGACCTATTTTAATCATCTATTTTAGGGTGAGATGACTCATGCTTTGAAAGTGCCAATTTTACTCCACTCACTGTGAAAACGTCCTGACAACTAGCTAACATGAAAATATCTGTACTGCTGATGTCTATATTTGCAATCTCATGAATGCCATTCTATATGTCTATCTTCAGAGTTCTTTGATTTCCCTATCCTTTATTTACGAAAATTCTAGTCATCCAATCAGTGAGTCAAAACAGAATTGTACAGCACTGCTGAATATGCATATACCACAAGTATTAACTAGTTACTAGCGTATTTTAAACAACCTCTGTGAAGGAAATTCACATGGTGGGCTGGATTCTGCAAGTCATGTTGTTTCAGAGTGAAGGAGCGTCAGAAACAGTTCTTTTATCACTTGGTTAGCAGAAATTTCATTCAGGATAAAGTATTTTGCTAAGGGATACAATAGGTACTAATATATCTAAGGCGGAACACACCTCCCTTTCATATGAATGGATGCAGTTATGTTATTGTAAAAGTATGGAAAAAATTGTACACATACAACTTCCACTGTTTTGGTAAGACTGAGAAGGTTTGTACCTTCTTAATCACACCTTAACAGTGAAAACGGTGTTTTGTATGAAGCCCATCCTGAACACTGCTCATATTTAATGTATGGCAGGAACCAAAGTTATTTGACAATTTGTAAAAAATGCAATCATTAAACATTATGACAATTGGTTACACACAGTAAAAGGTGGAAGACTGCAGATGAATTTGCCTTCTACAGCATCCTCCTTCCTGCGTTTAATGAATGTGACCTTTAGTATAATGCTATCACTTTTCTTTTTGGAGATTACTAGAGAGATGTATTTTCATCAGGAACATGGAAGACTAGTGCAAAGGTTTCTAAACCTAACTTCTTGCTCCGTGCATCAAAATCATATGTCAGTGCTTCAGTTATTATTTAAACAAAACTTCCTCTAATGAGGTATCCTAGTTGTTGCTGTATTTTGGCTTTGATCAGATCAATCAATCAAAACCCCCACGTTTTGATGAGTACAGATAACTGTTGCTCCCTGAATATCAAAACTCAGTAACAGCTGAAACTCGCTTTTGCATTTTTTGAAGCATAATCCCAGTGTTTAACAGTGTTAAATTCTACTGAAACATGCATTAGCATATGAGCACAGAGTTTGTGAAAGCAGTCACTGTCTCAGGATTCACTGCAAGTACAACCCATCGACCAACTATAAATTAATGATAGCTGCCAATTTTGCAGGGATTTAGAAGTATGATATAGCATTATAACATATAGCAATTAATTTCAGAAACAAGCAAGTTTCCTTCTGTACCTTATTGTTAATTTTATAGGTCTAGTAGGTTAATTACATGGCTGATTAAGAAAAGGCATATCTATTAATAGCTTAGTATAATTAAATAATTTGTGTTTTTACAGGAACTATCAATGCCCCAAACCAAACCAGGCAGTGAGCAATATGGTTAGCAGTATGCATGAAAGGCATCTAGCCCTACAGTCTGTGTCTTGGCTGGTATAGATGCTGCCAAAGGTTGTCTTCAAATTTGTAGTTTTCTACATTTGTCAGCTGAATTTCACCATATGTGTCTGTGTGAGCTGCTTTGCAATTCCTATCTTTGATTGTCTTAATTTAAGAAGTTAAATGCTTTACTAGAGTTCCTGTCTTTTTGGCAGAAGGCTTGAAGAGAGGACTGTCAAGCAAAGCTTCATCTTGCAGTAGGATGGAGTTGGATACAGTCTTTCATGTGCCAATTTGTTACTGGATTTGTAATCCAATTCTTTGCTTTCATTGCATGCAAAGGGCTTCTGAGCACTACAGATGCACAGTTATCTTCTTATATTGTTTTCAGAAGTTGGGTCTGTGAAATTGCCTATAATTCTTTACTTACCTTTTACGAGTTTTTTTACTCCTGGCTCAATCCTGCAAGGAGCTGGGAATCTCTCAAGAAATGGTGAGTGTGTTCAAGGTCTATAAAAATCAGTGGAACTGGAGGCCAGTCACTGGATTATGATATGATATAAAATCAGATCCTCAGTGAGCCATGGGCTTTCCATTTAAATCAGATACATTTGTGAAACTTAATATCCTCTTTCTTATTTTAATAGCTTTGGATGTACACAGGTAATGCACAACAGTGTCATATACAAAATATATAGTCTGCATTATTTATCTTGATTTGCAGCATGTAAATATAAAATCCCATGTTCTGTTATTCTTATTATTACTGAGTAGCAGCTTAATTGATTTCAGCAGGCATAAGATACTAGAAATTTAAGGATGGCAAAGCTACATCTTTAAGTGCTTTATAAAGATGAGTTAAAGGATTATGTAATTCAAAAGTGCTGTTACCTAGGAAGAAAGGAAAATATGTCTAAGAACTTATTTAATATCTAATTTCTGAGGTTTTTACCAGCTTTAATTGCATTCTAATTTTCTAATTAATTTTAGGAGGAATACTCATGGGGATACCTATTTATTAGTGAATTTTAAGATGTATAACTTTTCCTTGAGTGAACACCATAGAATCTTTGAAAAAAGCCTGAGGACAGACTTATAAATAACAGCATGTCAGAAAGAAAATAAAATATGATTTATAGCCATATAAAGACATGCTTTGTTTTTTTAGAGATTATGTTCTCTGAAACATTAACAAAGATAGGTGTCTGTAAAAAAGTCACTGACATTTTTTCTGTCAACGTAAAAGTTTTCAAGCTGAGAAACTTGTTGCATATTTGTTCCCTGTAATTTGTTAGGATGCACTGGGAATGTCAGACATTTGATATCAAAAGAAGTCATCTGTTGTAGCAGAAGCAGTGCTAAGTTTGAAAGTTGTGCAAAGTTGAAGCAATAGAGTATAGATGCTGCCTTTCAAGAAGAAGAAAGTTGGCCAATTAGAGTCTCTGTAGTCACTTCAAGTAGTGCACAGTGAAAAACATATGGACACAAACATAAATACACATATATGCATGACTATGCTTATTTCAGATACTGATAACTTTATTGATGATCATGGGATTATTTAGTGAGGGGGAATTTCAATCATAACTCCAAGCAGAAAATGTAAACTATAAAGTTATCTTCAAAAATACGGATGGAAAGTTTGTGATCATTGATAGTTGTTAAGGCTACGTGTAATGCCTTAATCTACACCAACATACTTTGATATATCCACTTCCCTCTTTAATTTCTAAACCTTGTAATAGTATTAATTCTTAAAAGAGCTTTAATTTTTCCCTTACTAGTTTATCTTTTATTTAAGTCTAAAATTCATCTGGTCATATGATGATATCTACACCTGGACTAGTCAACTATATCTGAAGAGAAATAGGTAATTAGCCTATTACTAATAAGCCTGTGTCATCCTTTAACATTTACAACTAGAAGTCTGATATCTCTTTATGGTCAGAAACATGTTTCTGCATTTACATTTTGTAACAAAAACTTCACACTTCCTGAACAGCTTTACTGATGTATGGATTTACTCATTGCGTGCTTATGAAAAATTTACTCTACTGATGCTATGCATTTATTTCCATTTTGAAAGACTTTCTTCCACTGGATTTTCTTCATGTCATTTTTAATTGCAAAAGCAAGAAATATTTCCATATTTTTAAGAGTTATGTTTAAAAAAATTATAATTGTTCTGGAAACCAAGTACATGTTTTCACTAGAAATAATAATCCCTGAAAAGCATCCTGAATAACCCTAGTCAAATGGCATTTAAAGAAGGCCTCCATGCAGATGACTGTATTGCCTTAACCTCAAGCTGCAGGACTAAGAACCCAAAACTGAACAAAACAATGATAATTTTGGTTTAATAGCACTATTTGAGATATTGTCTAAAAGAGGAGATTAATAACATTTCAAATGACTTTTACATAATTCCATTAATGTTTTATTAGCACTGCTATAGCAAAGTAAAAGGATCTTCATGTAAATGGACTAAGGCTCTTTGCTCATGTTTTCTTTTAATTTGATAAATGACATTCAGCCTGTCTCTTGTCTTTTTAACCCCATTCTTAAAAAGCACCTTTTTTTCCTCCTGTTGTTATTCATTTCCTTCTCATGCAGCCATGAACATTTCCACATTCTTATCAATTTCAGGATTTTAAAAACATGTGTTTTAAAGGGTTTGGTTTTTAGAGGTGCTGAGAGCACCCACATCAGCTGTATTGTTGATGCTCTAAAATGCTGACAAATCTATCCCTCACACTTTAGTAACAGACTGAAATCAAACACAGAAACAGCAGTAGAATAACTAGGCATCTGCAAATGTAGCTCCTTGCCTTTTGAATAGATTTGCATTCACCCATGCAAATTCCTGGAAACCCAGTTGGCTTTTACACAGATGAAGCAGCCAATTACAGAACTGGGTCCCTCGAGAAACGCTCATCGCAAATTCTCTAGTGCAATAGAATGCAACGTCAATGGTGTCTGAAAAATATAAATTAGTTAAGACCCACTAGAGTTAACTACTTGACTAAATAATTATAAAATATAATACCATTTTTTTCCATAATGCTGTAGTTACAATATTTCAGGTTGAGATACTGATATCTGTCTTTTTGATCACTCATATTTCAAGTAATTAAAAAAAGTCAAAGTTTGATAAAAACCTGCACCAATACTTTAGAGCAACAGACTGTAGCTGATTGCTTTTCTGTAGTTTTCTGCTTATGGCTATTCAAAAATGTGAGGGAATTTTTATTCTCTAATACTGTCTATCACTATTTCAGTACAACATACATACTGTACCACATACATGAGAATTATTCTGGCCTTTTGATTAGTTTTGTTTGTTTGTTTCTTTTCTATTTAAAAAGTAATAAAAAAAAATTTACTAACTTCAATCTTCTCTCAAACAGTAATTTTAATTTTTATATGCTTCTCTAAGGAAAAAAATTATTACATAATTATCTTGACAATTTAGTGCATTGATTTTCTATTAATAAACTAATGAAATCAGCAAAATACTATGCAGCAAATTGGTAGACTAGAATTATTACTAAATTAACTGAATATAGCAAATTATTAAGCAATTAAGTCACTCTTAGACTTATTTGTTAGAGGAGATTCCATTAGTAAATGTAGCACAAGAAAAACAAAGAAATCATATTGTTCAACCTAACTATAAAATTAAATGGGTTTTGTGTTCCTCGGCTTATAAAATAGTATCCCCAAATATAGTCTGATCTCTTTAATATTAAGACTGATGTTTTTTTACATTTTGACAACTGTCATAAAACATCTGGAGCAACAACATGTATGTTGCTAAAATTTGCATTTTTATCTACTTTAAATAGCTTGTCTGTTTAGGGTACAGCTCTGCTTCTGTGGCTTCTTCATGGCATTTTAATGGATGAAGAGCAGACAGATAAGACCAAGCATGATAAAGCAGTTATTCCTCATTTCTGTTGCCTATAGATACATAGGTACTCCATACAACTTGTAGTTTGACCCCAACTCCATGTCCTAGAGCTCCATGCCAAAGCATCAGAGCATGTAGAGCACTCACAATGTTTTTTCCTTCCTCTTGAACAATAGCCAACATCTGTTAGGGCTTCCATCTGAATATTGGATAGATACTCTACTAGGCTTGCAGGATGATGCTCATCTGTCAACTTGAAAAATAAATGCTCATAAAACCAGCGATCGCATCCTTGAAAACAATAAAGTGTCCCTTGGATATCAACCCTGCCCAACGTTGTTGATCATGCCACATTGCTGACATGTCTACTGACACTTCAAGAAGACACAGAGCAGTTTGATGACCTCCACCTTCCTCTATGTATGACACTTGGTTTCTCTCTTGATCTTTCTCCAGCTCATTAAAAATATGGACGCATGAGAGGAATCTTTTATGAATAGGGTACATTATGTCAAGATTAAATGTGAACAGTTGCTGGCAAAAAAACCCAGAGGGAAATGTCTTGCTCCATGGAGGTGGGTCCTGTATAGGGCCTATACAAGGAACATAGAGTGTACAAGGACAGACTGCTTTTACGGAGAGTGAAGTGGGGTTGAGTAGTCCACACTATTTTTATTATTTTTTTCACAACTACAGATGACAGTCAGCCAAGGCCACCAGAAATGATATCTGAGAGGACATATGGATGGAGAGTGCATGATCACTTTAGGCCCTGCAGAAAGATATCTGAAGCACTGGATAAGCACTTTTTAAATTCTGAAAAGTCCACGGAATAAAGATTGTGCTGTACTGAGAACAGTGAAATTCCTCCTTGGGACTCTTTGTCTGTAAAGTGCATATCAGTCGAGAAAGGAAAATCATCAGAAGAAAAGGAAAACAATAAAAATAAATTTTCAGTGTTATTATACATCTTTTGAAAGAGCAGACAATACAAAATACAAAAGTTCAAGTCAACAGCTAATCTTGCTTTTGGGAGCTGCGTAGTCTCTTCTTTCTCCCTTTGTTTTTGCATATGTCAAGTTAGTGTAAAAGCTTCCTGGACAACAGTTTTTATCTTGCATTTATATTCCATGCACCTACTTTAAAATAAAAATCTGGATTCATGAATACTGGAAACTGCTTAAGTAGTTTGAAGAAAACTTAAATTTTATTTCCTTGAAGAAGCAAGAAAGTGTAATTCTCTGTGATTTATGGGATCACATTCTTAGAGGTCACCTGAAGTAATGGGAAGGTACATGAGCATCTGCTAAAAATCATTGTGAGCTGAGTTTGGAAAAAGCCATACAAATCTGCAAAGCAGCAGAACAAGCAAAATTGCAAAGGCAGAATGTCAGAAATGAGGAAAATCAAGAAAGAATGAAGGAGGTTCTTGCACAGCAGAACATTCTTGGACCAGTAGAGAAAGGCACCTAAGTGGTGCACCACAGAGGCCAGTCTAAGCAACTACGTAAAAAGAAATCAACATGCAGGCAGAAGCCACCCAGCAGAACTTCCCATAAACATGATTTTGTTGTTGGTCTCGTCCTTGGTACTTGCTCAGAGCGATGGCTTCCTTGTACACTGAGCATAGGAGAAGAACTGGATGCTGCTGTACTAACCATTTATCCTAACAGAGGGTACTGAGGCAAAAGAGGCAGTGAAAGGCAGTAAGCCTTATACCATCTCTTTTTCCTGTGCTGATCATCTATGTGGCAAAGCACTCAGAGTTCCCTAAAGGAGCAGGGCCAACAAAGAAGTAGAAGGGCACAAGAACATGCCAAACAATTTTCCGAGTACAGGTGATAAAGGGTCAAGAGACCCTTCTAGCACACATCTGTAACTGGTCAGCTATTCTGTTCTCCTGGGAAGAAAGTGAATCTGGATAAAAATGAGGAAACAAATCTTTTTTTTTTCACAGTGTTTAGGTTGTGTTAGCTACTCAAAATTGTCAATTATTTTTATTACACTTCCTTCTCACAGCAAGTGGGAGCCCATGCAGCCTCTTCCTTGTGTTAGCTGCTGTACAAACAAGTCCAAAACATTCTCACTGGCCCACATTCCTCACAAACATGTCATGACAGCAAAACAACACCTTTAGCTAAAGTTGTCGTCTATTCTTACAGCAATGTGTTAGCTCCTGGCTTCTGTATTGGAATAGGGGTCTCTCAGACTGTGACATGTCTAACAGGAGTAAAGGCAAAATGTAAAATCTAGCTCTTGGAGCTAGCCTTTATGGCTTACTTAGACCCAAATAAATAAGTGATGCTAGCTTTGCATCCATGTTTCTAAGAATCAGAGAAACATTGCAGAAAGGTTCTGCTCCTCACCTCTTAAGATGCTGATATATTGCGGCCTTATTCCATAATGGTGGTGTCCTTTTTCTTGCGCTTTTCCTCCAGCATAAAAGGAAAGCAGGGAAAAAAAAGGGTGAGGGGGCTGGCTGACCAGGAGTGAAGCTGAAAATCTGTGTCTCTTACTTTCCAGACTCTGACAGTCTTGATGTGAAACTTCTGAAAGTCATGACCCTTTCAGTCCTGCACAACAACTAAAGATATAAATACCAAAACTGCTTCTCCCAGTGTGATATGGTAGAGGTAAAAAAGTCAGAAAAGAAGCAGAGTGATGAAGAGCATGGGTGTATGACTATATAAACACAAAAATAGCATAGCCAGGCTGGATTAGAGGGCAAATACAAATTAGAATGAAATTATGAACCTTTCCCCTCTGGATCCAGGAAGTCCAGCAGTTAGATATTGTTAGCATTTATTTTCGTTTCCAAAGCTTTGCAAATGGATTAAGTGTATCAAGTTTGCTCTTCAACATCTTGACCAAAGGCAGCCTTGACTGCAGCGGAGTCATGGCTTATTTAGCACAGTTTGTCATCTCCATTTCCACAGATTTCTCTGTTCACACTCTGAGTGCTGCAGCAACTAGCATTACATAGTTAATGCAAAGTCGTCACAGAACTGATGCAGGTATAATCACTTACAGAAGAGAACAGTGAATCCATGTGGCCCTGCTTTAGGTGACTGACTTAGATTTAAGGACCACTGGAACTGACAGGACCTAGCTGTGCCATTGAAAAGGAAAGCCTGTTGATTACATTTCTATTTTATGAGAATGCTATGTAGATGTCATTCAGGTATTTTATAAAAGTTCTGCAGTGTGGTACAACAGTCAGGACTGTAGCATTTGTTATAGGTGCCAGCACTATCCATTGCTTTTCTCTAGGAGGAACTCTACTAGGTTGACAAAATCTTTTTGTGCAGTTTAATTAAATGATTACTCTGACAATCCTAGATACTTAAAATGCTTTGCCAATTGCTACTTGAGCAAAACAAACTATTTACAAATTATCATTCTTAAAAGAAGTAAGGAAATTGTAACTATCTGCTCAAATTTTATTCCTGACAAGTGCTTGGTTGAGATCTTGCAAAACATTTAAGAATGTGTTTATATGTAAATGTAATAGCAGTTCTAGACTTCAAAGACTTAATCGCAAGAAGATTTAATGTGAAAAAATACTATTAAGGTAGAATTAGTATCACCTAACTTTAGCTATGTGAAAGTTGTGTATCTAGTAAAGTTAGTCTTCGGGTTCTTTCAATAATGAAAGTTAATGGACAGGCAAGTCCAAAGGCTATTAGTTTTGACTGTCTTAGACATCTTAAGTTGGGAAATGCTTATCTGACAGTTAACTCCAAAGGAAGTCTAGATGATGAACTTAGACTTGATGCCCAACTCTTATAAAGCTAAGTGAGATGAATCTCATCCTTTGTTTCCAGATGATAGTAATAGATGCAATCATTACAGTAGCTCCATTTTCACAAACACCCACACTTCATTGCAAGACAAAGGCATAAACATGATATTATTAACATAATTATTCTGGATAAAACATAGCTATACACTTCATATAAATGGGACCAGTTTATTTTCCCATCATTTTTTTAACTGCAGCCCTTAATGTACTTAACTATTCCTCATTCTAACATGAGAATATTATGTATTATACCTTCTCTGCCTAAATCACGACTTGTTCCTGTTTTTCATTATGTCCTTGACCTGTATTTGGTCTCTTATTAGTATGTTTGTTTTGCTTCCTCCCTTAAGAGCAAGGATAAATCTTTCCACGCCCCACCGTATGTCCTGTATCTGTACTCTGTCTTCTTGGTGGGTATCCATAGTGGTGCTTTGTAAGTTATCATTGTCAGTAAAACATCATCAAAACCACTTTGGGTGAAATCCTGGTTTGCTGTGGAAGCCACTTGAAAAATTCTCAGATCTTCAATGGGATGAGATGTAACTCTCTGAAGATATCTTTCTGAAATGTTTGGTTTTCTACAACTCACTCAGTCTGAATTTCTTTCTTTAGGACAGCTAAGGTATGAAGAAAATAGGTAATGTAGGGACTATTGCAAGGTGTACAAATCTTTTCCTTTCTTCTATTTCCTGTCAGCAAATAATTCAACAGTTTGTCATGGGCAACAAACAACACTGAGTTTAGATTACTAGCAGAGCTTCTTCCAAAATGATGTGCCAGATATCACTTCCCCAGAGTAGCTGAATTTCAGATAATCACTTCCCTTAAATTAATCTAGGCCTGGCTGGTCTCAGTACCCACACCATGTAGTTAATGGTCTGTAATGGTGACTTTGTAGAACATCCAGATCAGACTTGGAGCAGCTCAAATTTGAGAGCACTCAAATCTTCACCCATTTGTTGGAGTTGAACTCAAACAGGAAAAGAAGATAGGCATGCACTTGGTGACTCTGGTAATGAGCATGTTGGTGGTATAAACAGCATGATATAAATTATTAACGGCTTAGTATTTTCTTTGTCTCTAAACAAGTCTAACTGCATAATATCAAAGCATTCTTATTGTCATATTTCATGTTTCACTCTGAACATCCTTCGTTACATATTGCATAACTGATTGATTACTTTTAAAACAAAGTTATTCTATCTAGAGTAACATGGGAATTGAATGCTGTACAAAAAAAAAAAGGATAAATAGTTCCGCAAGTCTTACAGTGAGGGCTGACTCTATTCTTGGTTCCTTCATCATTGATCTGACTGTAAAATTTACTGAACTTTGATTGTTCTTGGTTTCAAAGGCACAGATGCTCAGCTTTTCAATAAAAAAGGCTATGGTTAACCTGTTTGCACCTCAGTTTCCACTTTTGAAAAATGAAGGCTGTTAAGGATTCTCCACTTTGCAAGAATTCACTTTTGCAAAGCTAAATTACTTAACTGTAAAATATGCTGACATCCTGCTGTAGAAGATTCTATGACATGGAAGCTGCAAAGTGGTATTATAATGCTTACAAATTGAGGGAACAGGGAATGGGAACAGAATCAGCAGTTTGGGTGATAGGTCATTTGCAAACAGAATGAGAGGGAGAAGGAGGTCTCTGGGGAGTAATTTAATTCTTTGTCTGAAGATTTATGCCTGCTGGTGATTCCAGCTGAATAGGTTTGTTCCATACAAAAACATGAGTTGTTCAACTTGAAGATGTATAAGACGACTTTTTAAAATTCTTTCAAGTCATTATTTGAGATAGAGATGTGATCTCACTAATGTACATGCTGCTGTAGCAGGGTGGGGATTTGCATTTGCAATATGTCAGTTTAGGGCAATTGCATCATTATTGTGACAAGTTATAGTGACAGGCACATTACTGTGGCATCACTAATAATGCTTGTCACAGTAATGTGGGTTTTTTTTGTGTGAGCCATAGGATCTGGAACTGGATGTCATGCTAGGGCTGGTACAGAAGACAATAATCCTAACCAATAGGAAGTCCTGAAGAGGTTGCTTGTTGGTGATTTAATCTGTCTCAGTAGGCTTACATTCTTACACTTATATGCAGATTTTCGTGATTATTCTAATGGTTCTGAAACAACTTTCCAAATTATCTTAATGTCTGATGATGAAGTATTTTAATAGGATTTTTTCCTCCTGTCATGCAATATTTTTTCTCCAGGTGTTGGTAGCAATATAAGACTGAAGATACAAACCTTATATGTTTTTTTGTACATTTCAGAGTTTAACATTGTATGAAACACACTCTCTGATAGAATCATGCAGAAAATGTGTCTTCTTATTAATATGAACTCTGTAAAAATGCCTGCCTTATTTTTGGACAGCTCAGTTTTCCATTGAACAACCTGTCTTTCTCATAAAGGCGATTCATGGAACTGAACTTCTTATTAACTCTCACTATGCTGCTACTCTCAGGAGGGAGGCTGCCACTCCAAAGTCTAAATGCTGCATGACACCCCCCAGAAGAGCATTTAAAATATTATGTAAAAGTGAAAGAAATACTTTTTCCATTAATTGGCAGATTTCCTTCTGTCTGTCCTATCAGTGGGAAGTGCCTCTTTCCCTTCCTCTCAAACTTCTTTCAGTTTGGTTGAAAAGGGATAATGTAAAGTGAATAATGGAGAATAAGAAAGTGGAAAGGCACACCAGCTCATCCTTATCCAATAAAATAAACAGAACATGAAGATTGGATCAGATTAGAATTCATAGATTAAATGATTGCATAGAAGAAAGTGAACTGTAATCTTAGTTTTTAATTCTGGGCCAGGAAAGTGGAACATCTTGTGATAATTATGATATCACTGAAATACAAAAGAGCAGCACCAGAAGCTTGGGAGGCCATTGAGAAGAACACTTATGATCATAAAAGGTAACTGGTGTCTTTTTTTTTTCTTTCTTCTTTTTAGCCTGTACAAAAGTGCCTGCTATCTATTAGAAAACAGAAGTCCAGGAATCTTCTAGGGGTGTGGAAAATTGCAATAAAAATGTTTATATTAGCATGAATGGAGAGGAAATGTGAACACAATGGTGCAAAATACCAACAGGACATATTTTTTTATGATTCAGATGTCTCTGGAATAGACTATGTCATGAGAGCTGGTGCAGTGCTCTTTGAATTCCTGTGTAGTAGAATCTCATTTGCCCTTTATGATTCTTTATATTATTATTTGAATCAATGAGATTGCTAATCAGGTAATACATGCAACTAATATACAGGAATAGAATACTGTCTAGAGGAGACTCAGAGCCTTACGTTCATTGGCAATTTAACATCTGCGATGTTCTTTCCCTCTGCTCTGATTTTTCACACCACAACTCTCCCAGAAATGTCAATGCATGTAAAGGAAGTGCATAAAAGTCATGTTTTGCAAATCCAGGTGTGACATCCTCATGTTACTTGGAACGTGTTGAGAAAAGATACTGGTTTAACATAGGAAGGGTATTATAAAAAGATCTGTCATGATAAATATTAGTCATGTTGCAATACATATCACTTGGAGGTGTTGAAGTAACACTAGGACAGGTGCAGTGCAGGGTTCAGTGGATTAGACTGGACTAAGTTAAATGGAAAGCTGCCTTGCCCCAGTCCGTCACCCAAGGACAAAAAGTGTGCAAAGGAGAGAGTTTTGAATTCACTTTGAAACAAAGTCCTTCCTCAGAGTTGAAACCTGACTCAAATCCTGTGCAGTTCAGGGTTAAGGGACCTCTCATGAGTGATGATTTACGGACCTGTGATGTATAAGGTACCAAAACCACCCAACTCATATTTTGACGCTACTCAATTACTTTTTAAAAACCATGAAATCAGGTCACTTAATCAGATTAGGACTGCCTGATCACTCAGTTTCAATTCTAGTATGGTCTGCAAAGCTGCTGTCTTGTATTCCTGTGGTGCCAAGCTGGGGTTTCTCAGTCCTTGTGTGACATCTGAACATGTTTTCCCCTACTACCGATCAATATTTTCATATTTTACTATCCTACTTGTAGTAAATGCCACAATAGGTGTGCAGGTCGTCTTCACAGGCCACTGAATGTTTGTGAGTCAAGTGATAAACTCTGAAGTCTGGGTTTTTTTGCAAAACATTTCAGTGGACCACATCTTTTATGGCCTAGCACAATACAAATGCTCATTTTTGTGGGTTGTGCTAGAGACCCTGAAAGTATTGCATTATGCATCTGCTAGAAGTATTGGTAAACCAACACAGAATGGACCAAGCAGTTGTTAGAGGTGAGACTCACCTCATCTGTTTTCGGTATGTACGATGCAAATTTCTCACCTTCTGAAGTAGGTTTCCTTTTTAGCCAGTGGAGAGAAACAGGGGCTTTTAGGGATCATTCATTTGACCTGCTTCAGACATTGATTTAGGATGAAATGAATCATATCTTAGAAAGGTTTTTCTTCTCTACTCACTATGAAGTGAGCCTTGGGCATAACTCTGCTATAAGCAAAGAAGGGTGAAGTTCAGTGAAATTAATCCCATCCTCACAGACTGTGACCGATATGAGGGACTCTGTGTCACACATGCGTACACCATCTTTAGTTATTCTGTGTTTCTGTTATAGTTCAGACTAACACTTTGCGTTTTATGTTGAACTAGAGCTGATCTTAATGAAAACCATTGATGAACGCAAAACACTTAACTCCATTAAAAGAAATGGCTGCTCAGAATTTGCTACAATTGCCCTGCATATGCAATCTTGAAAAAGTGATGCAGATAACAAATGTTATGCTCCTGTAGAATATTTATTTTATTATTGTAGGGCCTATAGTTTGGCTGCAACAGTCATAAACAAGGTTTAGAGACAATGAGCCATACTCACAGTTGTGGTGGGTTAACTTTGGCTAAGGGCCAAACTCCAACCCAGCTGCTCACTCATTCCCCTTCTTGACAAGACAGAGGGAGATAATAGGATGAAAAAGTATATGGGTTGAGATAAAGACAGATAAAGACACTTACCAATTACTGTCATGGGAAAAAAGGACTCAACTTGGGGGAAAATAATTTAATTTATTGTCTGTTAAAAATAGAGTAGGATGGTGAGAAACAAAGACAAAACTAAAAACACCTCCCCCTTTTTCCTAAGCTCAGCTTCACTCTGATGCTTGTGCCTTCTCCCTACCCTGAACAGTACAGGGGGATGTGGAATGGAGGTTATGATCAGTCCATAACAACTTGTCTCTGCCTGTCTTTCCTCCACACACTTTTCCCTTGCTTCTGCATGGGTCCTCCCCAGGCTGGATTTACTTCAGGATAAACCTGCTTCATTGTGAGATCTCTATGGGCCATGTTTCCTTCAGGGTATATCCACCTGCCCCAGACCGTGGGGTCCTCCATGAGCTGCAGCATGGATATCTGCTCTAGTATGGTCCTCCATGAGCTGCAGCGTGGATATCTACAGGAGGTGCTGCTGCCACTCCTTCTTCTCTGACCTTGTTGTTTGCACTGCTCTTTCTCATTCTTTCTTTGTCATCCTCCCTTGCCTGTGTGATGTTTTAGTTTCTTAAATACATTTTCACAGAGGTGCCACCAGCCTGGCTCATGGTCTAAGCAGTGTCTTGTGCTTGATTCATTGGAGTCAGCTGGGACTGGCTGTGTCTGGCATAGGGCAGTCCTTGAAGTCTTCTCACACAGGCTAATGCTGAAGCCCTCCGATGCTGAAGTCCTCCGATGCCAGCACCTTGGCACAAACACCCAATACAGACAGCAGTGTATATCTTTAGTTCTTTCAATGACAGTCAGAAAGACAAAGAAAGGCAAAGGCAGAAAGGGAATTGAGCTCAACAGTTCTTGGAGAAGGGCAGAGGCAAATGGTCACATTTACCATGGTCACATCTGGGACAAAGGTTTCTCTTGCCCCATCTTCCATGCTGCCATATCTCCTGCTCTGGTCCTGCGCAGACTTATTCCTGGGTACTGTGGGAGTTCTTTGCTATCAGGCTTACAGTTTTGGAAGACCCGGGCCTATGTAACAGGATGAACAGCCTATGTTCAGGATGTAGCAAGCTGGGCAGAAGGTAGCATTTTCAGCTACAGACTGCAGTGGAATGATGTATGGGACTAGTTAAAGTGGGAGAAAGTATTTGGGACCATGGCAGAGAGTATAGATAAATGTGTGAAACAGTACAAAGAAGAAGAAAGACAAGACACTGCCACAGTCTTGTAACAGAAAACCATTTAAGTAGAGCATCAGATCAAACACTGCAACCACATAGACATGTCCATGATAAAGTGGTATGAATTACTAACACTTTGTGATAACCTTCACAGGCAGTCTTAGCCTGTAGAATCACTCCTATAGACATCAGAAAGATAAAAATCACCAGTAGTTTCATGGTTCAGTTTGCCCAGATACCTAACTGCATGTTATGTAAAATTGTGTGTTTTACAAAAAATGAATTGTGCTGTTTTTCAACTCCTGCACAAACTCCCAGGAACTTCTGGAACATGTAATTTCTTATAGCATGAGGATCTCATTATATAATGGCCTAGGTTATAACATATTTGCATGTTATTTTGCAAGCACAGTTTAGCTTGCTCTGAATTAGCAGAAAGCCGTGTGATAAAGGTCCAACACTGGAATAAGTGCTGTTGACAGTCTGAGTGATTTAGCCCAGGTTCAGCTCATATAAAACCTTGTCAACCATGGCTATGTCTCTGCTAGAAGTGCAATATTGCCAGGGCAAGCCCAGAGCAGAGGAGCTGATGTGTAATCATCCATATTGTACGACCACTAGCACACTCACTGGTATGGTTTTGGCTTGTAACAACTAGAGGTCTCCCAGACAATTCCCTGGCTCAGCCCAAAGGTTAGCATGGGCCAGGAACCATTCTTAATAGGCAGCTTAGATGCCGCCTCCTTCTTCTGCTGGGTGAGGTGTTCTATGTTTAGAAACACAAAATGTGACATCCCACTGGACTCAAGGCTGGAGAATGATCCCTGGTGGGGACTAATACAACCAGATTCATTCAGGAGATAGAAGCTGTGTGTGCTTCCAAAGTGCTGTGTCAACACATTATTGCCTCAGGCTATTGGTAAATGAACACACCCACGTGATTCAGGCAGCTCAGGTCTGAAGGAAGCATGGCCATGCCAGTGGGGTGCTGTGTCTAGAAAAATTACTGGGGTTATACGTGATTACTGTGCTATGCTGATGTGATGACCCTGCCCCATTCTGTGGCTAGCTTGGTTGTCATCTAGCTCAGCAGCAATGCGAGTTGCATTCTATGCTGTTATGTAGAACGCCCTCAGTCCTGCAGTAGATCTCAGAAACCGCAGGAGTGGAAACACTACGTGAGCTAAATAATTCTTCCTTGATCCCAGAAATTCAAGCAGAAACATATAGTCAGCTTTGGTTGGACAAAACAGACTCCATCTCCACAAGCCACACTACAGGTATGTGCTTCCAGCACCATTTAAGCTCTGGTTTTGTGATAATCATTTTGGAATTAACAGGTAATTTAAAATTCCCGAGTAAAATTTCAGTAAATGCAGTAAGACTGTTATTATATTAGTGTATTGTGTTTTTTTTTTTTTTTAAATCTTAGGAAGGCCACAGTATTAAACCTCGGAGAACTCTCATCTTCTTCAGAAATTGAGGTGAGAGCTATTTTAGCTTGTATTATCATGAAATATGTATCGGTCACAATATTAAATTATCCTCAGTTGAGCTTTCAGACCTGAGATACTCAGTAAGTCTTCTTCAGAATGTGCTGGATTCATTTAGATACAGATAGTTACCTTTCTCTTTATATGTATGAAAAATGTCACTCTGTACAGTAGTCTCTCTCGTAATGACCCTATGAGTCACTGTAATTTTACAAAACAGTTTCTGTTTCCTAAGATAAAGGTAGAAGGTAATCACAGAAATTCTATCCCCTGGGACAGACGTTTGTCTTCTTGATTCTCTTTAGAGTCTTCTATGTGCATTATTGCTTCAAAAGTGGACATGGAAAAAAATCCTTTGAGAATAGCCTCTTAGAAATCCCCTGTCATTTTTCCCTGGGTGGAAACGCAGTCTGCTCCATGCAAATAAAACGCTATGTGTCCTGAACTCCAACTCAAATGTCCCTCAGGATTCCCAGAAGGTTCAAGCTACATCTAGAAATCTGTACCTTATTTCTGGCTGTGTTGTCATGCTCCCTCCCTTTTTCTACTAGTATGATGACAATGGCTCTAGAGACAGACAGTGCCTCATAGTATCTTTCTAAAAGGTCAGCAATGCTCTTGGTAGTGTACTGTCTGGAAACCATGTCTGTCAGTAGTCCTTACTGCAGTGAAGTGTGGTGGTGCAAAGCAGAGCTTGCTTGGGAAACTGATTGTAAAAGCAGTTTTCATTTTTCATCTTGCAAGTCACACTCCTTGAAAAAAACAATGTTTTCCCTCACTTATGTGTGATACTTGGAAAGAAGGACTTCTGTGGTTAAAAAGAAAGTCACAGAAGTTCAGCTGTCCTTCTGCCCTTGTTACATACTTAGCAAAGTCATACTGGTCAGTTTTTTATGCCTTTCTTCTGTTCAGTGTCAAAATGTGAGGAAAACGGCCTAATGCTGAAATAATTTCTTCAGCTATGGTGAATGTACTAAAAGAAAATAATTAGCCATCTTTTACATAATGAGATATTCAGATGTGCCTCCCTCGACAGCATTTGAATAGAGTATATTCCTGATTAGCTAAGTCAGGACCTTTCTATGAATGCAGACCAACTATATCAAAAAGAGAGATGATAGTTTTCTCTCAAATATGCATGTTTAATTTTCAGTGTTGACATTTCAGTCTAATGGATAATCCCTGATCCAAAACCCACCAAAGGGATTTTTAAAAATGTTACTCAGTATGTTTCAAGTCAGCCTTATAACACACTTTACTGGCAGATATGAGTGAGTATAGCAGGTAAAGCTAACATGTAAACAACAAACTTCTAAGCATTAGATACAAAGATTTTCAGGGAAAGAAAAAGTAGTCACACTCTGTAAATATGCAGCCTGTCTCAAAGGCTGAAAATATGCAACTTGCTCAGTATTTGGGGGGTAAAGAGTTTATCATGTCTTAGGTGTATGTATGGTTAGAAACCACAACAACAACGTATCGTATCATTTATAGTGATTTGAAGCCATTTAAGGTGAGCAAAGCAGTTGTAGCTAGTTTACTGAGAGTCTAGAAAGGGCTGAAAGAAAACCAAGGATTCCTAAGAATCAGTAGGGATTATAGAGAACAATACTAAACCTTAAGAGTGTGAGTAGTGAGATTTCTAAGATAAGAAATGAAGGAGCCGTAACTGACAGTGTAGTCTTTATCCTTCATCCTTTCTCATGCATGCCACACCTGTTCATGCACCCTCTTTCAGACTAAGGTTGAGACATTTTCTGTGGAACAGGCCATGCTGCCCACTGCTTTTGCTCTTCTATGGGGACTTCTGATACTGATTTGAACTTCTACATACAGCTGTAATATGAATAAATCTGGTTCATCTAATTTGCTGACAGTTGTATAATACTAAAAGTGAATAAACAATGCAAAGTAATGAATATTTAAATTGTTATTATAATTTGCACGTAATTATTGGCTGGGATGCTGATAATGGTGAAATCCATAGGGCTTTTTTTGCACTGATAATAGTAAATTTTTTTTTAATGACAACTCACTTTTCTTTATGTATATACTTGTCATTATCCATTATGACTGATGCCAATAGTTAGTTAGCCTTCCCATGCTAGTAAGCAAGGACACACAGATCCAGAGAAGTCTTTGCTGCAGCAGAAAGACAGAAGGTGATATCAGGACACACTATTTCTAAAGCAATTTACTATGTGTTTTTTATTTGTATAATCTTGTGGCAACATTGTCTGAAATGTTTATTTACCTCAAGAAAGTTTTCATAACAGTGAGTTAATGTGATTTGGATGATGGAAAGCACTAAATGATTCATAGAATTATTACTGCTAGCAAATCACTCAGAGGTTTCTTGACAGGAGGGATGGTTGCCTTTATTTCAAACAGTTCTTTATATCTTTTTAGAACATATGACTGAGCACACAGACTAACATACTACATGTTAGTGATTAAACCCACTTGCATAGATTATGAATAGGTTATTTTCTTTTCAGCTGCTTAATATTTTAGATGAGTTTCTAGGAAGCTAGATGATGATCTAAGAACACAGTAGTAGGGGAGCCTAAAAACCCTGAGGTAGAAATGAAATGGCAGAAATCCATTGCATGGAATTTGCTTCATTGGCCTATAATGCACTGAACTCAATTCCTTCTATAATGCAACTCAGCTTAAAATTTGCAAGATTCAGAAAAGAGCTGATAGTCCAAATTGACATATCCCATTCAAAAGGAGGGAAATCAATACCTGAAAAATGCAAAAGGAAAAATTAAACAACTGAAATACAAACTTTCAGCATATGTTAGTGTTATTTTCACCCACCGCAAAAAGGGTACCACCCTGCAAAAATCAAAGCTGAAAACTCATCTGAGATGAAGGCATCTGCAGTTTCTGTGGAGTTCTAAATTTTCTATGAAAACAGTAATTTGACGTCTTACATCAGGCTGATAGTTGATACTAACTGGCAAAACTCCACCAACATCAAGAGAGGGTAAGTTTAAGAGTGGTAGGATTTTGTGTTTATTCATCGAAGGCTAGCAGAGAGTCCAAACTAATTTTTTTGTCTTACAGATAAAATGTGTCATTAAATAATTGAGGGCATTTAAGGGTCTTTAGTTCTGTTCATGCTCAGTACTTCTCAGCTGTGGCTTATTTTTCCAGGGGGCTTGAACACCTTTTGTTTTAAAGAACCTGCTGCACCCTGTTGTGCTACTTGCTCTACAGTCAACCAATGGGCACTAAAATACAACCTTATCCACTGGTTTGTAGATCCACAGCTGGTAAGCAGGTGAAAAGAGTCTTTGTTGGTGCTCTCCTCTTTTTCAAAGCTGGGTTATGGGATATTCTCCTGGAGATGCTGCTCAATTATTTCCCATTTTTATTTCTATAGATCTACATTGCATTTATGCTGTTACAGTGATTCCCTTTAATAACAACATCTGTGAAAAGAGGTCACAAACTCTCTGGGGCAGATGACAGATCTTATTGTTACTACAAAATATTTGCCTTTTCTTGAAAGCTGTGTATTTATAAATACTTCAAAAGGACAGAGTTCATTCAGAATATTGCAGAATCAGACTATATACATAAGGTTTTTAAACAAATCCTGTGTAGGTAATACACATATACATTCAATCTCTCTGTATATATATCGTGTGGAAAGAAAGAGATATATAAATTAATAGGTTAAATAAATGAATAAAATAATTCTAAGTCACATTTGTGAGAACTTATTCCACACAAACTGAGGGAGAAGATGTACTTTATAGTATACTGATTTTTGCTCAGATACTGAGGTAAGAATGGACTTTATTTGAGATACAAACTATTTACTAAAATCATGTAAATAACAAGAAGGTAGAAACAGATTTGCCATTTGTGTATGTTAATATTAAATACTATAATTTGCACAAATATGAAGCTTCACTTTTTCAGATGGAAGCATGGGTTTTACAATCAATTCTACACATAACAAGAAACTGTTCAACTTCAAGGCTGAAGGAGAACTACCATAAAATACAAATAGGTTAGTAAGGATTTATTGAATTTGCTCAAGTGAAAGCTGCTATCCATGACTGTAATGAAAAGTAAAATGGTGCTTTTTCACACAAAAATACAGCTTAATAAACTGTTTACATTTGAACATTTGCTTGTCTAGGAAAAATCAAGAATTTTCCTTAGTTCTCACTCAATAGACATTGACCTTGGAAACAACCCATTAAAAGCATACCCTAAAGGATTTTTTTAATTTCTGCATCCTCAGCATGTGCTCTAAATACTTTGCAGCAGAATGTGTTGTAATACACATTTGCACAGGATGTAGCACTAATGAGAAATGCAACACAGCTTAGGTGGCTCAAGCCAACTGCCCTTAAATTTAAAAAGAGTTTCAAAGTTCAGACTGAAAAGAACAACTCACATCTCCTGGCATTGTTCCAGGATATTTGAGACCACTTTACAAGCTGTGTGGGCTCAGCTCATGTTTTTAACCTTTTCTTCTACCCTAAAGGCCTAGGAATGTAATAGAAACATGAAAGCAATGATTCCGATCTCACCACGTGCCTCCAGCAGCTGTAGATCAAGGCAAAGAACTTTAATATCTATGTCTTACTTTAGCCCTGCCTAACTCATAAGACTGAATTTCTAAGTGCTTAGCAATGTCACTGTGTGATTCCCCCTCCCCCAAACTTACTCTTCTATGTAACCAAACTTATTTTTTATTGGAGACTACACATTAAAGAAGCAGAAGTATGGATGGCTGTGAGAGGGTTATAACTGTATTACTATTTCCAAAAGGACAAGTTATGTCTGCAAAAGTCTAATCTCCTATTTCATCCATATGTGCCAAGATGTGGTAAACACATTCACCATGATCAATTTAGACATACATCCAAACCTTGCTAAAGCTGTACAGTTTGAAAAATATTGCTTATCCATTGGTGTTTAAATTTGCAAAATATCTATTTTTTTCCAACTTCAGAAACACAATAAAAATGCCTGTGGGAGATGACTTGTAACTCCCTGAAACAAAGATTGAGAGAAGCAGCCTGAGGGAAGCACGAACAAAGGTGAGAGGAAACTTGGGAAAGATAAGGGGGGAGGGGGGGCAGAGACCCTCTGAGCCTTTCTGAGGAATGTCTGAAACACTTGCAAGTACCCTCAGATGAAACTATTGTCACGGGGTGGATAATGCGGAGTCTGGATAATGCAGGCCTGGTGCTCAATGAACTGATAAGGCGGACACTTCACTCATGTGGGAGGAATAACAAAGAATGGGGCTGGAGGAGGAAACCCTGTGGAGACAGGAGGGTTCTGCTCTGGTGCAACCTGTGAAGCTTGTTAACTCTGTTTTTGGGGCCATGGTGTCCAATGAATAACCTTTGCTTCATTATCCACAAAATGAATATTAAAGTTGACACCCCTGCATATGCTGATGAAGATTATGGTGATCATGCTAAACATATATGACTACAGATCATGCTACATGTCACCTGGGGGAAGGGGGGAGAACCTGAAATGAAGCTACCACCATAGCAGGAAGACAGGACGTACTGGTACAGTGAATGTGAAGGGGGAAGATAGGGGACACTAACGAAGGGAAAAGGTGGAATTCCGCAGAAGAGCACTCTTATGAACCAGAACCCCCCAGCTGGCTGGACCAGTGCCGAACCCTGACTGGTGATCTCTTTATCTCTTTATCTCCCCCTCCCCTTCTCCCCCATGCGCCCCCCCCCCCCCCTTTTTTTCTCTTAGAGCTGTTAAGTAATGCAAGGTGTACCTTACCACTTGCCATAATTTGTTATATACCTAACCAATTATCAGAAAACCTGGTTTAAGACATATTAATCACTGTGGGGATCCAATAAATGTTTGTATACAGACCTTGAGAGTTGTCTCACCTTAGTCCACGTTGCTGGGGATTTGCAAATCTGACTCACTCCCCCTCCTCTTCTGAGTGGGTCGTGACAACGCCTTTAATAAAAAAAAAACTGAAAAGTTTTAAGCAGCATATAGCTATGTCTGGCTTTGTAGTAAAAAACTTGAGTACCTCATTAATTAAACATTATCCTGGTTTGGTTTATAAAGAGTCTTCAAGACATTCCTTGAGTTACGGGCAGTTGGGAGTGGTTACTGCCTCCAGCATCTTGGGAATCCAGGGAAACCTCCTGCCCAGCCACTGGAGCCCAGCCCAGTGCGTCTAGGGACCCAGAAGTCTCCAGGCTGGCAGATGTGGCTGCTGCTTTCTCATTTGCAGACTTAATGTGTATCACAGACACACACACACACAGGCAAGCACATGTACAGACAGACAAAGAAGAAGGCTGGCTACACAGACTGCCACAGACAAGTGCTTCCTTCAACAGCACCTCCATACAGGACTGACATAGAACATAATTACAGACACCAAATCCCCTTCCTCCCCTTCAGCTGGTAAGGATTGAAGTTCACTAGTGAAAGCACACACACACCACTTTCTAGATTCACAAGCACACACGCATTCACAGATCTGCTGAGTACCATCACAAACCCTCTGTCCATCCAATACCACTGCCCAGATCCCAGGCCCTCTTAATCATTCCATGGGACTCCTACTCACTGCCTGGTCCACCTTGGTGCTCATGATCAAACAGATACACACACTCACTCATCTCACAGGCACCCCACATTCGCATACCAGCATGGACACTCCACCCATCTGATACCCCAGCCAGGACCTAGGGTCTCCTACTCACCATCTAGTCCAGCTTGAAGTTTGCTAGTGAATGATACGCACCCCTGCCATGCACACCATGTTTGGTAAAGACATAGACACTCGCTCCCCACCCCAGAGCCAGCACCAGGCACACAGGCTGTGACCTGCAGTCCTGCTCCAGCCACTGGCACTGAGCCCCTCTCCTCACTCACACCAGTCTCCCTCAGTAGGTGATTTTTGGGACACACACTGTTCCTGTCCCAGTGGCTGGCAACAGAGACCCTCACCTGCTCCAGTAGCTGGTACTGTGACCTCTACTCAACTCCAGTAGGTGACACCATGGGCCCAGGGTGCCTACACCCCTGGTCTCACTCCAGTTGCTGACCCCAAATCCACTCACACTGGTGCCACCAGTTGCTGGCACTTAGTCCTTGCAACCCTCACACACACGAAACAGAGATGAAACTACAGAGGTAGTTAAGAAAATATTTAGAAGGTAAGACAAACTGTGTGATCAGGTGCAGAGCTTAGCCAGACAAGTGTACTGACCAGTCCGGTTTTACACCTTTATACCCCTGTCTATTCCCCTCTGTGTTCCACCTTGATTCCCTTAGCTACACATTCTTTTATCAGTTCACATGCTTCCACCACCCCCTCTCAAATATCCCAAATGTTCCTTCTGTTCCCCCTTCTTATGAGTGGTGAAGTCCAGGTTGGCCCTTTCCAACACTGTGCCTAGAGTTTCTTAATGGCCCAACAATTAGCCACTGGGGACTTTTGGTCTTTGCCATCATCTCTGTTATCCTGTGTCTACCAGGTTTGTGTGTTCTTGTTTAGTGTTTCCTCCTTTATATATTATCCCCTTTGCATTGAAAAGGTCCTTGATCAGATAACTTGAACGAAACAGATGCTCTCACCTTCCACGTACCCTTATACTTTGTGGAGAAACAGAACCCACAGGTAAGTGAAATGCAGACTATTACATGTCATCACGTACAGGGAAATGAAGCATATTTTATTTATGATGTCTCAGGTCTACCTGCTTGAGATTAATGCAGATAAATTAATATGGATGCACTATCAATATCTGAGACACATAAATGTACTGCATACCTTTGGAAGCAACTCAGAAAAATTGTTTTCCCAATCTGATATGACTCATAGAACTTACACTTCTTCAAGCAGTGGCCAAGGTGTTCCTCCGAACTTGTTACACTATTGTACAATTTATCCAAATACAGGCCAGGCATTCCATATTTGATTTTTTCCCCATATTTTTCACTCACCAGAAAAATAATCCAAATTTAAAGGAAATACACTTAAGAATTTCAAGGTTTTCCTCTATCAGCAGTTGGTGAGCAGTTAAGCCACATAAGCATACGTGTCTTGTGCCACTGTAGATGCCCTACGGTATTGTCCAGCCTCAGGATGACCATGAAGAGCTAATGGGACTCTTGTAGTCTTGGGACATACTTGCCAAGACCATGTGGATGTCCCATGTACAAAGTCACCAGGCACCTATGTTTAAGGATTTGAATGTCTCAGTTTTCAACATAGAACAAGGCAAGAATGATGAATAGCTGCTAAGGGCATTGCGTAAAACCTAGTATTTTTCTGATCCCATAATCTTTGGGGGGATTTAATTTTTTTCTTACAGTCTGACTGGAAGCAATAATGCACCACAGATTTCCATGAAGGGACTTATTTGAATCTATACCTTGAACTTGAGCTTTTAAATCTTACTTTTACTATGATTTAGCTGTCACACAGAAAGAGAATATGTTTCTAAGGGGAAAAAAAAGTCGTCTGAAAGTACTGAAAAGGGATGTAGCAACAATGTTACAGTGTGTTTGCTAATAGCTTTTGACCTGGAAAAATTGTCTGAAACCACAATGCTCCTATGAATAGCTTTAGTTTAGATAAACCAGCCTTACTTTTTAGGAGCAGCTATAAAACATTTGCATGGACAATTTTCATTCAGTTCCTGAGCTGTGTTCTGACGCATATCTGCTGATAATAGTTTCCTCCTGTTGCAGGGCATTCATGGTCCAGTGATGTTGAATGTCCCCATGGCTGAGCAGTCCTAACTGTTTTCCAGTCTAGAGCAATACAACAAGGTTGGAATGGGGGAATCAAAGTGGCTCAGTAATTCCAAAGTTAAGACAATTTAAAGACACTCTTCTCATACATATGCATTAGCAGGGTAGTTTGGGCATATATATGATGAAGAGAATGTATGGTCACTTATGGAGTTTGCACATAGGCATTATGGAGTTAAAAAGTGCTCTTACCTTCTGAGTTTAGGCCTCCAGGTTGCCAGGGCCTCTGGTAAGGATGCTCAATAAAATGTGCACTTTTATGTTTGTGTGAAAAAGGCCTAAGTTATTTAATACATATTGCTGCAGAGTGAAGAGAGGCTATGCTGCTGCAGAAAGCAGGAAAAGAACTCTCCAGTGGAGTTTCTTCTTGCTTTTACACTTGGTAATTTTTACATCAGTACAAATTCACTGATCCCAGTTTCTTATTTATAGTGATCAAAATGAGAGAAGGTTTAGGTCGCTTCTTATATGAAATGTCTCAATATTATGAATGTTTTCTTTCACTGCTTTTCAATTTAATAGCTACATGGATGCTTGAATACCTCATAGTCCTGTTTAATTTCATCTTTTTGTCTGACGCAGTTTTAGGATTTAGACGAAAGGATCATCATCTGATTTTGAAAAGGATTTAAAAATCATCCCTCTCTGTCTTCACCAGAGATAGAGAAGCTCCTTAGAAACGTGGGTGTCTGTCATGTAGGCACAGAAAGAAAAAAGTGAGTACAAAGTGGTGATTATTTCTTTTTAATGCTTTGAAGCTCTGACTGCTAGCAACATACAGGATTCCTCTTGTTGTTAGCACGTCTGCCTTTTTTATTTGAACACTTTGTTTTACAGAAATAGATCTAGGTCATAGCATATTTCTTAATCACCTCTCATTTTCAATACATATTAACACCAAGTCAGACATAGCGGTCTGTCACTTTTAATACCATAAATTATTTATGCAGAAATTATGAATTGGAAAAGGTGAGATTGTAGAATTCAATGTTTGTATTGGCGAAACTAATGCTGTATTAGGCAATACTTCCTACACAGGTATTTTTCACATCTCTTTCATTTTTGGACATTGTTCCTCTTTATTTTACAACTGAAATGCTATGGCTTTCTATATAATGAACAACTAGAATGAAAGTCAAGGGTGGTGGGAATGACCACTATAGATAGGTGAGGCTATACAGATAAACAAGGAGCCGATCACCTAACCCAAGCAAATTTGTACATGTAATCTGGTATCTTTTCATTGATGTCTGCGTTCATATCTGCACATGATGTACACTTTTATTATGAGATAAAATTATACTCAGGAACATTTAGGCTAAAATAACACAGAAAACTGAACAGTGACACATGCTAAAGCAATTGTGGAAACTGGTAAGAATTTCAGACCTCTGTTTGTTTAAAAGAATGGACAAAGAGCTGGAAAGGGCAGTAACACCGCAACATTCAGGGAACAAGCTGCCATTCATAAAGTTTTCCAGATCCAATTGCATTGTTATCTATGCCATACTGCAAATGTACAGTTGCCTGTACTCTCCATTTGAGAAGTGAAACAATGAGAGTGAAAAGGCAGTGCACTCATAGAAGTACAAGAATTAAAGTCAGATGCGCCAGCGTTCTCTCATACTGATTTACCTCTACAATTCTGTGCAAATCATTACCATTTCATATTTCAATGAGCCCATCAGTCCATAAAGACTGCAGTATTTGCCTGTATCACAGAGATGTTGCATGTATTCATTTGTATGTATAAAATATTTTTACAGATAATGCAGCTATTAATTATCTTTGCTTAAAAGTGAACCTGGTCTTTAGCTTTGAGAGAGAAAAGCTTTTCTGATCAAATCCCCAGGGAAATTTTGAGTTCCTGGTTTTGTTTTACCACTTTGATGCTTTCAGAACCTTTTCCAAATAATTAAAATGTCTTTAACAATAAAAAATATCTTCAGCACTCTGGAATGCTGACAGCAGTCATGATTTGTTTGTAGTGATCTCATGGACTACCTTTTTTGTATTTAAATGAATGTAAAGTTGATATATTATCTTTGAACAAAACAGAATAAATTTCATCATGGCTGCAAAAAAAACCCCCCAAAACAACAAAACAATCTGTATTTGTTTATGCAAAGTCAAATCTCCCTCAGAACATGTTACTTCCTCTACTGCCTCCCCAGGCTGCCCTATCTTTTCCAAGATAGAGCAAGCTGTGTCTTATATTGTGCTTTGTATTGTAACAGGCACATTCCTGATGATTAATGGCATACAGATAATAATTATTTGAGTGTAATAAATTAAAATTTAATATTATAGAATTTATAAAACTTTAAAAGCATAAATAAATAGGCAGACATAATGGCTCCTAATTGCCAGTTGCATTAAATCTTAATCACAACAACACATCTGTAGTATATGCTGTTACTTCTTGTCTGGAAACAAAAGCCAATGGAGACAGAAAGTCATTTCAACTCAGTAGTGTGCATCCATGTTAACCCATGTATCCACATTATCACATATACTACCACCGCAGCATTTTTATACCTTCCTATGATGCATCTGGTATTGACCACTGTCAGAAATGAGGTCCTGGCCTTGATGAACTTCAGGTCACATACACCTTCATCTGGAAAATAAAATAGAGTTCCCTGGGCTGGGTCTATTTCCTATGTTAGATGATTCTGGAGTCAGTTTATGGCAACAGTGGACTCACCCTAGTATAAAACTGCAGAGAACCAAATGAAATCAAACTGTAGTGCTTTCTGTTGGTACCTCTTCACTATTTTCATTGGAGATAAGGCTGGCATGAGAATCTGGACCGCCCGATTTGAAACTTTCCACACACATTCTCAAGACAAGATCATGTGATGATTTCTGATTTTTATACCATGCATCAAATTTTGATACTGAGCCAATGGTTCACTAAGAAAATTTTGATCAGTAGTAAAATGACTGTATCATATAACAAGAATTATTAAGGAAAGAAGCAGAAGAGAAAGTACTAATAGTTTATGATTATTTTATATTAATTTTTTCTGAAATTATGGATGAAGCCTTCTCCTATCTCACAGTAGATATAATTAAAGTCTGCAAGCCACAGTAGTCAAAATTATGGTGCTTCTACAATTGCTATGAACTAGATGTTGAAATGGTTTAATTCCTCATCTATATGCACAAGTACAGATGACACGGGTGAAAATTATTCTGATAAAGAGATATTTACAAGAGCTGAAACATCTTTTGTTTGATTCTATTACTGTTGGATCAGTGGACCTGATTGCTAAAATAATTTGCTACATGTTTGGTATCCAAATGTTTGCCCAGGTAAAGGTTACATGTGTCATTTAGAAACTAGAATGATACAAGAAATCTTTTTATTAAAAAAAAAGAAACAACAAAACAACAAAAAAACCAAAATAGAGGTTTTGAATATATGCTAATATTTTGGTCATTAGAAATGGGAAGATACAGACTTGTGAAGGCAAAGTCAAAGACATTCGTATATACAATAGAAACTCATTATCCAGGATGACCTTATTTGGACTTCCTTTTTACACCTACAGTAATATAAGAACAAATAATTGTTAAGACAATCTATGTAGAGTTATAGATTCACTGATTCACCAGTGAATTATTCTAATAATTCACGTCAGTGTAATGTGGTGTTGAGGAAGACTCATAATATTCACCTCTCAGGTTGTCATGGTTTAAACCCAACCAGCAACTAAGCACCACACAGCTGCTCACTCACTCCCCCTGAGTGGGATAGGAGAAAGAATCAGAAGGGTAAAAGTGAGAAAACTTGTCGATTGTGATAAAGACAGTTTAATAGGTAAAGCAAAAGCCATATGCACAAGCAAACCAAAACAAGAAATTAATTTACTACTTCCCATTGGCAGGCAGGTGTTCAGCCATGTCCAGGAAAGCAGGGCTCCATCACACATAACAGTTACTTGGGAAGACAAACCACCATCACTCCAAACATCCCCCAGTTTATATACTGCGCATGATGCCATGTGGTATGGAATATCCCTTTGGCCAGTTTGGGTCAGCTGTCCTGGCTGTGTCCCCTCCCAACTACTTGTGCCACTCCAGCCTCCTTGCTGGCTGGGCACGAGAAGCTGAAAAGTCCTTGAATTGGTATAAACACTACTAAGCAAAAGCTAAAAACATTATTCTCATACTAAATCCAAAACACAACACTATACCAGCTACTAGAAAGGAAATTAAGTCTATCCCAGATGAAACCAGGACATAGGTGTAATCATGCAGTTACATATCCAAATGAGATAAATTGCATAAGCAATTATTTTGGTTGTAAAAATGTGTTCACTGTTTGCATCTGTAAATCGTGGGAACAGAAAAGGTAGTCCATACTTAAATATCCATCTCTATCTTCTGTATTTATACCCAAAGCCAGGGCTAGATGATAGTTTCTAATTGCAAGACTGTAAATCAGTTTAAAACTCTATGACTTTGGCCAAGTGGTTGCCACTTTACTGTAATCTTTTAATAGAGTGTTACCTGCCAAGTTGAATTTTGCTATGATACCAGAAAAGTTCCCTAACATTGTGATGCTCTGAAACAAAGTATAAATTAAATGAAAAGGGACACTGGTGATTTTCCAGAAGTGAAATGAAAATAGAATATGAATTAGCTATAGTTCTATACCTGGCTACAGTCATACTCTGGCTAAAATTTGCCATATGCTGGATGATAACCACAGAGAAGAGAGGAGAGGAGAGGATAATTTCAATAAAACAGTTTGACTCTGTGTAAGTCTGTTCCCTAACAAAACCTTCCCTTTTTCCTCTTCAGTGTGGACATTTCAAACCTTCAGACAATTTCATGAGCAACAGCTTCTGCCTGCATATATAGGCAGAAGCTGTGGTGCTCACAAGCAAAAATCAGAACTCGCTGGGATGACATCAACATTTTCTACATTAGTAAAACAAGAGTGACAAATTGGAAACATAGTGCTTCCTTACTAGCTCATTAGCAGTGAGTTTGGATTATTAAAGAATAGTTTGATAAGAATATGACTATATTTGCATTAAATAAAATAGTTTATTGAAGAAACATTTCTGATTGTTTATAGTTTCATCAATATGTTAATAGAAAGTCAGCCAGGTGTACTATTATTCTTTCTATTGCCTTGAAAGTTATGCTTTAGAAATTTTACTCAAATCAACATTTCCATTTGATACTTGAAAAGCATATAAAATTAGAAAAGAAGGAGGGAACAGAAAACTTGTATCCAGTTTACAAGAACATCTTGCCATTGATTTATGCCTCTGCCTTCTGAAACTGTAGCTTAAAATCTGTCCTTGAAAACACAGATCATATCATGCTGCCAAGTATTTTCCAGATAGCTTAAGAAATATGTCTTTTGCCAGTGTTATGAAATCAGTTTGCATTTCCTGAATGAACATATGGAAATATTCAGTATTAGGGCAGTTTAAGATATGTAACCAGAGTGATATCTTCTATGATTTTTACAAATGGTCTAGCACAGTCACAAATTAGCTTCCAAATTCCAAAAGAGAACAACTATTTCATCTTGCATCTCACCTCATAATAGACTTGCTTCTAGTATCATTTCCTGTGCCAATGTTTAGATGTGTAAACATTTGTGTATATAGAGATATACATATATACACAATATAAAAGTCATAATGCCTATGTTTTAAAATGTTTTCCAATTCAGTAATTGTATCTATGAAAATGAAAAATATCTAACCTCCTTCTAAACTGCAGCTGCTCCAGCTCTAGTAAGGAACTTCCCAGATCTCCTGAGCTAAATAGTAGTTGCGAAGACAGCTACAAAAATTCTGAGAGCTAAAGTTCTATAGATGGTGTTATAATTAGGTTTTTTGCTCTGAGTGGTTAATATTGAAATATCTTCTGTGGAAATTGCTAATCCTTTCACATTTGTTTTCTTTCTGATTGGGATAGCAAGTTTGAATACATTTTTTAATAAAAGTTTTTTACATTTTTTTACATTATCATAAACCAGAAATTCAGAAGAAGGGTTACATTTTGACATTTGTGATTATAGTAAAATATTTGGATATTTCCAAAACCAGAGCAGCTTGGGCTACGATTAAAGGTGCCTCCCAGGCACTAAGATATCATTTTGACGACATGTGCCTCTTACTGGCTAAGCTTTTGTTGCATATTATATGTTTTCAAGATATAATCATATGATTTTCATCATGTGTCTCAATTTCAAACATAAAAAGGTGCTGGTGTGTCATGGGAGATGTAGTCCATTCACAGAGCTGTTTCTGTTTGATTTATAACCCCTGTGAGGTCCTGCAGCAGCAAAGCACAGACAGAAGTTAACACAGACTACAAAATAAAATACTTCCATTAGTTTCAAAAACCCCAGACTTTTCTCATTCTGGTCGACCTGACCTAAAACATTAAGATTTTGATTTTCCTTACAGGAAAAACAGTCTACTTGGAAAAATATTTGCAGGAACTGCATTTTGCCCTTTCAAAAAAAGTTCTTTACCAGATTTGTCTGTGAATCAATAATAAACCAAACCTTTAACATAGTATTTTGAAGCACTTTGCTGCTGGATGTTGCATTTTTACATGAAATTTCATCAAGGTCCTGATGGTTTATGACAACACGAGTTGCAGGGACAAGCCAAGTAATAGGAGCTGAACAGACCTGCCTAGGACATGTGAAGCTGTTTGTAATGAGGTCCAAAGTGAACAGCAGCAGGCTCAGACATGAGCAAACTGTGTCGTGAAGTCCCTGAAATTCATTTACAGTTAGGTACTGGGCAAGGTAATTGTGCCCGCCGTGCAATTGCAGGTGAGATTTGCCAGCCTGCATGCATACAGCTGTGCGGTCAGCCCGAGCTCAGATGAGAGATGTGGTAGCTGAATGCTCATTACCAGATTTCAACCCACTATTTCAACTTGCTATAACAGCTCCCCAAAGGAGCTGAGAGGTACCCAATATATGCTTCTCTCTTGTTCTGAGGAAAACTTCTTCTCCTAGTAATATGGGTGACAAGCCCTGGTTCCTCATCCTCCCCTCTGCCAGGCCCTGAGCACACCCACATCCCAGGAGGGCCAGCTCCAGGCCATGTCCCAGGGGGACCAGAAAGGCGCTCCTGACTATGCTATGGGGAAGCCACGGACAGGTCCAGCCTGGCCCAGGGAGGCCCCTGCACCTGGGGTGATGGCTCCGCTGCGAGGCAGCCCTGCCCGGGCCTAGCCATGGCCCTGCTGACCCACGGGCCGACATCCTGGCCTGGCCTCAGCCTGTCCCCATCCCCATGGCCACCCTGGGCCTGCCTGACCCCGATTCCCCTCATTGGGCCTGATCATGACCCACACCCATGGGAGGCCCTCACAGCGCCCTGACTTCTCCCACTGACTATTTTCTAGGCAGCTGGAGCAAGTGCCTTGGTAGCATTAATGAAGCAAATCCCCATTCTTTCCCTTCTCCTCAATACAAAAAAACAAGGCACTGGTTTTGTTGTTTTGCTGCATACTGCAGTTTGATTTGCATTTTAAAAAAGCCACGACCCGAAGATGTTTCTCGCTTGGTAATTAGTGATCCAGTTTGCATATTTTTTCATACCACTACTCACATGCTACTGAATTTTATACTGGTCATGCCCAAGAGTAGTGTGTTGACCACGAAGCACACAAAGCACCATCCTATTCACTAAAATGTATAGATCCCAAGGCCAGGATTTGCTTTTCAGAGTGCTTTATATGACCTGTCAATTTATCATTGAAGCTCTAAGTTACTCTGAAATGCATCTCTTAAAACAGCATGCAGCTGCTTGTTGACTAGTTTACACAAGGTATTATGCCATTTTTAAAGTCAGTTTACAAATTTAAGATATGAAGCGACCTCTCGATTTATATTTGAGTGCTATAAAATCAATCAGTGTAAACAGCTTCAGTAAATAATTTAGACACATTAAGAAAGCAAAAAGGAGAAAGAAAACTCAAGCCCTGACATCTGGTAAGAGCTATTATGCTAAACACATGTATTTGAACACCTTTCACAGTTTCTGTGCTTATAAACCACCAGTTAGTGGTTAATATTATAAATTATTTTTTATGAACTTGAAGAAAGAAAAGCACTATGGATTTGTCAAAATTGATTTTTATGTGACTTATGATTAGACAGGGAAATACTGCTGCTGTATTACTGGAAAGACCCAAGCAAGAATTTTATATGATTAAAACCCTGGTCATATAGTCAGTCTCCAATGTGTTATACCTGTATTTAGAAGACTTATTTCTTTATAAATCTTCTGCATTTCTAGTTGTCTCACATGGACTTTCCAAGTCTCCTGGGTTTTGTCATCATAACAGCTTAATTTATCTCATTTCAACATGTGTGATGAAAAATTGTCAGAGAACTCTACAGTGCCACCAAACATTTGTTTGCTTTTGGTATTCTGTGTTTATACCTGACACTTCAAAAAATTTTTAAAGGTTTTTATTTGATTTACTGAACTGAATTAATAGGAAGATCAGTTAAAATGGACATTGTGAGTTAATTTTGTCCCATTTCCTTCCTAAATCTGGTAGTATAAGCCCTAGCATGGTACTTAGTACAATATTTCAAAATAAGAGTTTCCAATTCTTTCTTGCTTGACAGACAAGAGATGGACTTTAGCACTCATTATTAAAAGTATACTGGAATCAGGAGATACCAGCCAGGCACTACACTTATCCACACCAATCTAAACTAAACTAAACTTAGGAAGGTCTAGCCAGAAAAATTGGGAAAAGGAATGTTTCTGTATGCCTTCAGTTCAGTGTCCAACATTTACTACAGACTTTGTTGTTGAATCTTGCACTGAGTTCCACCTACGTCCATATTTTAATTTTGCATATTCCTACTGAAAAATACCACCTTGAAAAAATCTTTATGAACAAAGGCATTTTAAACAGTTATATTTGCAGGAAGATGTATTTAGTCCAACTGTTCCAGCAATACTGTTTCCATGTGAAAAGCTGACAAATTGGAGCCTGCTCTTTGCCATTAGTAGGACTGGGTTTCTGTGAATACTCTTTTGAATTATTTAATTAATAATTATTGGAAGAAACAGATTTTTGGCAAAGATTGCTGAACACTGGTGAAAGTAAACTGAGCATATTCTTACCATGGAGTTTTAGTACAAGAACTGCACTCAGAGAATAATTTTTTCCAGTGTGATGATGTCCACTGTCTCACATATGCAACAAAACACTGGCAGATCTGAAGAATATAAAAGTTTGCGATTGTTTCCATGGGTATGCATGGGAATGCAGATTATAAAACCTTTCTGCTGTTGCTGTCTTCCTCTATCATTAGCTGTGCTTTGTCAAGCAGCTTCTTCAGGGAAGAAAGGCAAATTATTATGGCAGAAGTATTCACTAGTGGTAAAGGCTGATGCAAACTTACATTAGATTTTATAAGAATCCCTACTGTTAGTCCTCTTCTTCCTCATTTCTTGGGAGAGAGCCATTAGCTTCTGCCCCAGTGCGAGCTGGGTCAAAGCAGATGCAAAGCCCACGGACAACTTCCAACTTGAGGGGAGAGAAGAACCCTTAAAAAATAAAATCTGTTCATAATTTGCAAACAAAAAAGAGCAAAATGTGGCATATTACGTGATATAAAATGTTTGCCTACTCAATACTTAGCACAGATGCTCCCTGAGTGAGTCATTTGTGCAACATACTATAAACACAAATCAGTTCAGTTCTTGGAAGAGAAAAACATAGAAAGAAACTTGAGCTTCTTCATATTCACAGAGATATTCCATTTCTATTTTGAAAGTTTGGCCTGTATGAGGTTAGCAGAATTAGGACCAAATTATAAAAGATTTGGTTTTTTATTAAAGTTTGTCTTCTGTTAGCTACTCAGATTTGGAGGACATACCTAAAAATTTTTAAAAATATTGGATATATCCTTTAATTAAAATTTGTTCTAAATCTTTAATTGTCTGCTCATTTTTCTGGGCTTTAGTTCAACAAAGCACTTAAACATGTGCCTAGTTTCAATCCTATCGAGTAGTCTCATGGTAGCCAAGTGGACTAAGCATATAATAATGAACATGCTTAAGAGGACATGTGTGCAATTGTCTTGCCTGTAAGCGTATTGTATAGATGTAAATATGTATCTCTTTCTTTTTATTATGTAATGTTCTTGTATTTTCTAGCTTCCTTATATTCTTTAATCACCCATTTAAAAATAGTACATTAAATTATGTCAAAGAAAAGTGCGATCAAAATGCTGCCAAATCAGTTTCAATTAAAAAAACCCGTTTTTTACATCCAGCTGGAAAAGAGACACTTGAATTTGTTGGTAGTTTAATATTGTTTGCAAACAGTTCATTCTGAAATTTGCACATGTACTTAACAAGTTATGCATTATAAAAGTTGGAATGGTTTGGACTTTTATTAAATATTAATTAGATCTGCTAAATTGATGGAAAGAACAAGCAGACTTCTTTCTCCTCTGCTTACCACTTTGTATTAACAAACTATGGCTAGTTTTTAACATGTTAGTCTAGAATAGCTAACTAGAACCTGCTTTTGGAATATCAAAACATTATCTTTTATGATATGGATAGAGCTTCTGGGTAATTCCTTCCACAGAAAATTAGCTACCATTTTGTCCATTTTGAAAAACTACCATCTGTAAAAGATCTTCATAGTTAATGTTGGCACATGGATGAAGTTTTCTTCCTTCTAAGTACTCCCTATGATCTGCATCCTGTACTTATGGAATTTCTCAGTCAGAAAAAATAGAGGCAGTAATCTTGCAACCCCCTTACCCTCCAATAAAAATTGCTAACAAAATCAAGATTTTACAAGGTTTCAAAGTTACTAAATTCTGTACATATAGAAAATTGACAGCTTTTTTCCCTAAGGTTCCTATACAAACTGGGAAGTTATTGCACAGAGTTCTGTGTTGAATTTGTGTCAGCTTCAGTGTGAAATGCATGCACATTGTGGGATTTGCGCTACTGACCATTGGAATCGGTCCATGCTATAGCTCAGGGACTGATCTTTTGAGCTTTGGGCTTTCTCAGTGATGAAGACGTATCTCAATTTCACTCCGAGACATCACGTTGTTTTAGATCAATGGGGAAACCACCAACTTCAGCCAAAGTTGGCCTATTGGAAAAAGAAGTACTGCGTGAGACTCCTCAAAGCAGGCTCTATGGCTTTGGCACTTGCTATATCAGCACTTGACTGAAACATCTGAGTATCTTCAGGGTGTGCAGCCAAACATATATGTGTTTCCTGTAAGCATTTGCAAATAATTGGTATGTACGTCTTTGTGTGTGTGTATACACAGTTGCTGGAGAATGAAGGGGTGGTTTAATTTCTCTGAATTTGGGAATGTATAACTTTGAATTGTGCTATTATTTTTTTGGTCTGAATAAAGTTTTTATTGAATTATTACATTACATTGAGGTGACTGGGGGCCTTTCTAGCATTTTAAACTAATAAAAAGACAGAAGACAAACAAATGCTAAAGCTTTCTCTAATCTCAGTTCACCACATATTCTCATTGCTACCTGATATAACTGCAATCCCTTTCTGCAATGTTAATGTCATAATATAGCTCACAGAATTCACGCATCTCAGAAATAACCCTATAAATGGCATACGCTATATTTACTATAAGAATTGAAATTGCAGAAGTTTCTGAATCTCCCCAAAACTCACATTATATGTTTTCTTTCTGCTAAGTTGAAATACAGTAGGCCATTTTCTAACATGCTACGAATGAGAAATACTCATGATAAAATAAGGCTATTATACTTGCCTTCAGACTTCTAGAATAGATTGCTGCTAAACGTAGTGAAGTTCAGAACTGAAATGGAAGTATTTTGTTTCATATAGGTTGATACCAAACTCCTAGATGTGTCACTTAATTGGCCACTGATGAAGATTTTGATAACAAATCAATGGCATTGTTTTCATAGTGGGGTAAGGCAGGTAAGAGTGAGGGGGTAGGAAATGTATATTATCTTGAATATTATCTAGTATCAATAATCTATATTATCTTGTATATTATCTAGTATCTTGAAGATTGGTTGCTAAGCACTAGCATGAAACGTAGAATGTATTTTACACCATTCAGAGCAGAAAAAGAAAGAAATAAGAAATTGTATATTAAAGAAAATGCAGCTGTTGTTTATACAGTCACAATTATTGGAGAAGATCTAAAGATATTAAGCTTATCAAAGCTTGGCCAAGAAAGTAGATTGCAAGATAAAGAAAACAACTCCTTTACAGTATCTTTTAGCCCTCAGCAGTTCTATGAGTCTATGGCTGGAGTAAAGGGTGGTAGTAGAAACAATAGGCATAGTTAATTGCTGTCTAAATGACAGTTACAATGAAAATATAAGCACTTATGATTTTCACATGCTTCAGTTCAGAAAAAAGTCAACCAGTAGTTGTCCTGTCCTGGGACAGACCCTTCAGATGCTTCCACATAGCTTTGGAAAACCCAGAGAAGAGGAATCATGACCAACACTGCAAACAACTATTCACTTTTTCTCACAGCACAGGAACTAACAGACATGAAATTAAATTATGGGGCAGCAGGCTTCAAGCAAACAAAATAAGTTAATTTTGTGCGGTACTCTTAATTAAGTTGTCCAACTTACTGCTACATAGTGCTAGTGATGCCAGAGGCATTGATTAGTTCAAAAAGCAATGAAAGAAATTCAGAAAAGAAAATCCCACCAAGACCTATTAAAAATAGAACCTCTGAGTCTGGAAGTCCCTAAATCACAGACTGGGAGGTTATTTGGGGAATTATCCCTTATGGTTGCCCCATGCTTACTCTCTTTCTCTAGGCTTTCATTATTAGCCAATATCACTCAGGTTCCTGGGCTAGGTGAAGCTCTGATTTGACCCAGCACAGCCATTCATATGTTCTTATGTATTATAAGAGTTATTATGTTAACTTATCATGTGATGGGACAAGATTTCAGTTTAAGTTTGTTCTTGACTAGATATTGCTGCATTACAGCAATATGTTTTTTACAGACCTCACTTAATCCTGCACACTTTGATTTAAGAAACTCCCAAGACTATGAACCAGAACACTACAAATTGTATCTTCTTTATAAGTCCATTATATGGATTACACAGTGAAAGCTGCATAGGTCTTTCTGTATAAAACAAGCAAATTAAATGCAGACTTCTGCTGTTACACCACATTAGTACCCTTACATTATCACTTGAATAGATAACATAACTTCTTGACAGTCACAGACTACTTGGATTAGGTAACTGCCCCTTAATGTCTTGTAGTTAGAGCAGGGAAGAAGAGCCATTCTCACAATGCATTTGCGATTTTTTTTTGGAGGGGGGGCGGGCAAGTCATGCATTTAGAACTACTTAGCTTAGCACCTCTTTAAGAGAAACATTTCTACTCTTTTCAGTGTCTTTTTCAGGGAGAATTATTTCAACCCTACTTTCGTGGTTTTTTGTTGCTTTTTTTTTTTTTTTGAGCTCCTAAGGGGTCACAGAAACCACTTAGACAGTGAAGTATTTGTCAAAAATGTGAGTTCTTGTCCTCAACTGTGTTATTTGCATCTGTGTCTTCTAGTCTTACTAAGGGGACTTACAAGAAATGTTCCACAGAACCATATTATTATATTTTTATGATTTTGTTTGTTACTTTGTATGGTGGCTTAGCTCTGAAAGCTAGAGTACTGTGGGTGAGAAGTGATAAAGGCCCTACCTATTCTCTGTTCTGCCTCTTCCTGGATGGATGCATGCAAGGGAAGTGCAGAGCTGGCAGATACAATAATGCCTTTTTTCTTTCCCCCATCCTAAGTCTAAAATCCAACAAAAATGCACAGGAATGGCACAAGATAGGATCTTTGATTTTAATCCATCTCACTGTATTAGTATTTATAGCTGGATTGTCATTGTATCCAAAAAATATGACACAAATTATTAAAAAACAGGGCAAAGAAGTAGTAAACCGTAAATTGTTGATACCCTAAAGCACACTTGCTAGTTTTTCCTTATGGGCTGCTCCTTTTGAGTTTTTACAGCATATATTCACTAAGCACACATATTACCTCTGAATCTCTCTTTGATGGTATTGGAGTTCTTCATATTAGATCAGTCAAATTTTCAAAACTATAGTTACCTGTGGAGGCTGGTACAATTCATTTCATACATTTACTGCCCATTAGCATGTGCATGAAGTGGTTTCTTGCTGCTTGTATATCTGTAATGAATATTAAACCATCTCATCTACTCATAATAATATAATGGAGCCTGTGATGACAGACTCTGTTTGCATGGAAAGCAGATGTTGGTGTTTACGTAGATGTAATTTACAATGATGAGTGGTGGTGAGTAGAGGTTTTTTTCTGCCAGAACAATTCAGTCTATGTTAAGCTTCTGCAAAATATTTTGCCTGCCATTGTGGTCTCTCAGGTCAATAGATATACATATTATCTGCAGTGAATAATTGCTACTCTGTATTAATGTTGTGGTTTAACCCCAGCCACCAACTAAGCACCATGCAGCTGCTCACTCACTCCCCCCCACCCAATGGGATGGGGGAGAAAATCGGGAAAAGAAGTAAAATTTGTGGGTTGAGATAAGAACGGTTTAATAGAACAGAAAAGAAGAAACTAATAAAGATAATGATAACACTAATAAAATGACAACAGCAATAATAGAAGGATTGGAATGTACAAACGATGCGCAGTGCAATTGCTCACCACCTGCCAGTCGACACCCAGCTAGTCCCCGAGCGGCGATCCCCCCACTTCCCAGTTTCTAAACTAGATGTGATGTCACATGGTATGGAATACACCGTTGGCCAGTTTGGGTCAGGTGCCCTGGCTGTGTCCTGTGCCAACTTCTTGTGCCCCTCCAGCTTTCTCACTAGCTGGGCATGAGAAGCTGAAAAATCCTTGACTCTAGTCTAAACACTACTTAGCAACAACTGAAAACATCAGTGTTACCAACATTCTTCACATACTGAACTCAAAACATAGCACTGTACCAGGTACTAGGAAGACAGTTAACTCTATCCCAGCTGAAACCAGGACAATTAAGAAAATAAATTATGCATTTAAGGAAACTATTTATTTAAAGATAAATTTACCAAATCTCTGAAACATGATGTCCTGGCAAAATTGTGGGTAGACTTCAACCAAAAATGAAAATAGCATATGTTGAGCTCATAAATGGGTTTCTGAGAAGTAAACATGGTAGCAATTATTCAGAGGGAGCACCAGTGGCTAGAAACTGAAATCAGTAAAGGGTAAAGATGAAATAAGACATTTATTGTAGTACGGAGGAGTGCCAAGCACTACAATGGATTACAAAAGGATGACATGAATTCTTCATCATTTAGAGTCTAGGCTGAAAATCTTTCTAGAAGATACTCTTTAGTTCAACTTACCACATAAAATGATGAATGATATTTTCTAACCTGTGTTATGCTGGAGGTAAAAAAGAAGGACATTATCATTTCTTTTGGCTTCAACATGTGTAAAATTTATGATATCATGCAATACAATCAAATAACCACATTTATTTTACTTTTAGATTCCATATTTATTTTCATTTTGGAGATCATTTATAACTTTAGGAAAATATTGTCTCGGTGATTCTTGCTTTGAATTTGGAGCTCTGATTCCTTATGTTCAGTTCTTTTGTCATCTCTCTATATATCCCCAAACCTGTTTTCTCACCTCGTCACTCACATTTGGAATTGGGGATATGCCACTCTTTCCTGAGGAACATCAATTTATTCTACTAATTTTAGGCACACTTCTCTGAATTTCCTTTCTTGTTGTCAGCATCTTACAGATATTTGATCTTTTCTATACTTCTCATTAGTTAGAATCTTGGAATCAAGTCTTAATGAAATTCATAAGAAGACATAAAGCTATAGTTGTAGTGATCATGTCAGTGCTATATACATAGACATTTTCTAAACTCCCCACTCATTTCTGAAAATATTCTGGGTTGAACATAAAAATGTGGAAGGCATCTCCAGAGGCAACCTTTTCTTTTGTTGTTTCCTAAATAATACCATTGGCTCCAGAGACAATAAAAACAGGAAAAATACAGATCTTATGTCTCTCCTTATTTTCATCAAAGTGAAAGTGGTACTTCTTGGCTAAAAGTGGTGTTCTAAATTTAAATCAGTTTGATTTACAATGGATTTAGTTACATTTTTTTTCCAATTTTGTGGTTCTTCATGGTATGACAGTTGTTTAAACCTTAAAAAAAAACAAAAAAGGTGCAGGCTCCAATGTGAATAGAGATTATTGGCATATGTGGTCTGATCACTTGCAGAAAACTGGCCTTAGTTTCCTTTTCAAGGTCATTCAGAACAATCTTGGATCCCAGATGCATTTGTAAGTATCCATCTACATTTATATCTATCTCTATTTTTTTTCTTTTGGAAAAGCAACACCTTTCCACACTTTAAGGTCTTCCTTTAGGGACTCTTTTTAAATTCACTTTCTTTTCCTTTTACTAATTTTGTCCTGCTGCTTCTCTTCTGTATCCTCAAAATGCCTTTCCCTCCTTGGCATTTAGACTCTTCAAGTATTTATAGATTGTTACCATGTCCCCCTTTAGTCATTTCTTAGACAAACTATGCATATTTAGCACTTGCAATCAATCTTCATACATCAATCACTTCAGAAGTCTAATCATTTTTGCAGCTTTCTTCTGATCTTCCTGCAATATGTGAATATCTTTCTTATAATAAGATGCCTAAAATTAAATACAATGGGTCATGTCTGTAGCTCATGTAAATCAGTGTAGCTGTGCTGAAGACTGTGTTGATTCACGCTAGCTAAAGAGCAATATTTCTAGTGCAAAGATATCAAAACTGTATATATTTTGTGAAGTAGTGAGCCTGAATCCACATAGAGCTTTTATTTTTTGCGTAGTAAAGCCTCTTTGAATTCATTTCCATCACTTAGCTATATTTTTGAATGATGAATTTCCAGTTTGCTTCCTCTAAAAATCTCAAAATACTCTGCATTTTCATATTTTTATTATTGTTTTGAGGAGCTCCTTCAGCCTCCCTGATACACTTCCATTCCATCCTCAGCGCAGCCATGTGTTCCAGCCCTCTAGCTGGAGGTTTCTGCTTGCAGACCATGGCCACACAGAGGTGATGAAGGTTTAGAGCTGCTGTGGGAAGGATTGCTCTAGCTCAGATGGTAAAGAGCAGCAATGGCTGACACCCTCCCAAAGCATATCTACTGTGTGGAAAGAAAGCTTATAATCCTCCTTGCATAAGATCTACCTTTGGAGTCTTCCACCATCTTTGTCACTCTACTGGCCCCATCAAGCAGTCCGGCCCTCAGCATGTTTAATCTTAAATCAGCTTTTTATGTCATTATAATCCAACAAAGTCCATGCAAACTCATAAGGAAAATAAGTTCATTTGTTTTCAAACTAGCTATGGCTCAAGGGCAAACCTAGCAGCCCTAATCAGGCTCCTAATAGCTCTAGGCCTCCTATATTGTCGATGATGAAAAGACTTTTTCAGAGGATTAATACAGCATTTAGCAGAATGACTTCGCATTGAAAATAAATAAAAATGAAATAGATAACTAACTTACAAAGTAGGCTATCACTGCTAGATGCAAAAAGTTGACCTTCTATTAGAAATACGGTAAGAGAAAAAGTGCTGTAATAATTAAATTTCACAGGATTCATCTCCTGTAATATATTAGAAATACACCCCACCCCACCCCCAATTACTGAAGAACATTATCTCACTTTGTCACTATGGTCAGTTCTGTCCTGAATTGACACTATCTGGGGGAAGGGGCGGGGGGGAAAGACTTCTGGATTGTTAAGGTTTCCATAGTATTGAATTGATACATCTTTTTTTTTTTTTTTTTTTTTTCACTAATGCATAATACAAGCGGCCATACTTTAGAGAAATCTGCTTTATTGCAAATATATTGTGGCTGAAGTTGAACTTGGTTTCAAACCAAGATAGCATCTTCCCCAGGGAACATTTTGTTCAGACTGTAAAAAATTATTTACTTGAAAAATTTCAGAAGCCAGGCAAATTTGTAATTGATAGTCATAAAGAAAATCCATTGACCACTTTGCTATTTTGTGAACTTTTTTACATATTCTTTTTTTTCCCCTCCATTGTTTTCTGATGTATACACTTTTTATTTGTCCTTTTCATTTTAAATGAGTGTTTTCTGCTTGATTTCCTTCAGAACTGTTTAGTGTGACTTCTATGACTTCAAATTCCATAGGGAAAAGTAAACCAAATGCCATCTGAGCTGTAAGCCGTATGTCAAAATGACTTTGCATTCAGTACCAAGGGAGTCACATAATAGCATGGGAGTCACAGATGATAGTATTTGTTCAAATAATTATGATCACAGAATTGGGATAAAGGGAATTCTTTTTTTGTTGTAAAAAATATATACAGGGAGAAAAAGCTTTCATGAGATGTGTATATTAGCATTGTGTTTCACCACAGAAAGGTATGGAGGAAGATATTTTGAAATTTCCCTCTGCACTAATCAGTATATGATTCTGGTTCAAATAGACCTTCAGATACCATACAGGCCACTGAGATAGACTGACAACTAATTATAAATTACATGGCAATGGGAATTTGGCATAGAAAACACTTAAGGAACAAGGTCATCTACTGTGTTTGCCAGTGCAGGGTTGTTCCCCCTCAGGGCACTCTCGCATGATGTGCAGGGTACTTCCCTAACTACTTCTCATGATGAAATCCCTTTCACCATCTATAGGGATTCATATGGCACTCTCACTGTAGTTTACAGTTAGGACTGTATTTCTGACCTTGTACACCTCTTAAATTTTGGTCCCCTGATTTGCAAGGAATGGACTGAAAGGAATAGAAAATATCGATTTATGATATATGGTAAACTACCAGGCTAATATTGAGTTGCTCCTTTCTCTTTTTATGAAAAGCTCAGGGCTGCATTGTCTTTCTAGAATCCTTCTGGGATTCACCTCCAAGCTATGTCAGAGGATTTCTTGTGAATGACTTCAGAAAAACAGAGGCTGCTCCAGTCACTGATGGTGAACCAGTAGCTGCATGTACCTATTTTACATCAGTGGTTCCAGTTCCTTGTCACTGTAGACAAAACAGAAGTTTTCTGTTCTAAGGCTGAAGAAATGAAAGGGAACTGTGCTTCTCTTCCCATCAGAATTTGCTGGGATGGTAGAGAAACCAAAGTGGGAAGAAATGGTGAAAACATTTGAGCAGTCTACTACCATTGCCAGCTGCCCCTTTGCCCATTCTTAGATCTGCCACTGTTTTCTAGGCAATCTTTGAGTGTGTTTTAATGTTTGGCCCTTACACACTGTTGGTAGTGCATCTACAGGATGTGGGTATTAAGCAGTAACCATCCCTGCCCTGCAAAAAGCATGCAGAGCTTGCCTGTGAAGAGGTGCAGAGGAATCTCGAGATTGATAGTGTCACTCAATTATTGACTGATAATAAAATGGTCAATGAAATACAAAATACTGCTCGTTGGGAAAAACAACCATATCTATGCATCTACAAAGATGATCACTAAATTACTTAAGACTATTTAGCAAAGCAATTGCAAAATAGCTGTGATGATAGTTCTATGAAGAGAGCTTAATGCCTGGCAAACCCAGAAAGGCAAAATGTGATATTAGAAGTTGTTAGGGAAGGAAGCTAGAATGAAACAGAAAACATCATTGAAGCAGCATAGAAATCACTAGGACACACATATTTTTCAGTAGTACAGTGCATTCTAATGTTCTCATCTGAAAAGGGTTAGGCAGAAACAGAAAAGCAGGAAGGACTGTGACAAGGATGAGCAACAGTATGGAACAGCTTGGGTTTTAAGGGAGATTAAACAGAGTAAGACTTCCAATTTGGAAAAGCTGTGATATGGTACAAGTATATAAAATCAGGGGTGATGGATCATTCATTAGCTCTCAAAGAGAGCAAGAAGCTGTCAAATTATATTCTTCAAGCAACAGGTTTAAAACAATTGAAGTACTTTCTTAACATGCCCATAATTAAAATGTGGAACTCATTGCCACAGGATATTATGAAGAACAAAGGTAGAAATGGATTCAGACAAATTTATAGAAAGAACAAAAAATTCTTCAGGGTCTGTTAAATACAAAAATCGGAAGTCATGCCTGATTTAAGAAATCCTTAAACCACTAATTTTCAGAGACTGATAGCATATAAACTTTTCTTGTTCTTACATTGTTTCCTTAAGCACCCACTATCCACTACTGTCCACTCTCAGACAAGGCACTGTATCAGCTCTCTGACTCAAGTCCTTTCAGGTGCTTTTCTGTTACTATCTGCTAAATAAAATGCCAGTATTCAGAAGGAAAGAAGGCCACTTGGTTGTCTGGAGCCTTATTTTGGGGAGTCAGCTGAGCTATATAACTGACAAATTCCCCTGTTTTTCTAAACGTCACCTGCAGAGCTTCTGAAAGTAACTGTTTCTATGCTTAGAAATTATCTGCGCATTTGAAAGGTGGGGAGACCAAGTGTCCTGGCTTCAGCTGGGATAGAGTTAACTGTCTTCCTAGTACCTGGTACAGTGCTATGTTTTGAGTTCAGTATGTGAAGAATGTTGGTAACACTGATGTTTTCAGTTGTTGCTAAGTAGTGTTTAGTCTAAAGTCAAGGATTTTTCAGCTTCTCATGCCAAGCCAGCGAGAAAGCTGGAGGGGCACAAGAAGTTGGCACAGGACACAGCCAGGGCACCTGACCCAAACCGGCCAACGGTGTATTCCATACCATGGGATGTCACATCTAGTATAGGAACTGGGAAGTTGGGGCGGGGGATGGCCGCTCGGGGACTAGCTGGGTGTCGATTGGCGGGTGGTGAGCAATTGCGCATCATTTGTACATTCCAATCCTTTTTTTAATTGCTGTTGTCATTTTATTAGTGTTATCATTATTATTTTTAGTTTCTTCTTTTCTGTTCTATTAAACTGTTCTTATCTCAACCCACGAGTTTTACTTCTTTTCCTGATTTTCTCCCCCATCCCATTGGGTGGGGGGGAGTGAGTGAGCGGCTGCGTGGTGCTTTGTTGCTGGCTGGGGTTAAACCACGACACTGAGCATGTGCAGCAGCAGCAATCTACAAGTGTCTTATCAATGTGCTTCCATTGCAACCTCTGTCTCACAGGGATACGCAGGGAACAGTCCGTCCACCCGATTTGATCCTTGGCTTCTGACAATATCATTCTGAAATATGCCAGCAGCATAGATTTATTTCTTGTGAAACACCAGTCATCAGATGGAAATTAAAATTTGCCATTCAGCTGAGCTTTTGGCTATATTGGTCTGAAAATGAGCCAGGAAAATACTCTTCAGAATACAAGCTATGAAAAGCAGAAAACTATCAAGATTTCAATATATACCTCATTAGTATTTCCAAATACCTTTAAGTAAATAGTATTTAGTTTTATTTTAAATTCTGTCACTTTTTGAACAGCTTTTTAATTTACCGATTACAATGACAGGTTTTCAGTAACCAGACAAAAGATTCTTCTATTCTTCTACTTTTTAAAATTAATTTTCTCATTTATCTGAACAGGAACTTGCAACGCTGCACTTCTGCCAAGATTGTCATTGATGTGTGAGTCCAGAGATGTGATTGATTATGAAATTGTATCCTTCACATACACTGGTGGTTTCTCCTTAATCTTTACAAGACTAGAAGAGCACTAAGGAACTGCTCTAGTAAAGCCAGTATATTCTGGTCCCTCTGCAAATCAAGACAAGGCTGTAGAAGAAAGTCTGTGGCTTGCAGACTGAAGCTGGATTTTCCACATAGTCCTATCTGAGAATTACCTTTCTATTCTTCTCATTATAATTTAAGTGCAATACACTCCTGGATTAAGGCTTCAGAAGATTTCTCTTCTGTGCTTTCTCTGTTTTGGTGGTTTTCTTTTAGTCAGTCAATAGTACTAATGCTCATCATTACAGATAGTGGCCATACTGTCAAAACACAGGAAGTAACAATTTGTTTTTCTTTCAAAATTATAGTTAGGTAGAAAAGAATCTAATTTCTAACTAATATTACTTTATTTTTTGGTGCTGAAAAGGAAGATTTCACTAGAATGTATTTTCAGGTATTTGGGGTTGTTTGAAGTAGACATTATGGAAAAACACCCAACTTCTCCATATCTTTTTTTTTAGCCCTTGGGAAATAGGGACTTTAAAAAAGGAAGGAGGAAGTAACATCTTACCTTTTAAAAATAATTTTTTTCATGTTGGTAAGCAGCACTTTCTTTTTTACATGTTTATTGCACTTCAAAGCATGACCATGCTACTTCCTTTCCAAAGAGTGATTTTAGCACTCTACTGTTTTAACACAGTTAAGCTGGAAGGCAGTCAAGGGATGCGAGGAAGCCATTTGTTGTACATTTAATGCTGTAAAGTATCCACCAGGGAAATCTTAAAATATTTTTCTGTCTCCTCACAAAAGTGTCCATGAGTAAAATTCCAATTTTCCTGACTAGTCCTCTGATTAGCTTTTCACAACTCTGTCCTGTGTCAGACAATTGGCAGGAAAACAAAGATCAGGCTTTTGTTGATATTCATGAATATTACACCTTTATCATCATCTCATTGGTTACGTCTCCCGGATTTGCTATGAGGGAAGCTTCACAACTGCTGAGCTTATCTTCATTCACCAGTTCTGTGGTGCTCTGTAACTGTTCAAGGCTGAAGCTAATCTGCTGTTTAACTCAGTTCCTATGGGGATCTTGAGCACTGCAGCAGCTTAGCTCCAACTCTGTGGAGCTGAGACAATCTGTGGGTCATGAGCTGCTGTGTATCTGAACCATCGCTTACCCACTGGTTTCTCAAAAGTCCCCTTGGACCTCCATTACACAGGAGCCTGCACTAGCAGACTGTTCTGTGGCCCAGGATTAAAATGAGGACTATCTTTCCAGGAATCACCATCTAGCTCTTCCTTAGAAAATAAATACAAAGTTAAACAAAACCTTGTTAAGAGGAAGCTTTGAAAAGATGCTAAGCTACAGCTGCACTACACAATTCTCAACACACTGTGGAGTTGAATTAATAATGTAATGCTCCACTAAGCAATATACCCTCCTTATTTTTTGAGAGAATTTCCAGAACTGAGGGAGCAGATTGATTTATTTTTAACCTGCACTTAATTGGGTATTGTATGCTAGTGCTTACCTTCCCTCCTGAAGCTGGTTTAGTATTTGCTTTCAGTTAAATAGCAAAAAGCCTCCAAAGAAACCCCTCGAGTCAACGCTTTATGAGGCTTTTGTGGGCTGTTACTTGTACTGGAGCCTTCATACCACCACATCTGTCTATGTCATGAAGTCAATCTTATGCTTAATTTCCCTTAAGTACTTTATTTTCTTAAATCCAGTGTTCAGCACAGAAAAGTGCTTTATTATTACTAAAATAAAGGTCCTAGTGTAAGTCGCCTTCTATGAAACTTGTATTTTATTGCTGTGAGCACTGTTTGACCATAACAAAACTGTCATGTAAATCCTTCTGCTCATAAATAGTACTTATTTCACCACCACGGTCATCATGTTCAAGTAAATAAATATGTGGGATTTTTTTTCTAATTCAGGCAGTAGGAACAGATGTATGGCTTTGCATGCTGAAGAGGTTTTTGTGCATTGGAACGACAAAACAAGTATTTTTGTATCCATCTGCAAAATATATTCTAAAATAAAATTCCAAAAGTTGAGTCTTAATGTTAAGGCATTAAGTCAAAACTAACATTTTATTGAGTGGTCTTAGAGATTTCTTCTGTAGATGTAAGCTGAAGTTATTTCAGCATTTAGAAAGAGCAGTATGTACTAAAGTGTGGAAGTGTTGGGTTTGCTATGTCTGTTACTTCAACACATTTTCTGATTAATTCATTAATGTGTCAGCCCTGAAAAATGAAATGACACTTCATTGAAGTAGTCTGAGAAAATCCTGATAATACTTTAATCGACAATATTTTCAGCAAACTGAGGTTTTCAGCTAAAAATTTTCTCTGATGGAGTTATCTGTAAAAAAATCTCATAGCACGTCTGCCTCATAGCACGTGTCATGCAGTACAAAACTCAATATTTTGGTCAATAACTTGCCAGCAGCATAAAAATGTATGATCTTCCACACCAGGTCAGATCGAATCCAGTCTCCTGTGTGAAACCATCCTGCACAGGACGTAAACGAAAAGTTTATACGAACAGGGCAAGTGCGGTGACACTTCCTCCAGCTTCTACTACTCAATAGTTTAACCAGTTTTAGAGCCAAGAAAATGATTTTTATATTATTGCTTAAAAACAGCCAACACCATAAGAGTGATGAAGACAACAGGGTGATAAATTTTTTATATAAGACCTTGAGTCTTGAGGTGTTGCGGTTTGTCCTGAGACACAGCAGTGTTCCACTTAAGAGTGGACTTTTTTCAGGTGGGGTTCTGTAATATTGCCATTCTTCATACCAAAGGACAGGACTGTTTAGTACACACTAATCAGATGAGCACAGAGAATTGTATTGCTATCAACCCAAATAAAATACCATGCCACAAAAAAAAGCAGTTGAGCATTATTTTTATCCACCTTCATCCTACCTGTCTACCTCTGTGGCCGAGATGATTATCCTGGTGTACGGCAGTACTGGCATGCTATTACTCTGGAGGTTCTCAAGGAAGAGTGAAATCCCTCCAGAGAAACATAATGGTCACCATAACTGCAATGGTTTTGGCAGTTTCTCAGATTCAGTAACATCAGCCGGCTGTGTGCAAGGTACGTGATGCAGTCCAGTGTCACTGGTAAGCCATACAACATAGCAACGACTTCTGAAAAGTCCCACTGGGCTGGCTGTTAGTTCCCTAGCAAAATAATGCTACTACTAAACAGCACCTAAGGGTCTCCTTCTGTATTAAAAAGCTGAAAGAGAAAGCAAAGCAGTGAAGGTCTTGCATTCTCTAGTTTTTGTAGTTCATGTAGTTCTAACAGAAGATATCTGTACTCAAGGGAAAGGATAAAGAAGCTAATGGTATTGTGAAAATCAGATAGGTAAAAAGGAAGATTGTGGCAAGCACTGAGCCAGATGCTGTAATCAATTAGCTGATTGCTGAACTTCAGTCCCCTACATTATATCTGCTGGCAGCGGTGAAAGATGTACAGCTGAAAATTCCCCATCACAAACCCACAAGTCCATGGAACTCTATTCACAAATACTTCAAAAAGGAAAGGATCTGCTGTAGTATAGATTCCATCACCTTGATAATTGGCAGCCTTTCAGTGATATCCACTTTATAAATAGAAGATCCTTGGAATACAGAGATGTGAATGCAGTTGTCTGACGTAATAAAGATCAAACTAGGCTCCAGTATTTTAATAAGAAATCATTAGACTGAACTGCTTCGGGTGAAATCTTTCTCCATTGAAGTCAGCAGCAAAATTCCCTCTGACTTCAGACAGCAAAAAATAAAAGCTCTGCAAGACAGTTATTAAGCTGCAGTAAAAGCTGAGGAATTTTGACTAAATGCAAATCTCTATCTATTGCACAAACATAACAGGAAAAGAGATTCTATTGATCTTTACCTCATTGGCTATATTTACTGATGTGCATTAAACTAAGAACCAAATAGTCTTTGAGAGTCCTTTTTTATTTTCTGGCAATATCTACCTATGACTTTTTCTTTTAATTGTACATTGGAAAAGGTGATTTTAAGAACACAAAGATAATCTTCTCACAAATAAATAGGTAAGTAACCCAACTTGTGCTGCAGCAAACTAAAAAAATCCTAGAATGCTGCAACGAGCAGCGCTTGGGAAGGGTCTTCTGCTGAGTGTTTTTGGCTCTTAATTAGAGCTTAGAGATACATCTCTTATCTTCAGTGCTCAATGAGTTGCCCCAGCGCTGGCTGGGCCCACTCTGATTACTGGGGGATGTTGTCTGTGTTATGAATTCTGACTGATATGTTGTCAAAGTAGAGAGGTGAACAATAGGCTATCAGCATAAATGGTCAAGTAGATGAGATTTCTTGTGGGCAAATGGCAAAATTATACACATGACAGGATTTGAGGCTAGTGAGGCATTTTAACTGTGTGTACTTCTGTTGGGAAAAGATGTGAACAGCCCACAGAGTCCTTGCTATGAACTGGTAACAGTTACAAATGCAGATAGTGAAGAACTCAAATAAAAGAGAGATTTCTTTCCTTGTTTGTAATGACTAGGGAGGAATTGGTCAAGAACATCAGGGTAAAAATCAGTAGTGAGTGAGAAAAGCCATACAATAATAGAGTTCATGAACCATATGATAGGAAAAGGGAAGAACGGCAAAATAAAAGCATCAGATTTCAGGAAAGTAGGCTTCAGTAAACTCAGAATTGTCTTGTAAGACATCATTGGAATTTAAGAAATCTAGGAGTTTCTTAAGGGAGCAATATTAAGGGCATAAATGCAAATTATGCCAGAACAGAAAGTCTAAGTAAAATTATGAGCAATAGTGCTAAATTTTGAGCTTTCCAGACAGCATCCAAAAAGGTGAAGCTGGGTCACTTCCTAAGGGTAGGGAAGTATTGCATAAATGTGATACTACAGAATCAAAAATTACCAAGGCACATAATAGATTTCATTCCCAAAGGCCACAATAACAAAAAAAATAATTCTTTAATCACAGAAAAAATAAGACAAAGACCGACTAAATAGCGGTTCAAATAAAGACGAAAAGCAATCAAGAGCTGATAGTGACACACATGTTTTTTAATACTTTTTCTGCATCACTCTTATTTAAAAGGGTGAGATGCAGTTCAGTATTACAGTAATAAGTAACAATGAAGAAAATTTAAGCCCAAAGCTTTAAGTGGGAAGGAACAGGTTAAATACTTATTACTAATTTAGATGTTTTCAATTAGCTGTGATGCTGTGATACTTGAAGAATTAGCTGATGAAATACCGGAGATGATACAAGTCCCTCTGAAAAGTCAAGGACAATAGGTGACAATTAGGAACAAATGTGGTAGTGATCTTCGAAAGGAATGTGAAAGAATAGGAAATTAGATGAACTTCAGTTCCTGGAAAAATGCCAGAACAAATAATCAAACTATTTGTAAGCATCTAAAACAAAACAGGGAAATTAGTAACTGTCAACATGGATTTGTCAAGACAAAATTATATTGGAATAATCTATTTCCTTCTGTGACAGAGCAACTGTAGATAGAAAAGAAGCAGCAGATGTCACACATAGCTTTTAACACTGCCTCATGATATTCTCCTAAGCAAGCCAAGGAAGTCTATTCCAAACAAAATTATAGAAAGTTGGCAGAAAAAGACTTGAATCTTTTTACTGATAAAGCACTTAGCAATATTTCACTGTCAAATTGGAATGATTTGTTGCAAGTGGCTTACTTTTCTGGCTCTTTTATTTTCTTTCATGTCCAGGAAGACGTAATCGACATGGTGCTTACTAAACCTGCAGGCAGAACCACAGGATTCAGCAAATTGGTTGAGCTTGGCCAGATCTATGACACTTGACCCTTCATGCTGCTATCCACACTCATATCTGGCATTCAAACCAGTATTTCCATATATATAATAAACATGGAAATAATTATACTCACACTTTCACTGTATTAAATGCACAGTGGTCACAAAAGCATGTTGTATTTTATGGAAATTTTTCCCAGTAATTTCATATCTTTCATTATAAATTGTAGTTCTGTTAAAATTTCTCTACAAAATTTGCCATAACACATTGATAAAATAAACCAAATTGGAACAAGCTGTAATAATTTGAGCATTTTTGAAAGGTACTGAATAGATTGACATTTCAGTGGGTTTTGGTAATCAACAGTGTCATTCCCCAAAAGACTCTATGAATAGTTTATTTTTAGTCATCTTTATCCCATACTGTCTGGCTAGACATGCAGATAACATCGTACATTTCCTTTCCTGACTGAACAAACATAAATCTCTAGAATAAAGTCAGATTCTTTGGAATAGTGTTTCCCACTTTGATTAGTAGCATTCATAACTTCCAAAGTTGTTTTTCAGTGGTATCTCCATTATCTACTTAAAAGTCACTGCTCCTATAAATATTTTTCGAATTGCATGGAGGGAGATAAAACATACAAGAATGCCAGGAAAAAAAACCCACTTTTTTTTTTTTTTTTTAAAGGAAGTTTCACTTTTGGAAATCAATTAGCTTTTTATTTTTGTATTATTTTTCTACTTTCTAGCTTGCTATGTTTGCATTGCCTGCCAATAGGTGGCACTAATAATTTCTACATTAACTGAGTGGTTGTTCTATTGTCTTTCAACATTGATGGAATTATATCCTAATATATCTCATAATTTCATTATCTTTGGTTTTAACTTAAATTTTATGTTTAACAAAAAAAGGATTTTTGTGTAAAAATATGGGTACTGTAGATGCAAAACCCCATTAGATTTATGGGCACAGAACTGACACATTAATAAACTTTAAACAAGCAATATTTTTTGTTTGGGGGATCAAATAGTAACGTGCCAAAAAATTAACAAAGGCTGAATGCTGATCCACAGCATCTGAAGGGTACATTTAACATCTGAAATAAAATTGAAAGTGTCAAAAACTTGAACAAAACATTCATATTTCTCACTTTGACTTAATTTATTTCTTAGCAAAAGATTTCAAATGTTGTGTTTAGAATAGCTGAAGTAAAAAGCATTTTTCATAGTACAATCTGAATCTTGTGGTTAGGATTCACCTGGCCATACATGTCTATGACCAGTGCTTGATTTCTGGGTACCTGTGATTATCTGTCCTTTACCTGCAAGCTTTAATTTCTTTATTACCCTCTGTTTCAGCTTCATGGTGGCACTATCATATTTTAAGAACTGAAAGGATAAGGCAAATAAGAGCTAGTTGGGTCAGTTTTCTATGCAACTCCAAGAAGAGTTAAGTCTCTTTTAGCTCACCAGAGACAATGGCATACATACAAAATTTTCAAAAGAGCATACATTACATTTGGAAGCTGGATGCCACCAGCCCAAGGTACTTCTCTTCCCCTCCAGCTGAGTAAAACCCAGGATATGACATGCTGTCAAGGGCATGTCAAGTTCTGCTGAGTTCTCGTGTGAGCCAGCCTGTGCAGACATGCTGCACAAGGTCTTTTATCATGGTTTGTGCTGTCGCAGGCCCAAAATATACCCTGGTTTGCGAGCAGACACAGGAAAACCCAGTGCCATTCGAAAGAAGACCTAATTTCTGAAGACAAGGAGATGAAGCCAGTTATTTTAATAACACAACTTTCAGATCTCAAATTTCATGATTTCTCAAAAAATTCAGATGAGTCAATTTTTGTCTTCAACACTACACTAAAAATCTGCTTTTTTGGAGGGTTCTTCCCACACTGGCTGCCTTCTGATACATCACTGCAGCACAGGCTGTTGTGGCCATGCTGGGGTAGGAATGGGATGTCAAATAGAGTTGAAACTGATATGCACACAGGAGGACTGCCTTATCAGGAGTATTTAGCAATTAAAAGTACCTTAGTACCTGCCTGAGGATTACAGGAATATGGATGTTTCTACCATATTTCCCTGTAAGATGAGTGTGTGCTCTGAAATTTTTGTTAGGAAAGAAAGGTGGCAGCAATAAAGTTAGCACACAAACACCATCTGTGAAAGCCAGAAAGCATCTATAGGCCCTCTACATGCTCTGAGAGGGCTAGATGCTTATCGCATCATGTATGAGGAGGGATAGAAAAAAACTGGGAGGAGGAAGGAGAGAGGGAAATACAGAGTAAGGACCAAACAAAATGCACCATAAAGCTGACAAGTTAATATGAATTAAAAAATACTGTACAAACCATCTTAACACTGGTATGTTACCACAATACAAATCATGGCCATTTTCCACAAAATGAATTATTGTCAGCCCCAGTAAATTCTGTCTGTAAGCCTTCTGACAGCTATTATTTGCAACAGGAAGGGTTTCAATATCCAGAGGTTCCTCTTACAATTAACATAAAGCATCAGCCTAAGGCACTATCCAGGCATATGTAAAAACTAAATCTATCCTGAAGACACAATTTAAATGGAAGACTTCCCTGATTATTGGTAATAAGGTTATACTCAAAACAAAGAGAGAATATGTTGCGAGTCAAGAGAATTTTGCTGGAACTCTGGAAAACACAGCTATAGCCTACAGAAATGAGTAATGAATAAACCCCTTTAGCTCATGCTAGTTTCTAGTACCAATCTTTAAGTCAGGTCCCTGGTGGCCTCTGACTAGGCCCAATAAACATTACTTAACATCTCTGTTTTCTTCCCTATCACATTCTGTTCCCAGGTACACAAAAATGCCTGTGTTTCCATGGGGATACAAAGGCAGGGTCATCTCAGGCCCTAAGGTGAAACATTGATAGTTCTGGTCATGAGTTTCCATCTTTTCACCCAACTACAATGACTTCAGCTCTACTGGAGATGGCTCTTCTCTTTCCAGGGTCACTCAACTTTCCTCCTGTGCTTTGCAATATCAGTAAAGAGCATTACACCACAAGGTCACCTCTGGCATTGTTGGTTACAAAGTCCTCAGTGGAGAGGGTCACTGAGGAGGGTCCTCTCTGTTAAGCATGCACTTGTTCCCACAATCTGGACAGTTCTCCCTTCCTTCTTCTCTTTTTCCTTATCACCCTCCATGCTTCTGGTTTATACTTTATATATCCTGTAAAGACCTCTCAGAGTGTAATTTGATTGCTGTTGGGGAAAAAAAGCCCATGAAAGGAAAACTATATTTTCTGCTCTCTCCAGCAGACAGTAACAGAGAGCATTTAACTCCAGAGACTTTTCTTTATTTACTGATAGAAGAAGGTATCCATGTCCCTTCCCCTTTACCATCCTGTATCTTCACTTGCATTTTTCATTTTGGGCACTTAATATCCATGCTGTTAACTGTAGATTGTAGTATTATATGGTTTTATCCCTGTAATACTCTGATGAATCAGGAAATGTCACTATACTGTCTTTACGGGTAAAACATTAAGCGCCAATACATTGTGAGCTCAGGCTTGTGAAAAAATCATTCATCATTGTCCTGGTTTCAGCTGGGATAGAGTTAATTTTCCTTCTAGTAGCTGGTATAGTGCTATATTTTTGATTCAGTATGAGAAGAATGTTGATAACACACTGATGTTTTCAGTTGTTGTTAAGTAGTGTTTATACTAAGTCAGGGATTTTTCAGCTTCTCAAGCCCAGCCAGAAGGCTGGAAGAGCACAAGAACTTGGGAGGGGACACAGCCAGGGCAGCTGACCCAAACTGGCCAAAGACTGGGTATGTCATACCATGTGATGTCATGCCCAGTATATAAACCGGGGGGAGCTTACCTGGTGCAGGGTTTGCTGCTCAGGAACTAACTGCACATCAGTCAGTGAGTGGTGAGCAATTGCATTGTGCATCACTTGTTTTGTATATTCCAATTCTTTTATTATTATTATTGTCATTTTATTATTATTATTTTCATTTTCTTATCGTTATTATTATCATTATTATTTTCTTCCTTTCTGTCGTATTAAACTGTCTTTATCTTAACCCACAAGTTTTACTCCCCCCCCGCCCCGATTCTCTCTCCCATCCCACTAGGTGGGGGGGAAGTGAGTGAGTGGCTGCGTAGCTAAGATTAAACCACGACAATCATAAATGTGTCAATTCTCTATAGGCGTATGCAAAGTTCATGGCAAATGCAAGATTAACTCAGATATCTCTTGCTTTTCTTTGAAAGGTTCTGTGACACAGTTCAAAAGAATAAAAAGAAATGAAATGTTACCTTTTTTTACCATATACTGATTTAACTCAAATAACTAGCCATGCTGTTGACTTATTTGTGGTAACCTTTTACCCTGAGTTTTCACTAATTATTCCAAACTCAGTGAAGTATGTAGCAAATAGAGAAATTGAACTTGATTTTTTTTTTTTTTTATCCTAGGCTGACTAATGAAATGTCTTTCCCCTGCATTTCTTGCAGTGTTCTTGTAACTGATGCTTGATGTGATATAACACCTTTCATGCTTAAGCAGCCCAGAAAGTGTTTAACAAAGAAATGACACCACCATGTCCTGCAGTGTAGCACAACATGACGTGTAAGGTTGAAAGGGCAGAAAAGAAAGCATGTTTCAAGAGGACAACATGATAAAGAGGGATGCATTATCTATAATTTTTACTTTTAAATTTTGTATCTCGAACCACAAAGTGCAATGATTTACACATAAACTCAGCTATTAGTGTTTATATAGGAGATCCTGTTGTGCCAACAAGGGAGGAAATATCAGCATAGGTATATTCATGAATATAAAAGTTTATATGTAGGAAATGGATGTTTAGGAACAAATCTAATGCCATTTTAGATTGTGGCAATATTACTTGACATGTTTGGGAATGCACTGTCAAGATGAATTAGATCCCACCTTTATTCACAGAGTGATGCTGTCGCAAACAACAAGACAAAAAAGTCTTGCTCTGTTACAGGCTGTGGCCTATTGCCTGTGCCTCAAGGGTGGCAAATGAATGACCAAGGCATAAAAGAGTATGTAATGTCAAAGGTAAACTGACACTCTGAACAATACAATTAGAATAGGTTTGTTTATTATTGATCCCAAACACCACAACAGAAATTGTTCCCCCTTGGCTAGGTTTCGGACTCTCCACCCTGAGTAACCTTCCGCGCGGCAGTGTCAGTACACAGCTGTGCAATGCCTGTGCCTATTGCTAATCGGATTTCTATTTTCAAAAGTATCAGTTTGGACCCAACGCTTTACAATCTTCATTGTGTTTAACACCATGATATCTTGGGAAATGGGAAGTGGCAGTCATCCTGACCCTGAGGCAAGAAGATAGAAAGTGCTATTCCAGAAAGGACTTGGATATTGTGATGCTCGGTACAATAAAGCACACAATAAGCAACAGCATAACCTAAAGTTTAAACATTGTTCTTTAGATTAAAAAATCCAAACAAAACAAACAAAAACTACAACACTAAGCCAGGGAAAATTTAGGGACATACCTTTCTCTGTACAGCACATGGGAAGGGTTTAGTAATTGAAAATGGGATTCAAAACTGTGCTATAAATTATTCAGTCAGATTAGGAGTGCCAGAAGTTGAAGCGCACCTGAAATTCTGTCCCTCTTGAGGAATTCCAGCGTTTATCTCAGGGTACACTTCCATGCTGGCCATGCAGCTCAGTCAATGGTTCATACAGAGATTTTTAGCTTTGCAGACGTTCACACAGGATGAATTAAACCTGCAAAGAGCCTAATTAATTATGAGATTTGCTGCTCGGCAAAAATGACTAATTTATCAGTACATCCTTGCTCAGAAAAATCATAGGTAACCAGGGTTAAGTTTTCTTGTTTAGCTGAAATGTGAAGGTTGGCAACCAGGAATTGTTTTAATACAGGGCATTTTGTGAAACCGCTCCATGCTGCAGTTTTAAAAATAGTATAACCATAGTAATTGCATAGCAACTGCTAATGTGAACATAACACATTTTATGGAGAGATTTGCATAGCCTGTAGAAATTAGGTGCTGAGGGTGGGATTCATCTCAAATAATTTTAGAGCTCTAAAATTTGCATGTCTATCTCCAAGTTGGTCACCCTTAGACTCTTCGAAAGAGGGAAGCAGGTCCTCCTAGTTATGCAGCTGACCTGTTCTAAATTTCTGCTTTGGGATAATATGAACTGTCCTCCAAAAGCCCATCGTTTCTTTCCATTGAGAGTTTTTAGTTCTTTCTAGTCACTATATACTACCTTGAGTATTTAGCTGGGATGTAGATGTACCTGCTATAGGCTTTTACATTTGGGCAAATGAAACCTATCCACATTGCATTATCTGATATTATTAGGAAATGCTTTGGAAAAAAAAAAAGATGTAAGAGCAATAAATACTTAAGACTTCATTCCTTGGAACATTCCTCAAGGTGACATTTATAGTTTCCATGCTGTCAGTCCCCTGGCAACCCACAGTTGTAAGAAAGGAAGTGAAGCACAGAACAGTCTGTGGGGATCATTGCTTTAGTAAATCTGAATTTTTTCTTAACTAGTGTTTCAGACTCTATTGTCACAGAATCTGAAACTCTTATGACAATTTTAGACTAGTTTGGTTAGAGATGAACCTCACAAAAGTGTTCATTTATGTTTGAGGAAATCTTAATCTAATGCCAGTCATGAAATGTCTTTGTAAAGTTGGGATATAGGGAAAATTTACTCCTATTATCACATGTCAAAATCATGTGCAAAGGTATAAAAGAAAAAACAACTGCTTTTTCCTAAAACACAGTCACAGGGGCATGGATGATGTTACCTTTTCTGGGACAGCTTGATGGAAATTTTTGTTGTAATTGGCATATCAGCTGCAGTGTCTTTTCCTTTCTAATGTAGTAAGTTCTATAGTAAAAGTGGAGTTCTGGATAAAATGCACAACCTGTGTATGTGAGAGGCAAGAACAAGTGGCAGTGGATTACTGATGTTCTTATTTTCTCTTTTAATGCTGAACATATTTCAACAAGTTTTCAATAATATATCCTAAAATTTTGGCAGACAAACAACTGCACATTTATTTGTGATCAAAGTCTTGTTTTGGGCTGGATCTTTGTCATGGTTTAACCCCAGCCGGCAACGAAGCACCACGCAGCCCCTTTCTCACTCCCCCCGCACTGGGATGGGGGAGACAATTGGAAGGGTAAAACTAAGAAAACTCATGGGTTGAGATAAGAACAGTTTAACAATTGAAATAAATAAAATAAATAAATAAAACCCACTAAATTGTAATTAAAAGGAAAATAACAAAAGAGAGAGAAATAAACCCCAAGAAAAACAAGTGATGCAAATGAAAAACAATTGCTTAGCACCAACCAAGTGATGCTCTGCCTGTTCCTGAGCAGCGGCCCCTGGCCAGCTTTCCCCCTAGTTTACATGCTGAGCGTGACATCGTATGGTATGGAATGTCCCTTTGGCCAGTTTGGGTCAGCTGTCCCAGCAGTGTCCCCTCCCAGCTTCTTGTGTCCCTCCAGCCTACTTGCTGGCAGGGCAGCATGAGAAGCTGAAAGTCCTTGACTTAGTGTAAGCACTGCTCAGCAACAACTAAAACATCAGTGTGTTACCAACATTATTCTCACACTAAATCCAAACCACAGCACTATACTAGCCACTAGGAAGAAAATTAACTCTAACCCAGCCAAACCCAGGACAATGGCCCACATGTTCTCATTAGTTCTGTGATTTAGCCTAGTCTGGGAGTTGTCTCCGTATATTGATCTTCCTCTTCCAGGATGAGTTCTTGATTTGAACTCTCCACAAAAAAAATTACCTTAGAGACGTTTTGCCATCTGATATCAGATTACTATCAATGAGGTCACAGATAAGTATGACTGAAGTAACTCATAGATGACACTGTATTTTGCCAATAACAATGCTGCAGTATCTTCAGCAACTGGAGCATTTTGAAATCTTATGCTACCAAGGTTAAGAATTTGCAGGCTTGAAGAGCATCTCAGAAATGGGGGGGTCTATGCATGGATTCAGTTCAACCAGTCTTAGTCCAAACATATGTTGTGCTTTTGTTGTTGTTGTGAGACCAAGATGCTTCATAATTTGAGCAAAACAATTCTAAAACAACAGAATTATTCTTAGGGATACAATTCAGCAGAGTGTAGCTGTATGCAAACAACCATTCACCTGTGTTCGCCTTTATTATTTTGGTTTTTGCATACAAGTGAGTTCAAGACTTGTCTATCAACTGCTCCCTTCTGGTACGTGTCACAAGGAATGTCTTTAAATGCAACAAGAAACAGTGGAGCAAATAAGATATTGCAGAGTGTTGGAGCCAAGTCACAGCTCTGTTTAACATCAAAATAATAACAACAAAAGTTTCTGAGAAACATCCTTTTTCAAGGATGCATGATGATTTAGTGATTAGAAGAGTATTCACTTAGGAAGTGGAAGACCTTCCTCTAGCCTGCAGGGCTCTCATACCTGCAGCGCTCTCACATGAGCATTTCCTCCCCTGCATTACAAGATGTGAGGAAGGCACTTTACAATTCTTGTTGAAGCTGGACTACTGTAAAGCTGGGAATGCAAGAACTATAAAATCAGAGAGAAAGACCCTGAACTAGTAGGTCTAAAGAGGGACCCTTAACTGCAAGAGACCTTTCTTGCATTTTGGTTCGGGTTTTATTTTTATTTCTGTTTTTATCCAAGGACACTCTATAATATAAAATACATAAACAGACCCTGAAGCAGAGACCAGAACCCCAGACTGTCCCTTCGTTACATCATAAAAAATAAATCAGTGGACTACCATACTTCCCTTTGACTCCATTACCTGTCAAAAGGGAAGGCTTGTGCTATGAATCTATCACTTTTACTGAGGAATGATTATGGAATTCAAGCTGTTCAGTGAGGACACTGAAACCTCCATAAGTTTACTCATACTGATTATTCAAAGCAATGATACCTTGTTATTGATAAGCTGAACTAAATGAGTTCAAAATCTCATTGTGTAATTAATTTCCACTAGCCCTCAAATACTTTTCATAGAGTTTCCCTCCAATTTTTCATTTTGTAAATAGTAAAACTGCAGACACCATTCTAGCATGGTCTCAGTATTGACAAGAGATGAAATTATTGTTCAGTATCTCTTCACCACTACCCTGTTTAATTTTTGCAGGGATTTATTTGGTTGATTTTTTTTGCTGTTGCATCACTGAACGAGCTATTTCTTTGATTATCAACTATGATCTTGTCACCTTTTTCAGGGTACTTGTCATCTAGGTTACTCTACTCTGTAAACATGGCCTACATTCTTTATTCCTAGATGTATGGCTTTGTTCAGGCTGTATTAATTTTTTTTTTGTTTACTGTTCTTTTGAATGTAACTGAGGAGTGGAAACTTGTATTCATACTATGAAAGTCTGGAAAGCTGGGATTTGGCTAATTAGCTGTAAAGGAAGTTGCAATTATAACCAAAAAGGATGTTACTCTGCAATGAATATTCATCTTTGAGACATAAATACTTCTTGTCTCTTCTGCCTACATCTTTTGAATAGGCAAAATGCTAGTATGTCTGTTTGCTTGGTCCTTGCATAGATGAGTTCTCAGTTTATCCTGCCTGCCTTGTCATCCGTTCTTCTCTCTGAGGAAAACATGTATCTGCTTGAAACTGAATATCCTACAGAATCTTATGGACTTATTACTCTGCATGTATAGCCCCCTTCTTGTGTTCACTATGCTTAATATAACATAAACTAATTAACTCCTAAGCAGTTGGAAAGGGAAAGTCAGCAGTTTAGCTCAATTTGCCACATGTTTTCCTAAGGGTCATTTCATTTTTTTTTCCCTAGCAGGTTCAGCTCAATAAACATCTGCTCTAGTTTTAAAAGAAAAACATGAACTACCGCAGAATATTTTATAATTCAGGAAGCTTCAGTAAGTTGTTTGCTGTCTTGCTTTACTGACATGCAATAGCACTTCTGAATCTAAAGCAATGAAACCTCAACATTCATTTACTAGTATTCCCTTTCCATAGGAATGGAGGATGTTAGACTGAATAAGACCTCCCAGGTTAATCAGTCTAGTCCCTGCTCTCTAGGCAAACACATTATTCAGTATCTTTCAAGACAACTTTTTATCTGTAGTGGACTACAGTAAGGTTGATAACAATGCATTACATGTAAGACACTTGAGTTTTGCAGAAGCAATCTGGAGCTTTTTTTTTCTAACTGGGAAGGATTTAGAAAATATTTTCAGCATCTGTGATTTAAGAACATCCTTAGCAAGTTTAAAAAAGATCAGCATTGTTGCCAGAGGGAAGTTGTCCTCTTGTCTTGGGGGGAAAAAAAAAGGCAGAGAAAAGAGGGGAGAGGGAAGATAAATGTTCATGAAATTCAAGGCATTTAGCAGATTTTTGAAAATTTTTTAGTAGCTGGATTGTTGCTTTTTCACTCTTCAACTTGTTTCTGTCCATGCTTGGGAGAGAAGACATGATTTCAAGGAATGCTCAGAATTATATGAATATTACAGCTTGGGTTTTGGATGGCAAAATCTTAGAATCATAGAACCATAGAATGGTTTGGGTTGGAAGGGACCTTTAAAGATCACCTAGTCCAACTCCCCTGCCATGGGCAGGGACATCTTTCACTATATCAGGTTGCTCAAAGCCCCATCCAACCTGACCTTGAACACTTCTAATGATGGGGCATCACTGTAATGATGGGGCATCACTGACATTGACTTTAACACTTCCAGTGATGGGGCACCCACAAAATGCAGAACATTCAACAGTTTTATTTTCCTGGACACAATAATTCTGGAAAATGGTTGGGTGCTTGTAACTGTGCTGCAAAGGCATGAGCAAAATAGAAAACAACAATACTTCACATCATTTAATTTTCAGTGATGGTCTTCACTCCCATTGGAATTCCTGTTCCTCCTAAATCTTATTCCATGAACATTTCATATAAAATAAACTATTCCAAAATGCTCAAAGGAAACCCCTGGGGAAGATTTAAGAAACTGATCCAGGAAGGTTACTGCATTGTGTAGGTATCATACAAATGCAATAACTTTTCTAAGTTGTTTGCAAACTAAAGGAGATACTATTTAGTAGCACAGTCCAATTTCTTTAGAGCCCTTAAACACATTTCTGTGAGAAAGAAAAAATCAAAGAGGGTGCTAACGGCACCTTTGAAAAGGTTCACATAATGGACATAAGGGGCTACTCACCCTCTTCAAGTAATTCCATAGCATTAAAAAAGCTAGAGAGAAAATGCACTGAGCAAAGTGCTAGATGTGTTAGGAAAGCCATGCAGCAATGGCAGACCATGTACACAAATAACTGAAAAATGGAAAGGGGTCTTGTTATAAAAAGGACGATGAGCCTAAGTAAGATGAGAACAAAAGCTGTTTTTTTGACTAGTTAATTATTGTCCTAGGAGACAGTGTAACCTTAAGTCTAAATAACCCCAGGTAATCTGTTGTGTAGTAGCATTAACACACCATTTCAAATCAATGCAAAGAAGCAAGTGCTCTAACCAGCATGTTAAATACTTCAATCCTGCAGCAGAATCACTTTGAAATTCTGTTGCTTGAGGGAAGCAGTAGATTCCAGATAGTACAATATTTTCTAATGAGGAGGAGGCAGAGAAACCTATTGAAATAAATTCTTCAAGAGAATTTGTATCTTAATGTTCTCTTTTTTCCTCCTGTACATGCAGTTTATTTTTCATAGCTATTCAGGAAAGCTTTCATGAATATTTTATTTCTGAATGAACCTTCACAGCTGTACAGCACCCGCCTTGTCACTGCTGCAGCTAGAGCCTTTGTATATATATTTAAATAATCAGTTTCTTTAAGCATTTCCTAGAAAATATTCTTTCCATTCATTCATGAACTGATGGCAAGATGAAAAGGAGAAATATAAACAAACTTGCACATTTATCTGGTAATTATTTACTTTTGTTTTCAGTTGAGTTTTGAAAAAGAAATATATGTCTCCAAAAGACTGGAGAAATAAATGTTGATATATCTTTTGTAAGGTGCTCACTGGATCAAACTGGTCTTAGACTAACTGAAAAGAAAAGGAATAGCAGGTGCATGCTGAAACTATGCTTTGTGTATTGAAAACCATAAACTGCAATACATGAGGAGTATCTTGGCTGTTAATACAGTTTGTAGGTTAGTAATGACATTTGGTTTGGTGGAGGAGCTAAATGGCTTTTCCTGCTCTGCAAACCTAAATTGAGAGGTGATTGATGCTACCTTAGCCAAGCCACATATGGAACCAGTAAAACAGCTTTTCTGGTTATTGACTAAGGCTGAGAGCCACAAAGAAATGTACCTAATTTCTACTTAGGCTCCTAATTTTCTGTTGAGATCAAGGTCCTCAGGGAACTTCAAGGAAAAGACAAGGCAGAGGTGAAAACTAGATGAGCGTCTTTTGGCCAACATACTTGGAAGGCATTAGCTTAGAACTACCATTCCAAGATAAGAGGGTGGCCTGTATTTATCATCTCTAAGACAATAATTTTCATGGAGTAAGGAAATTTTCCATTTGTCAGGCTGGTGAGTTTTTCTGCTACTGACATGTTCATTTTTACTTCTAAGTACTCCATGCTGCTTCTTCAGCATTAGACACCCAGTGACAGTAGCATAACTCAAATTCTGGTCATTTGACCAGCTGCTCACTATTACTTGATTAGTTCATCCACACGCAAGATTAACATGCTTGTTCTCTGAGTGCTTCCAGCTTTTCATCTTAGTTAATATGATGAACTAGGTCATATTAAATGGAGAAAAATGCAGAGGGGGATGAATGTGGGCTGCAAAGGAATAGCCAGCTCACAATAACAGTTTATATCTGAGATAATATCCCTTGAAACATATACACAGGCAGGATTGGTCTAATTCACTGAGAATAACCTGCAGGACAGGTTCTTGCCAGTTTGGTTCTTTGCTCTGCTACTGATGCATTGTATAACCTTGGGTAATTCACATAGCTGACATGTAATTTGGATTCCTTGTTATAATGGGAATAATATGATTTATTAATCCCACTGAGTCAAAGTGAGGTCTTTTCAATATCAGGACGGTGCAACATAATTTCCATGTCTGAACTTCTCTTAACCTGCAAAGTATTACAATGATTAAATATTGATTAGTTTATAAAAAGCTATGTTGTGGCTTCTACAGCCAAGAGAGGGAGAGTGTTAATCTGTGGCAAGCAAGAAAAGCATGAAAAGCTGATGGGGAGCTGATGAATCAGAACACTGCTGTATAGATCCTTTGAAATGCCTTTATAGATCCTGTGAAGAGCAAACGCAAGGGCTTTAGGTGGATTACCAGTGGTAGATGTAATAGCAGCTATTCTACTACTCTTTCTCCCTATATTTGTATGATCTCTTGATGAATACACCCAGGCAGGCAGATGGGACCACAAAGAAGCAAAACCACATAAAAACAGCAGTGCAGGTGCTCCAGAAGGTGGATGTTGTCCCTAATATTATAGGAGTGACACAACTAATTTGTTTTTGTAACAGAATGTAGAGCAAGGATGAGGTCCCAGCTGTCTCTGTTCATCAGCTGGATGTTGCCCTAGGCCAGGGCCATGTTGTTACTAATTTTAGTTTATTTTGCTGCTCATCTCAGCTTGTGTCTGTGATTCACCTAATCATTATGATTAGCAAATTCAGTTATTTCTGTTTCAAAGACTCTATGCATAGATCTTCGTAAAATGTAAAAGACTAGGTGTAGATGAAAGCAGTTTCTAAATGGCATATGACTGCAGTACTTCACTTAGAGGCATCTGTCTGCTTAAAGGAAATCAGAATCCTGATTCTTCATTCTTATCTGCACTGAGTAATGAGTAATATGCCATGGAGAAGCAGGAAAAAGCAATGAGTGACAATGCTCTATCTATACATGAGCTAGAAAATCAATGAAAAATTCATCTACCCTGGAATGGACCTCAGGAATTCTTACAGTACCTCCCCCTATCCCAGTGCAGTACTTGTTATATTTAAATAACCCTGATATAATTAAGGAGGAAATATTGGAATAAGGCCTCAAGGTTACATGCTGAATATAATCTTGAAGAAGTACTTATCTGCACCTAGTATTCCCTGCTGTGTAGTGTCCTCCTGAAGTCCTGAAGTGCTGCATGAAGGCACATTTGCCCCTTCAGAAATGGAAGATCCTTTTGCTCCACTCTGCTGTGTGTTTTTCTGGAAGATGACGGTTTGGTATCATCTGCCACCTGACAAACATAAATTTCCTAGTGAACAGTTGTAACCAAGGAAGTTTCTGAGGCAAGACTCTTTGCTATTAAAATTGTTCTGGTTTGTGGAGACTATTTACAAAGCGATCTGGGAAGCGAGAAAAAAAAATCATCTCATAATCCATATATGGTTTTCCATAGGTTTTACCTGCAAGTTGCTATTCGGTATGCAAGTTCTGTAACACTTTATGTTTAGCTTTGTATATCTTTTCAGAGGTTTTATCACAGTAACAACACAATTCTAGACTTATTAGAAAATGAAGCAGAAAAAGACCAAAACTTGCTTCATTTTCAGAGGAAGGTTGGCAGTTGACTGGAGCACACAGTAGGACTGGTACAGACCCACACTTCTTGAAAGTGATGTAATATTGTGGTAGGGAAAGGACTGTGGGAAAGCAAAGATAAGGGTATCAGTAGATAGGAAAGAACCATATGGAAATCTTACCCTTTCAAGCTACTTCAGGTCCCATCCTAATGTTAACAAAATGGCTCCTGCAGAATGTAAGACATATGTACATGTTCGGCTGTGTCCACCTCCTGTTTGGTTTAAGGGATCTATTTTCTGCCTAATGGTTGGGTCTCGAAACTCAGCAACTTGTGACATTACATTCACATATTTTGCAGAATAGCTTTCTAGTGGGTGCATGTTTCACTAAAAGTTTTGTACATACCTTAGACTAAGACTGAGGTTTGAACACAGTTTCTTGAAATGGTGTGCATTTCATTGGTTAAAGGTTAAAAAAAAAATATCACAACTTTTTCTGGTTTTATTTTTTCTTCACTATAGAACAATGAATATTATATAAAAGACAGAAGCAAAGAGACTTGTGGATCCCTGAAAAAAATGATAGCAAAAATATACCTTCCCAGAGTACCATACTGAAGCTCAGTTGTCCTGGAGATTCCCTAGCTCACAGAAAAATGTACAAGAGGTCACTTATTGTCTCTGACACAGTAACTTGCTATTACAAGGCTTTTATTTATTTATCTCATATTAAACAAGAGTTTAAGAGGCATTAGCAAGGAGTGGCCAGTCCTTTTCTGCCTTTGAGGAATCCTGATGACTACTTGCAGTTTTAATTTTGTGCTGCAGAAACTAAAAATTCAGGTATTTGCAAAGCTTGGAAATGACTGTATTCTAAAGAGCACCTGAAGCTGAGTCACTGTCTGCAGGAAAATATGCTCGAAGAAAAAAAGAAATGAGCGATTATTGAAGATTACTCCCAACACTGCTTCCAGGTGTTTGTTTTTTTTTTTTTTTTTACATATATAGTGTTATCGCTTAGGAAATTGCATGATGTCTTCTATAACTTTTATAAAAGAATTAAAGAGACTGAGTTCTGCATTATGCTTTGCCCAGTGAAGCGGCCTAAGGTATAAGGTGAAAGAGCCATGGTACTCAATGCACAACCTTAACTTATACAAACGTCACCAAAAAGGGCAGAGCACCTGAGGCTATTAGTAAGAGGATAGCAAACCTTTCATTTCTGGATCACTGGTTGCATCCGGCTGTGTTTAGTAGTGCCCGGAGGTCATTAAGTGAAATGAATTGGATATTGCAGATCAGCTTGCAAAGGAACAGGTGTTCACATCACTGAACCATCAGTATGGTCATTGCAATTGGCAGAAGGGCCAATACCTCCCTCCAACACAGGTCTGAGCTACATTAAACGAAGTTTGTGGGCAAGCTTGTGAGGTTGCAGAAGTGTAAGTTTTAATAACTCAATCCTCTACCACTTAGTCGAGAACAATTGCTGCACTTTGGATAGGACTTCAATCTCCAAGGCTGTCAATCTGATACCCCTGAAACATTAAACTCATTGCAGAGACTAGAGTGGGATGGGAAACCTGCATTTGAAAGCTGTAAAATTTAGACTTGCACTGTATGAGAGGCTAGTGGTGTCACGTTTGACACCAGATCTGACCTCAAACAAGTAGACTTGAAGTCAGAGTTTTGATTCTACAAGTGGTCTTGAGAGTCTCTTTTCATCAATTTAAAGGTAAAACAAGATCCAAAGCATTAAATAATTTTATTTTTGTCAAACTTAGATAATTTGTGTTTCACTGTTTAGAATACCTGCACTGTTCTTGCTGATTGCACCAAAGATAGGACAGGTGGAGATGGAAGCAAACCCCATTTAATTACAAGAAACAGTGGCAATACTCATAGAATGACAGATATTGGCTTGTTTCACTAATGCACATGGCAGTTACAAACAGCATTAATTCTCGGCAGGCCTGAGGCTGGGTAGGCACCTATTCCTCACACATTCAGTTGCCCAGTGCTTCCTCCCTGTATCTTGAAACACCATTTACTTCCTGTGGCTACTCCTGAAATCATTCTGTATCCTGAATTTCTTTGGGGTGGTTCTCCTGCAGAAAAAGCAAAGCTGTAGGAGCAGTTTCCCCATGTCATTCCCACACAACCAGCCAAGCTCCTTCAGGGGATCCTGTAAAGAAGTTTCCACTGTGAGAGGGCTCCAGAGAGAAACTAGCAATTTGATATTGGGAAGAGGGTGTTTAAAAGCAACTCCCACAAGGATGCTTATGGACTCATGTATCTGAGATACCAGAAAAGTCCCTTCTGGCAAGATAACTCTGGATTTGAAATGTGAGTTGCAAATGAGACAAATTATGAAAAGAACATGAAAAAGACAGCTGTGTTTCAAACCTATTCCACAAGAGTAAAATGATCTCACTGGATTTAATCCACACTGCAGAAAAGACTAAGAGCCAACTGTTAAGCCAGGGATGTGTTTCCGTGCCAGCACAACCCTAAAGGAAGGAACTGAAATAGTTCCAAAGAAGTTAAAATAGTAGGTGTTGGGTATTTGTATCTAATAGAGCAAGAAGATGGTCCTGGTTTTAACATCATTTTTTCAAAACCATCAAAACACACAGGAGTATGTCTTAGCTTTCTTCAGTGTATCAGCAATGTGTCGTTGGGTTATGTATATATGTACGTATAAGTGTTTATGTACACATAATTTTTTTTGTTCAACTGATCCATTATTTTTTGATGAAAATACCCAATTTTCTTCTGCGGAAACCTACTTGTTATATATAAGGGACTGATTCTAACAAAATTTTCTCCAGCTATTCTCACACATTCTGTTTTTTTGTTTTGTTCTTGTTTTTTCTCTTTCCTGTATTCTTTTAAAGAATAGGAAGCTCATCACTGAAACCCTGATGTCCTGTTAACTCTTAAGAAATTTATTTGCAGCAGTTTGGAGAAGATTTGTAATCCCTCTGAAACCTAATACAGCTCAGTCTAATGTAGGTATCTGAAATAGGTCAAATGTGTCTACCTCTTATTATTAGTAATAAAGAAAGTTTAGGATGACGAGCTCAGATGTAGACAACGGCAGTCTAGATATTTATAGTCTAATAATGTAGATCCTGTGCACTGTACTAGGTCCCATGTGTCCCATTCACACAGACATCAGTACAAATGCAATCAAGTATTTTCTGATAATATTTCCTCCACTTCTACTTTATGTTCTTCAACAACAACAAAAAGTCCTCATTTCTCAGGAAGAGAAGGACACATAAAAACACAGGGTCTATGCAATTCATGTGTTACCTGTTGATCTTTTCACTATAACACAATAGAAGGTGTAACAGCAGCCAACTGTGCAGCAAGAAAGACTTAAGTTTATTTTAAAGGTCTTGGTCACAACTCAGGCTGGACAGACCAGGGAGGGGCCATGGTGAGTTCAGAATTCCCTCATGCTAAATTAAGGTGAAACAACACCAAACGATCAGTCGAACATTTTATTTATGGCAGAAACAGCCTGAACCTGGGAGGTGTAAGAGGAGGTGGCAGGGTGTCCCACAATGGGAATTGGCATGGAAGTACCTCCATAAACTGTGTAACACGTGTTAACCATATGCCACCAAACATACACTATAAGCTTTGCTTATTTGGGGATCAGTTCAGTGAAGACAATAAGGAGAGCCCTCCCACTGAGTCATGAGGTTCAGAGCGGACCCCCTTGCTCACTATACTTCTTCTCAGCAAGGAGCCTAGGGGTGGCTGGATCCACTCCTAGTCCCAGACTTGGTCAATGGTTTATATCTAAAGGGATGAGGCGCAGGGATTACGGAAAAGGAAAAGGCAGAGAGAGAGGAGAAAGATTTCACCAGTCCTGGCTCCAGCATTGGTCCCACTAGCCCAAGGGTCCAGCCCCAGAGGGCTCATAGGACACACACCTAGGGCTTCAGTTTGTGTCCTTTTATCACCTTCTTGTCTCTGCTTTGGACAGGCACTCGAACTCATTAGGCTAATTAGGTGCTTGCGAGTTTGTGCTTTGAGAACCTTCAGGAAATGGGTCGGTGGGCTTGGGGTCGTTTGGGGAACAACTTCCCCTTCCTTGCAGACGTGATCTTTGGCCATAAAGGGTGAGTTGTGCTGCTCAGCGCATCAGAACAGCACACCAGAACAGGGAGCTGTGCACCCTCCGGCCTGCCCTCCCCCTCCTGTTGCTGCTGTTGTGTGCTGATGGGCTTCTTTTCACCTGGGGTTCCGTGCTATGCAGGTTCGTTGTTATGCAGAGTTCGTCGCTAAGCAGAACTTGCCCCACCACGATGTTTGAGATGTTAACTCTTTCAGTCTCTCACAGATGTAATACAAAGAAAGTGAGTCATTACAAGCCTTGGTGATATTTCCACCTCTTTTTAGACCTAAAAAGCAAGATACCAGCAGAGAGCTATTTAGTCCCATTGTATGAGTATATTACACTGAAAAGGAACAGTGATTACCTTCTGATTACCTTGTCTCTTTCAAACCTCTGGAAGTTCAGATTTAGAGCTAAAAAGTGTAATTAGAATGTAAGTCGAATAAGATTCATGAATATTGCTTTGGGAGTGGCTGGCAATAGATCTGAGTCTCTCTCTCCATTTGGTGACCACGTGTAATTGTTTTCTTGCCTTTTCACACCCTTTCCCCAGGCATCATAGGTTGCAATTCTAGCTGAGCTACACTCATGTTCTAGTGACTGGAGGCACAGAGTCTGCAGTACCTCTCAAGAGGAGAGCAGTCAGCTTTGTGGAGACAAGAGCTTGCCCTGAGTTAAATGCAGTGGTACGGTCTCTGGGCTGGACAGGTTCTCTGTTGCAGACTCCTGGAGAATATCCTGAGGAAGTACTGCTATTTGTTTGATCTCTTATGCTCTTCCTCAAGCATCCTTCATCCCTACTGAATGCCATGGAAAGGACAAGCCTATGCCTGTCCTGAAAAGGAACTGAAATTCCTTACAAAAAAAAGCTGAGAACCACAGGAAACGGGGAAAATGAATTAAAAATCATGAAGGAAATGTGATTAATATTCCTAAAGAAATCCAAAAAACAGAGCCAAAGAGTTCAGCATGGGACCAGAGACCTGCTGAGCATTGCTCACTCTGCTTTCTCTGGAGACAACAGAGCAAGGCCCCTGTTGAATGGTGAGACTAGACAGACCTTTGGCCTAACCTGGAAAAGTAATCCTTTTGGTTTTGTGCTCTTGGATGATGATGCACTTGGTACTCAGCCTTTTTATTGGGAAAATATATTACAAGTCAGTGTTTCAGAAGCGATCAACAGGGTTTTGCTGTCCCCTCAGGTATTCCTGGTGAGTTTGACTGCGTTATCAATACAGGGCCTTCCTTGCCTTTGAAATAAAAATGATGGCTTACGCTTCTATGCGGCATTCCCTTTCTGGAGACAGAAAGTAAGTGTGTCACTAAATAAAGAACAGACAGGTTACAATTCGAAAACTCTAGAGAAAAGACATCTCTAGATAGGATATATTTGATACATCAAGCACTGTACTTAAAGAGCAAACTTTCAAAACCTAAGATGACATCTCAAGAATATCGACTGAGGCTTTAGGTGTTTGCGGTAATATTTTAATAAGGGACTCACATAAAATGGGCATCTAAGTAGATGGAAACAATAAATCCTGTGTACTTGAGGTACATGTGCTGTTTGTTCAGTCCTGCTAAATGTCAAGGTTTAAAGCTGCAGAGATAAGTCACCCCTCACTTGGATGATTTACCAGTATCTATTGTGCATGTAAATATCTATCAGGGAGTGCTATCACCCCAGACTACCTTTTACTTTGTTTATGGAATTTAATAAAACAGACTCCAAGGCTACCTCCAAGCTTCTTCATGCATATCAAGGAGCTGGTGCAGAAGTAAGTAGTTCCAAAAAAGAACTGGTTATAGCTTTTTCTGCTGTCCAGGATCTCTGTGTTTGGAAAACTTTGGCTGCACTTAAATGAAACTGTTTTACGTTGGGCACTTGGTTTTCTTAGGCAGTGAAAGTCTGTTTACTGTTTCATTATAGTGAAAGTTCTCAAAGCAGTCAGGCTGCTGCTTCCAGCTGTACTCCAGGCATGGCTTTTTTTTTTTTTTTTCATGTAGTATTTAAAGTATTTCTAAAGCCATAATGTGTGTGCCACTGCAGTCTGAGGCATTGAATGACAAGGTTCCTGACACTTACATTTGTTTATCCTATTAAGTTAATGGGATTTTGGGGGTTAGGCCTTCACATTTCAAATAAAGATGTTAATAAAGTTTCCTACGTGGTTCAATCTTTGTATGTAAAAGGTCCATTCAGACACTTTATACAACCATTGCACAACCACAATTTATGCTGGTTATAAATCATTTTGGAGAAAAAAAAATAATTACTGATCTCAAAATCAACATAATTGTCCAGAATTTAGATGGCATAGTGAAGAACTAGCTATTTACTGGCAACAAATTTCATCTCCACAGTCAATCATAAAATGGTTTGGGTTGGAAAGGACCTTTAAAGATCATCTAGTTACAACCCCGCCTGCCATGGGCAGGCACACCTTCCACTAGACCAAACTGTTCAAAGCCCTATGGAACCTGGTGTTGAACACTTCCAGGGATGGGGCATCCACAACCTCTCTGGGCAACCTGTGTCAGTGCCTCACCACCCTCACAGTGAAGAACTTCTTCCTTACATCTAATCTAAATCTACCCTCTTTCAGTTTAGAACCATTACCTCTTGTCCTATCACTACAGGCCTTTGTAAAAAGTCCCTCTCCAGCTTTCTTGTAGGCCCCCTTTAGGTACTGGAAGGCTGCTATAAGGTCTTCTTGCAGCCTTCTCTTCTCCAGGCTGAACAACCCCAACTCTCTCAGCCTGTCTTCACAGGAGAGCTGCTCCAGCCCTCTGATCGTCTTCGTGGCCCTCCTCTGGACTCAATCCAACAGGTCCATGTCCTTCTTATGTTGGGGGGCCCAGAGCTGAATGCAGTACTCAGGTGGGGTCTCACAAGAGCAGAGTAGAGGGGGAGAATCACCTCCCTCGACCTGCTGGTCATGCTTCTTTTGATGCAGTGCAGAATGCGATTGGCTTTCTGGGCTGTGAGTGCACATTGCTGGCTCATGTCCTATTTTTCACCCCTCAATACCCCCAAGTCCTTCTCCTCAGTGCTGCTCTCAGTTCACTTATCGCCCAGCCTGTATTTGTGCTTGGGATTGCCCAACCCATGTGCAGGACCTTGCACTTGGCCTTGTTGAACTTCATGAGGTTCACATGGGCCCACCTCTCAAGCCTGTCAGGTTCCTCTGGATGGCACCCCTTCCTTCCAGTGTGATGACTGCACCACACAGCTGGGTGTCGTTGGCAAACTTGCTGAAGGTGCACTCAATCCCACTGCCCATGTTGCTGACAAAGATGTTAAACACCACCAGTCTCAATACCGACCCCTGAGGAATGCCACTCGTCACTGGTGTCCACTTGGACATTGAGCTGTTGACCACAACTCTTTGAATGCGACCATCCAGCCAATTCCTTATCCACTGAGTGTTCCATCCATCAAATCCATGTCTCTCCAGTTTAGAGACAAGAATGTCATGCAGGACAGTGTCAAATGCTTTGCACAAGTCCAGGTAGATGACGTCAGTTGCTCTTCCTTCATCCATCAACGCTGTAACCCCATTGTAGAAGGACACCAAATTTGTCAGGCACAATTTGCCCTTAGTGAAGCCATGTTGGCTGTCACCAATCACCTCCTTGTTTTCCATGTGCCCTGGCATGGTTTCCAGGAGGATTTGCTCCATGATCTTGCTGGGCACAGAGGTGAGACTGTCTGGCCTGCAGTTCCCCCGGTATTCCTTTTTTTCCTTTTTAAAAATGAGGGTATGACAGATAATGACACTTTGCAGAAGGTAATATAAACATCTTCATAGATGTAACCATTACAGGTCAAGGCTATTTGGACATTTTTCCAAGTTCATACAGTATTAGTGTTAAACAGAAGCTCATATCCATATTACATAGTAAAACAGACTCATGCCTAAATATATGTGTATTACATTACATATTACATTACATAAATATATCTGTATTAAATTACATATTACTCATATCCATATTACATACTAAAGCAGACTTATGCCTAAAACGCCAATTTAATTTTCAATCTGAGTCTCCCACATATTGTGGCTGCAGTGAAATGTGGAAGCTGGTTTTTTTTTTTTTACATAAATAAGACTCCCATATATTTTCATGCTGGTTGTAGATGATTTATACCAAAACACACATGCAGGAGGTATTAACAACAGCAGCAATTTCCATGGGTTATTGGGGGACAGTCTGTTTGTTTTCCTAACAGTATTCGAACCAAAAGGTTAGATATAGGTAAGTGCAGAAATACTTTTTGCAGTGCTCTTTCTTATGTTTCTAGGTTTATAAATGCACAGGTGGATGGCTACATGTTTGAACAAACACTACTGCCCAGAAATGCTGTGTGAAGAGAGCTGCAGGGAAGTGACTTCCATTTCTTGAGCATAGAAAAAAAAGCAGATTTATTTCATCAACAGTTCTGTGAAAGAGCTAATGCCTGATTTCAGAGGAGCTGGGTATCTGCTCAGTGTTTTAAGTCCTTCATGAAAAGGATGTTTTTAGGCTTGTAATATTGAAGAATTTGATAGCATTTGGCCCCTACCCCCAGTTGCTTTCATTTGCTACAACAAATTTCTGAGGCTTCTCTGAGACTGCTTAATTGCTAGCTGTTTAAGCAACAACTTGCTTTCAAAAGCTCTACTAAGCTATCATGGAGAGCCATACTGAAGGGTTTCTTAAGCCTCTTTTGAGGGGTAAATCATGAGAGCATCTTATCCAAGCTTCCACCTTCAGGCCTGAAAGTGGAGTAGGGAAACAGAAAGGGAAAAGAAAAAGAAAAAGAGAAAGAGAAAGAAAATGAAAATGAAAAAGAAAAATAAAAAACAAAAAAAGAAGAAAAAGAAAATGAAAAAGAGAAAGGAAAGAAGGAAAATGAACAAAAAAGAAAGAAAATCTCAGCACACAGCTGTTGGTACTGTGCCATGGCTCACGTAGTAAAAGAAAGAGAAAGGATCCAAAGGAGGGTGCTCTGCAGTGCTTCTCCCTTACTGTGTGCTCTGAAATGCCATGATATGTGGACAAATGGTCTTGGCATATAGCGTCTCAAAATCAGCACATGAAAGTGTCATTGATTCAGGGGAAAGGGACAGAAAAGCATCAAAGGACCCTTCCTTTCTTCTCCCTTCTTTCTTGATTACTTCAAAGCTTCTGTGCTTAAGTCAGGATATGTCATGTTAAGAATGTTCAGATAGTTTTTCCTGTGTGATGATTTTACATTGGTATCATTTCATCTGCTAATACTGATTCTGACTTGTGAATGAATGGGTCCATTTTCTGATCCGTAATAAGAAGTGTGTTTCCGCTGCTTGTATCTCTTACGGTTTATGGGAAATGACTGAAATGATGATATAGACCAGGTCACAGTGGCAGCCCTGATACTGCCTTCAGTTCAAAGATACTCAGTACTCTTCCATCAGTTAGAGTCTCCCTCAGTAGGACCAGAAGAAGCAGGCCAATTACTGCAAATCATCTACTTTCAAGAAAGGGGAAAGGAGGGCTCTTTTATATGTATTGTGCCTTCTGGATCATTCACTAGAACCAAATAATATTCTTACAGTTGCAGTTAAATCTTTTACATTTGAATAAAATTATTATTGTTATTACATAAGAGAAACAATTTCCTGTAAGAAGCACAGTAGCCAATATAAAGTGTGACATGGGAATAGTTCTTGTGATAATGAAGAAAGAGTAACTAGCCACACTGGTTCTTTTTGCTATTTAGAGAGCCAGAGGTTAGACAACTAAAAAGAATAGTATTTCAGAGAAAAGGAGACATCCAGTAAAACAGCAGAGTATAATTGCCCTATCATCATTTATTGCAATTCACCTAAGGACGGTCGAGGGATTGTAGAGGAAGATAGCTAAATTTAAACTAATTTCTATTGACATAGTCAAATCTCCTTTTTCTCTGGTTTAATGTCCAAGAAGATGGGCTTAGTAGAGGGTGTTATGGAGAGTCTCTACTCATGAAATTCTTCCCTTACAATGTAAAGCTACTGTGATTTTCTCTTAATGACTATTTTGTAATCCCGAGATGAAAGAAACATTTGGATTAGTCAGTTTTGGAAAAAAAAAACTCAAGCCAAAGAATCTCTTGGATCTTAAAAGCTACATATTGATGTATTGATTTGCCTGAGATTTTGGGGTGAAACTGAGGCTCTGTCATAAAATATTCATGGTGTTTGTACATGAACCATAAGCCCATCTTACAAGGTACTGAGGTCCTCTATCATGATTACATCTCTGTTTTCTTTTCTACTCTACTTTGTCTTCCACTGTTTTTCTTGTATTATTTTAATTAAATTTTTATTCAGATGCATTTACTAATCTGTGTGATATCTTTATCTTTATCAAGTAGTTGATGCATAGTGAAGGACTAGAGTTATTGAAATAGCTCATCAATCATGAGCATTCCTGTTTGGAGATGTTAGTGGAGTGCTTCATTTTTGGTTATTGAACACACACTACGTTCAAGAATAATAATTTTCAGAAAAAACTAATCAGTTCCATTTTGAAAAATGCAATGCATTTAAAATATCTAAAGTTGATTACTTACAAACCTTACCTTCCTTCAAAAAATATGGGCAAAAATGAAAGTTCTCTTTCTTATATAGGACCAGTATATTGGCTAATTCCTGTACTGGTGGGAATCCGTTCATCAAAAGCAAACAGTCTCTGTCACATAGAAGTGGGCAAGACAACAGTGCTAAGCAAGTTTTATGAGAGTTTTTGGTAAGTACGGCATCAAGTACTGAGATGTGACACACTGCAGGCACCTGCCTTGTTTCCCAGGCTCTCTTCATATTCTGAGATAGGATTCTATTAAGTTCAAAATATAATCATTTTTTGTCATTTCCTTAATTTTAAAAATATTTTATTCTTTGTCCAGCTCATATGTTGTAAATTTTGTGAGCAATTTTTTAACGCTGTTACTGGGTGGGTATAGTGGGAAAATGGGGAGGGTATCAAAACTGGTGAGTTAGTATCAGGAAATAGTGTTTTTGAAAACAAACCAACCAAAACCAACCAAACACAACACCAAAAGAAAAGAAAAAAATACTCACCTTGCAATGCATTTTCTCTCTTATGCCTTTCATTGTGGGTGAAGAATTTAGTAAATCTTCCTAGAATCTTCTTAAAACCTTAACTGAAATACCAGAAGTCTGCTGACTTCCTTTGCTTTTTCACAGAAATATCATTTAATGTTGTAGAACTAATGCTCATAGATTTCTTTTGTGGTATTTTATTTTGTTTGTTGAACTATTTTGGTTCATGTCTCAATCCAGAGTTGCCAGTGAGTCCAGCAATAGTCTGAGGAGGAGAGGAGAGGCACAAGTAATCCTTGAAAAAGAAAGGTGAAATGTAAGCATCTAATAATTCATATAGTGAAACAAGATGATATAAGCAAGAAGAGAATGTTAGGCTTTTCTGAGTATTATCTATATTTTATATGTGGGCTAATGAAATAAAATGTATGATTAAACTGTTTTACTTCACAGATATTTAATCTTATTACTAGACTATTAATGGCTTGATGTTCTTCTTTACCTCTACCAAAATGGGGCAGAAAACACATGAAAAAAGAAGTTAAATATTCATCTTGTCAGCTCTTGGAAACTATCTATGAACAGGTCACTGTTTTCATCAGTTTCTTCCAAAAAACAAAAAAAAAGAAAACAGGAGAATTCAAGGAAAAAAATCTGTAAGGCAATGTCTTAATTATATTGGTCTTTAACTATGAAGATTCAGTGTTTTCACAAGGGAAAATAGAAGATAAATGTAAAAAAAGAATTTTCTTGTTAAGACAGAGAAAGATGATGTATTTCATACAAAGGAAAACATTTATGAGAAAGATTTTAAAGAATAAGATCATTAGCATACATGCATACACACATCAGTATAGACTGTGTTCATTGAGGAGGAGGGTATACCTGTAGAATTACAAGCTCTTTAGTTTAAGGACTACTTGGTTTTGGTTTTCTGTGTGTACTTAGATGTACTTTAGTAGAGTACATTCTTAGCATGTTACCAATAATAATTGTCTCTATAGTCATGTTTTTTATCTGTCCTGTCTGCCAACTATCAAATGTATTTATTCCTTAAATGATGGTGAACAGTGTAAGAAATAGTTCAACACATACACCACAGGTGCATTTTTTTTAAACTGTTGCTTTTGACAAAACCTGATGATGTATACAGAGTTTGTGTTTAAGCAGTCTGGGAAACCTCCACTTCTCCCCAGTTTTGATACTGTAATTTTTTGGCAACCTGAATTGTTTGATTGTTGGTAGAGGTGTAATCTTCAGACACTTTCTAAAACTGAAAAGAATTATTAATTACAGAGAATAAAATACAGAAGTGGCTTGCCATGTTTTTGAAATCTACTCCCCTCCCTCCCAGTGCATTACAGCTGCAATAAACATGTTTTCAAGATCTAGTCAGTGCATCTTCATTAAAAGAAAGAGGTCACACATAATAACATCATTCGTGACTCAGGTAAAATGAACATATTGCTGTGATGTCCCTACTTTTAAATGCCAAATGGTGCTTGTTCATGAGGAATTGTGAGATTATTTATAACAGCCATTGGTGTCAGTGGTAGCGACAAGCAGGTCCTACGAATTTCTAGATATATTAAAAATGCAAAATGTTTTGCAGTCACTCTCTGCTACCATTTTCTTTTGCTCTCACTATGTCAATAAACTAGGAAAAACTTAATTGGGTTTTTAATGAAATGCAAATGTGACGTGGTATTTCTTATGTGTGTAAGTAATTGTAAGATTTCATATTGGAACCCTTTTCCATTTACATTTCTGATGGTCCAAAATATCTCTTTATTTTGGAAATTGCAGATGTAGAATTTTAATCAATAAAGATTTTGTACACTTTTAAGAAAAAAGTGGGGGAAAAAAAAAAAGCTCTTTTCCATCTTCTGCTCACATCCTAGGCTTACTTGCTTCTAGAAATCATTAAACTCCTACTTCAGCATGAGAGAAGAGCTCTTTCAGACAGAGCTGCAAAGATGTGAATTCTTATTTTATTTAGAAAGGATAGCTGTGGTAGTTAACCTTGGCTAAGGGTCAAACTCTAACCCAGCTGCTTACTTACTCCTCCTGCTTAACAAGACGGGGAGAAAATGGGTCAAGGTAAAGAAAGGGAGATACTTACCAATTATTATCATGGCAAAAAAGACTAGACTTGGGGGAAATGAATTTCATTTATTACCAATTAAAATAGATTTGGTTAGTGAGAGACAAAGGAAAAAGTAAAACAAAACCTTTCCCTCACTGCCCTCCCCCAGGTTCAACTTCACTCCTTCACTCCGGACTCCTCTGCTTCCCACCCCAGAGGGGCATGGCAATGGGGATGGGGGCTGTGGTCAGTCCGTAACAGCTCCTCTCTGCTGCTCCTTCCCCTGCTCCAGTGTGGGCTTTTCCACGGGCAGACCCGCAGGGGAATGTTTGCAGCTCTGACCTCTCCACAGAGGCCGTCCCTGCACCTTGGCACCAACAGCCTGTACATAGCCTTTCTCAAAATCATGATGTAATTTTATTTTCATTCTTTGGAAGTCAATGAATGATCCCATTTTGTGTGCAGGAGTGATGCTCTACGTCATCCCTCTTAAACCTAAGGACACCCTCTTGATGTGTCAGAAACAGGAGAGCTCTGGCTCATGCCCTGATTTCAGTTTATTTCACACACTGTAGTCTGCTGCCATTTCTACTTTTTCAGCAGCAATTCTCTCCTTTATGACAGCTCTCAACATTACTGAGTGCATTAAGGATCCCATTTTTCTCTGGCATCATTTCTGAAACACCTTCCGTGAGTTCCATGTTTATTTCATAACTAGAGCTCCACCACTGCATTCTTCATGTCAGTGATTTACTTTGCAGAGGGAAGCAGAGAAATGGCATTCCTATTCAGCAAATCACAAAAGCAACTTGAAACTAACTGCAATGAGTATAGGGTCAGCTTTACAGCTCACACAGACATGCAGCCATTGCAGAAGGCACTTAGACCAATTTCATCTAATAATTAATTTTAATTGAATTCTGGCTTAATCCAAGACAAAGATCTCCCTGAAGCTATAGAAGTTTTTCCAACATAAGACTCAACTACTTTATTCCAGTTGCTAATCATCCTCGCTATTAAAAATATAGTCCTAATTTCTGCTTTGACTTATCTAGTTCTATTCAATTTATAGCAATTGTTTTCTGCTATTCTTTGTCCTCACATTCTATAGAGCACTTTAATGTGTGTGAGTTTATAAATCCCAGGATTACATTTACAAATTTTACCACTGCATTATGCTGCTCATAATAACTCCTTTTTAGAGTTATTATTTTCCAGAAGACAGTCCTCCCTTTGGTTGATAGGGCCTGCATTCTTTGCTGCAACTGTATTAAAACACATTTAATAGGAATGTGTCCAACAAGCCAAATGATACGGACTGCTCAGTGATTGCTCCCTCCTTGTTTACAGCTCTGCCAATGTTTTCATCGTTCACAGATTTGTACAGCACTTGTTTTATATTTAGGTCCACTACATTGGTGGCAAGCAGCATGTACTAAAAGTGCATCCTTCCAGTCGCCACGTCCCAGTGGCTGCTGTTTTTGACATTTGTCAATTAGTAGTTAACCTCTTAGTATGTGATCCATTGGTACCAGCTGGTGGGGATTCTCTTATTTTCTCTCTCTCTTTTTCCTAAAAATTTAAAGCTTATTCAATACTCTGTCTCAATAATTGTGTAATCCTTTTGAAACCCTAGCAAGTTTCAACCTAATTGAAGAGGAAGGTAGAGCCCTGAGCATGTTCCTCCAAGTTTTATCAGAATAGGAAACTGGATATGAAAGAAACATCCTCTGTGCTCTGTAACGAGAGCAAAGGTAAGAAGTGCAGAGGTTGCATGCACAGCGTGAGGTTAGGAATGAAACCTCTGACAGCACTAGTGCTCATGGACTTCCTTGCTGGTGAGAAGGCCCTTCCCTGACCGGTGAATTCATTGGAGGGTTGAACTTATAAACAACTATGGACTTTTCCAGCCTCCTGTTTTCATGGCTGGTTTTCCTTTCAGCCTTCTGTCTTTGTTTCCATGTGGGTGCCTTTTGAATATATTGCAGTTGTGGCTATGACACAAAGTATAATGTGATTAGCTTCACCCACCAGATCTCCCCCGAGAATGCATACAAATTTCTGACTGTAGGACCGATTTTCCCTACAACCTGTGGCAATCCATGCTGTCCAGAATTTGTTTTCCTTCTTTCTTTTTATTCTTCACTTGGTTCCTGAATCACTTCTCCTTTCCCTTTTTGATTTCTGACACACTATTAGCACACATCCAGGTTTTTATACGTTCTTTCATGATTAAAAAATGGTTAAAAAAATAAATTACCAGAGCAGAAATCTCCTCAGTCAACACTTTCAGGAATAATGTTAGTTATCCATGACCTAATTTCAAAATACATCTAATGTATGTCATCTAGCATCCTCCTTGGTTACTAATGGACTGGAATTTCTTGAGCCTTATTTGATACAACAGCCAATTCTTTTCTTAGATAATGCATAATTATTTAATGAACAAATCTATCTCTCTCTTTAAAAGCAGCACAGAAGCATCTGCAATTAATTAAATTATGCCTGCAACATCAGACACCACTCTGAGTCTTATAAAATCTGAAGACCCACCGTGACATTAAAAGCTGACATGTTTTTTAACTTGCCAGCTCATTCAAATCATACTGCCCAGCAGCTGACCAGTAGTGACACAACTGATGACACAAGTAAGCAATCAGGCTATACACCAAAGCCTCTCCCTAAAGGTGCTTCTGGTATTGGTTAAAAAACAGTGGATCAATACATAATATTTAATATAAAGAATAACATTCACAAAACTTGGAGCGTTTCCTATTGTATTTTCCTATTTCAAATTTTCTTAGTGCATCTTGGGAATTTTGAAAAGACTTAAACTGGTCTTGCAAACATGCAGAGAGGGAAAGGAGAGATGAAAAAAAAACCAAAGCCATGATTTGGTGTTATCATCTGTGGCTAGTTTAAAAGTTGAAACTCATATCTATAGGCAAACAAATCATCAGTTGTTTCCTGTTGGGTTTTTTTCCATTCTGAAAATAAGCATGCATAGCATTCAGAGAAAATAACAAAATAAATTGGTTCAACACATGCTAAAGGTATTCAGTTGAAAGCATTGTCACTGTAAGGAAAGTAAATAGAAGCATCTGTATTACATTAATATCAACAATCCCTTCAGTGAAATATAGCTACAGTTACATTGACAATAGAGTACCATGTCAGAGCCTGGAGTACTGTAAAAAGCCTGGACTAAGGATCAAAGAATGCCTTCTGGCTTGTGCTAGTGGAAATACTGTTTTGGCTTGAAGGCACACTGCATCTAGAAAGCAAGACCCTTGAATATAAACCCTTTTAGTTACTTTTTATCTTGATACATGTTAAGTTTTTCTTCTAAGTGTGATCAGTGCAAGATGTTTTGAAGGTGAATTGTGAAAAATTTCAGGCAGAAAGAAAGCATTGCTTTTGTCTATACATTGGTCCTATGGCTATCCTTGTAAAGGCAACTTGCCTTAATTTTACAGTGTATTTTAAAGATTATGAGTATGGATTTTTAAACAAGAGAAATATGTATATGTATATCTATATCCATATCTGTATGTGTATCTTTATGTAGATCTGTAAGTAGATTATTTATTTATAGATATATGAATTATATATTAATATATCTCTTTATATATCCTTTACAATTTCTAATATATACAGAGTTATATCCATATAGTTATAGATATAGATATTTATACATATAAAAAGTTAAAACTTTCTCCTAGTCTGCAGCAGGCTTATGTATATCAGTATAACAGAAGCTGCAAAATTTCTTAAACATTTTCTCATGCTACTGAAAAATTGCTCTCCTTTCCTTCTCTCCACCCACCCAAATCTCCCCACTTCCTCTCCCAGAATATCTCTTAGGGAAAATTAATTCAAATACAGTGAGACAAACTCTTGTGATATTATTGCTGGTTTAATATGTAATACATAACATATATAATATATTAATATACTATAAAGAAAATCTAATGCATGTGGCAGAACTGAATTTGACCCATACCTCCTGTGCCAAATTTCTCACCATAATCCTTTTGCCTGCACACCAGGATTCCTTTTTCTCCATTTCTTGCCTTTATTTACTATTACCTCCTTTGCTGTGCCAGATCTGTCAGGCTTCCTGCCCTTTCAGATCTTGATCAGTAAGAGGCCAGTGGCTCAGCAAGGTTCATTTCACTAGCTGTAGCAACACTGGGGTGCAGGAGTAGCCCCCAAGTCAACTTCAGGGCAGAATTGTCAAAATGTACATTATTTAACTGCTGGAGTACTCTCAGGTCCCACTCTTGACATACTGAGGTGGGAACTTTTCAGGTAAGAGTGTGTTGTGCTGAGGAGTGTAAGCTTGAAAGTAGTAAAGATATAGGACAAATACTATTGGAATATTTAATCTAATCCTCCACACAGAAACATGATGCAGCAATGACTTCCATGATGTTAAACAGTGATGACCATGATACTAATTTTTAGAGTTAACAACTGCAGTTCACCATGAAGCCTGAGTGAGTATCTGACAAGACCTCAGGCAGCAGATTTCAAGACAACAGTCCTCTTGAGGAAATAAAATATATTTCTTTGTATTTTATATATGTATATTTGCAGTGTAGCATAATGGTGTTCCACACAGAAAAAGAAAGTATCGTAACAAGTGATTTACTTTAATAAAAGCAATACTATATAGCTGCAGGGAACATTCTTTGTGAGGCTTAGCTCTAATGAAGTCTTTTTCCTAGACTATGGCAGCACTAATTATTTTATGAGTCACTGTGACAAGATTTTTCTCTTGTCAGTGATTCACAACTTCGTTCTGCTGAAGTCTCTCGGAGGTTTGACCAGTCCCAATGGCCTCTAACTCCATTTCTCTGTTCTCAGTGTTTCCTCCTTTGGCTATTCAAGTCCTAGCTTTGCCTTCCAGTACTCAGGTTGTATCTATGCAACATACTTCTAACATATTCATAGAGATCCAAGCTACCTCTAAGTAAAGTAGTTCAAGTACTGGAATCAGCTTAACTTCAAAATAAATAACACTGTTCAGGTACTCTGAAGCACAAAGCACCTCAATGACCCTATTACATGTCAAGACAAAGTGTATTTTGCCTGTTAAGGACAGGCTAGGCTATGTATATTGTACCTAAATTTGGTACAGATGCAAGTATCTGTGTGGCTAAAGTCTAAATTATTGGAAATTGGTGGGGTTTCCTCTTTTGGGGTCTGCCTAGAGGTGCCTTGATAGCTGGGCAGCATGGACAAAAGGCAGATGCCACGTGCTGACGTGTTGACAGTGGGAACTGTCACACCAACAAAACCTGAATAGCACCAAGAGCTGAGTTTTCATGAGGACCCTTGTTATGACACCGAACATCGGTATGTTTATAGCTTCGCAGAGGCCACAGTGGAGAATTATGTGTCTGATTAATCATGTTTAATTACCAGCTCTTATTAGGCTCACATCCATTTTGGACACCATGCTGTAATACAGCAGAGCCATCACCAACTGCTGTGCGAACAGAAGTGGCACACAGGCATGTGCAGCTTCTGTGACTCCTTTTTGTCTGGAAACTGCAGTTAAAAACTAGTGGTACTGTCATCCAGAAAACATAAAATGTTTAATGTGCTTTCATCTTGGTTTATATAAACCTCATTTCAACACTGATATTTCAGGCTACCTGACATAGTGCTTCATGTGGAACATAGCCCTCTATTTCAGGAAGAATTTTTGGACAACCTTTTTTTTTTGCAGCTTATAACTACAGATACATTGGCAAGAATGTTTTGGGTATATTAATCATTAAAATTACATAAATAAAAATCATGTGCAAGGACACATACTGCTATCTTGCGTACAAGTTAATTTGGTAATAAGAATTTGCCTACCTGAGTAAGCTTACATGTTTGGAAATTTGAAACTTTTTACAGGTATTTTCCTTATGGTTCTCAGCATATATCTTTGTTCCCAGTAGTGTTAGACTAAAAGTCTTGTCCAAAGGTAGCTATGATATTAATATACACAATGTGTAAACCAGCATGCTTATCATTCCTTCTACCTGCAAAGTCTTATTCTGTTTTTACAGCACAGACTATCAGAAAAATATTCCCACCAATGCTAAACACACAGCAGTAGAGATAAGAATCACACCCTCAGGCACTTCATAGAATGGTTTGGGTTGGAAGGCACCTTTAAAGCTCATCTAGTGCAACCCCCCTGCAGTGAGCAGGGACATTTTTAACTAGATCAGGTTGCTCAGAGCCCGGTTCAACCTGACCTTGAATGTTTCCAGGGCTGAGGCATCTACCACCTCTCTGGGCAACCTGTGCCAGTGTTTTACCACTTTTACAACTATTGCATTTAAATCTGCTTAGCAAACTTCCATAAAAATAAAATGATCTACTTGTAAATAGTGAACCTGCTAAAGGAATTAATTTTAAAATTTAAAGAAAAAAATATTAAGAACTGAGAATCTGCTGTTTGTGCCTCTAAAGATCTCCATTTGGCATATTCATCTGCAGACTTGCATTTCCAGGATTTGTTCAGAAAGATGCTAGAAACGTGCTGGTACCTTGTATGCCATAAAAATGATACAGATGAGCAAAATGAATGAATTATTAAATTATATGTTAACTTCCCAGTGAATGTGGGGCATTCAGAAGCTCCTGTCTCAGAACAGAGAGTCACATTTTTCTTTTTGTTGCTATGCAGCCTCACTATCCATTTTACAAAATCATCCTCTCTCTGGCACTAGATGTAATTAAGGACTTTTTCAAAATAATGATTTAATGATCTGCCTTTTTTTTTTTTTTCCAAAGTGTACCCAAGCAAACAGAGCATCTAACTTACAAAAGGCTCAGACTGTTATTTTACATGGACACATCATTGCAGCTGGTAGTGCTTCACCTGAATGATATGTCTTCAGGTAACAATGTGAATTATGCACTTATCCATTAAAAGTTGGGGTGTTTTTTTCTGTGTTGACATCACATAACAACTCACAAAAATGACTTGAAGAAAGGACAGCTTTTGCAAGACAGTTCTCACTCTACAGAGCTGGATTCTCATCCTGAATTGTGAAAAGGCAAATGCTATGAACCCTTTACAGAGGGTCACATAACTTCATGTTCCCATTTCCTCATGGAAACCCTTGTAAATTTACTGATGCTCTTACAGTCTTCCATCCAGTCTTTGGCCAAGTATATTCCCCCCGGGGCCTTTGCTCCAAAATAAGAACATTTGTGGCTAAGTTCTTAGCTCTGCTTTGGTCTCTTTACCAGCTTCTGTTTAACAAACAAGCTTGAAAACAGTTGAATTATCTTGGGCCTAACTAGCTTTGACTTCGCATATGACTCTGAAAGAACTGCAGCTCAGGACTAGCCTAGCAGCCCCAGTTTTGTACTAAAGTAGGTGACTTCCTGGGTAGAAAAATTGCAGAGGTCTTCTCCTCAGGTCTGCCTGTTGGACTGTTGTGTCTGTACTATCATTTTAGAGAGGCTGAGTTCAAACCCAGATTTGCTGATGGCCCTGCTCTGATGGCTGTCAGGAAAGCACATGGGCTGTCTCGGGATGAAAACTTCAGGCGCATGCTGTGCTCTGCTGTGATATGCATGTTTGCAGCAGGGACAGGTCCCCTTCAAACACGCTTCAGCTGACTGCCTTCAGTTTGCTCCTGCAGTGATGATCTGGGCCTAAAGCTCTGACTTGAACTGTGCGAGCAGGGACCAGATGGGATTTGAAGGTAGTGTGGGTTTGGGATGCTTCAAGAGCTGTAGGTGAATATGGTGCTAGCTCACGGAAGAAGAGACTGTTCTGGAGAGCAGCAAAATCAGTTTCTGAATAAATGGAGGTGGAGGCAATGTGTCTATGCAACAGATTTTTTCTTTGCCCACCAGAAAATCACTTCATCTTTCTTGATGTAGTGAAATGGATTTAACTGCTCACAGTGAACAGACGGGACTGATTTATGTTTTCTGAAGAATTTCATGCAAGCTGCCAGTTCTTTCATTTTACCCATTTTTCAGCACCTTCTGACTGTAAAATTGGCTGAGTTGTGCTGACTTCTAACTGGTGATGCCAAAGTTGATCCCCCAAACCAGTCAAGATTTCTTCAATCTTCTTTCAGAAAGGGATCATCTTGGAGGGGAGCAGGCCATCTTAGAAATGTTTCATGGCAAAGTGGGAAAAAATGGAGGAGAAAGGGATATGTGTTCACATGCTTCTCAGCTTTCTGCTGAGGAGATTCATCATCAAGAGCAGGAGTAGCACAGCAAGGATATTCCCCTCGTTCCAGATTCATCTCAGCAATCTCTTTCTTTCTGTGTATTGACTTGGCCATAACTCCTGGCTCATGTTAGTGCTGCTCCTCAGCCTGCTTTCTGTTTCTTCCAAGCAATTTCTATAGCTGGAGCATCAACTTCCCAGCAGCTGCTGTCTGAGATGTACAGTAGGAAGAACTTACTTGTTTTAGTCAAAACACCTGATAAGAATGAGTTTTTTGGCACAGCCTCTTCCTTCATGCCTCAATAGACATCCCTGTTCCTTTCCCACCTGTTCCTCAGCTGCTGCTTTAGCCTGCTGTGTATTTTACATACATGCTTTTAAAGCCTAACCAAAACCCAGGGTTGTCAAGACAGTGACTTGTACAAACACAGCTGAAACATGGAGAGAAAGGTTGCTGACCTGGGCAATGAGGCACATGGAAGAAGACTGGAGGTTTATATTCCTTATAATAATATCAAGGTCTGCTAACAACACTGCAGGAAGCAAGCTAAAGAGGCTTTAAATAGAGACACTAGTGAAATAGAAATGTCATGACCCAAGGATCCAGGAGAACAGAAGATTTGGAACATTGCCCTCTTTATGCCTCCTGTAAAGCAGAGAATACTTTTGGGGGTGGCTTTTACAGCTGGCACAAAACACAACTTATGTAAAAAAAAAAAAAAAAAAAAAAAGGTTTTTCCTAAGTTTTCTGATTTCCTACGGCTGGATGATCCAGATCCAGGAGCTAGTATCATGCACTACTGTGTGATGCCAGTGATGTGAGTTGAACAATGCAGTACGAGATTTAAACAAACTGTGTATAATTATTTTATTTTAGAAATTTTTAGATGTCTCTTGAAATTCTCCATTATACCAAAAAATTGCCTAATTCATTAGCATTAAATAAATACATATCTGAAATGCAAAACCATCAAATATTGGATAAAAATATTCACTCCATTTCAGATACCTTGCAGCTGAAGTGCCAGACTTAAATCATTAGTTTCATACATGCCAACAAGTTTTCAAAGAGAAATTATGGCCTTTAATAAAATAATACGATACCTAACTCTTATATGGTGCTTTTTTTAACTGTACATGTCACAATGCTTTAGAAAGGAAGTCAGCATCATTAAAATTAATGAGCAGGTTTAGAAATGAATGACTAAGGTAACACACGTTCAGAAATGATTGCAAAAATTGGTTGTTGTGTGCCTGCATCCAGACAGAGCACTAAGACTAAGGCACAAAACTATTGCCTGTTTTCCAAAACACATGGTGATGTGGTGGGTAAGTGGGAGAAAATGTAATTTCTCCCAAATATCTTCTTTCATAGGATAGTACTGGAATGCTGCTTGTTTTCTGGGCCCACTAGTGATTTTTACACAAGCTACTTTTTTAGCATTTCTGCAGTTGTTTTCTCATTCTCTCATTTTCTCTGAATGACTTTGCTGTCTGTCCTCTTTCAGAGTAGCTTGATAACTGCTAGAAAAAAAAAGAAGGGAAAAAAAAAGGATCATTCTAATATATTTAAGCATACAAAAATAACACCTGGAAAAGAAAGTTCTTTATGTTTCTCCTTTGCTCAACCTCCAGCCCTCTGTATGTGGGGCAGAAGCAGTGAGTCACTGCAAGTCTTATAAAAATGGCTTTCTCTGAGACGTTCGCAGAACTATGACAGCTATTTTTTGCCAGCTTCTTAAAAAATGGAGGGCTGTAGCAGCACACAACAACATGCATGTCTTCATGCACACGCATTCCCATACATGTATTGTAGCGCTTGCCGCATATCAAGGTGCCGCGATTAGATCACTGGTCGGCCCGGACCAGGGAAAGAGACAGATAACACACACAGAGTGAGCGCCAACTTCCGCCTTTTATTGCGCAGTCAATTCCTTTTATACTAACAAGGGTAGGTGGGATTACAGACACATCATAAGGCTGCGACTAACCCTCTAACTTTCCGTGACATCGCGAGATCTTCTGAACGCCGAACCCTACATGTATCCTATACTTTTTTTTATATTTGCCAAGGCTGGAAATGTAGGAAGGCATCCACTGTGTAGATAACCCATTATTGCTCCTTCAAGCTTCTGAAGCAGGTATGTTTTTTTTTCACAAGGCTGAAATGAGTATATCCTTTACATCAACCAATTTTTTTCTTTACATTATAACTTTTCCCTGGCAAGAAAAGGTGGAATACTTTGCTAGATTTATGGCAAAGGAAAAGAAAAAACCACAAACACTTTCTATGGTTAATTTATTTTTACAGAAATAAAATTAGTACAGGTATCTGCTGTTCTCCATGTTAATAAACTGCAGCTTTAAATTCAACCAGCCAGTCCTTACTGTAAGCAAGACCCATGTCAACAGTTCATTCTTTCTTGAATTCCTTTTGAATAAGATGCATTATTGAAGCTTATAGTACCTGGTGCTTGAGAAAAAAAAAGAAAGGAAAAAAGAAAGAGACATAAATTCCCATGATAAAAAGGATCTTACTTTTTTAAAGTAATTTTTTACCACATTAATTTACCCACATTAATCAATGTCATTGAAGTTCAGCATGCTTTAATGTATAAATGCTTGAAAGGTGCTTTTAAGATGCAAAGAAAGAGGTAGCTAGGTAACCTAAAGAACAAAAGAAAAAGAGGGCAGACAATTGTCATGGGTTCTGTCAGACTATTAATCATTTTAATGGAAAAAAAATATGGACCAATATATGGATCATCAAAAAAATTTTTGGGTATCTTTAAAGGTAATGTTTGTGGTTAGTAACTTTTCTTACATTCTTCACCTCCCCATAATGAAATAACAGGAGATCTTAGGAACCCCTTAATCTTACACTGCCTAACAATTCCCCCCTTGATAATTACGAAAAATAAGAGGACAATCCCAGTCAATTAATCTCTAGTTTGCTGTGAGGTTTATGTTAAGAATATTCTTAGTGACCATGCTGTAAACCTTCAAAAATGCCAGCTGTCAGTGGCAGGGTACTTGGCTAGAAATGCATGGGGCTTTCACAGGATTGTAAATCCTGTGTTACTAACAGTGACAAAAGATTCAAACAGCTGTGTAAGACTTACAGTGCACATTTTCATGAGACTGAATGTTTAACCTTATTTCTGTTGTTTGTGTTACTGAATGATCCAGCCATGTAAATTATACTGCAATTTCATTTAACATTTTATAATATAGACATACTCTCTGGAGTAAACACTTATACTAGGTAATACAATCTAAACCCACCCCCAGCAATGCACTTTTTCCAAATGTCCAAGGATACCAACTCAGCATTACAATAACATAATTTCTGCCTTTGATCCCCCCCCCCCCCTCCCTCCGACCCCTCAAAGGACACAAAAAAAGCAAAAATCCTCTAACATCCTTTGACTGTGAGTTTGGTTGGTGGGGTTTTCTCCTTATATTTTCCCTATGTAAAAGTCCAAGCAAGATGTGGTCCCACTTAATTCCATTACAGTTGCTAATTATGACAACAACAATCAATAAAACCCCAGAATCCTTCTGGCATACTGCACTTGAAATGAGAAGCAGCCAAACAGGAACTATAGTAATGAAGTTAGAGATGGAAAATCACTCCTGGGTTTCAATCCCTCTTGTACTGAAGCAAATAACTGTTGTATTTTTACTCACTCCACTTTCTTCAGAGTATACAATTACAGACAATACTGTATTGCACACAGGAAAGAAGACGAGCTAAACGTCTCATTGTGATTACCTGGGTGGTTGTACTGTTCTCAGGTAAGTATAATTCGCAAATAAGTATAGTCAGATACAGGTGTATGGATCTACAAATACATGCCCAACTTGCTTACACTCCGAGAAGATCGGAAACTATTTTGCTATACTTACCAGAACACCAAACTTATTGCCATGCTAATCATGAACACATCTTGTTATCAGCTTAAAGTGGAAAGGTGAGCCTGTGCCTGCCTCTGAATGATGGTGCGGACCCACCACCATAAGGTCAGATGGAAGAGGACCAGGTAATGTGTCATCACTCAACAAATGAAGCGTGAGGACACATGACTCACCTTGTGCTCCTGCCTCCTGAGCCAAGGGCATACTTCAGGAAGATAAAGCCAAGAAAAATTAAGCGATTGACTGCCTTCAGAATGATGAAGAACTGAAAAACTCTACCCTAGCAGATATGCCTGAGGAAGAATAAATGGCCACTGTGGATTTTTGTGATAAGGGCTTTATGTCAATGACTTTGCTGCAGGTTTGCACAGAGAGTGGAGTGATTTTAAAAGTGCACGAATATATCTGCTATAACACCCAAGTCAATTACAGCTTTAACTCATTTTAGAGAGCTGACTGCAGATGGTGTGTGCTCAGGTACCCCTGACTGAATACAAAGGGTTTTGGCATCGTGACAGCTAGACATGAAATAAACTAAACCCTAATCACATTCAGTCAACAGGTTGATCACAAGCAATGGAGCGCACAGAGCAAGGCAATTTTGGCTGGTCATCATTAATGTCAATCAGCTAAACTCAGCCTCCATAATCATGCTCAGACACAATAAAATATCCCATGATATTCCATTGAAGGGCAGACCCAAAGGCTACCTTTACCCATAAAATGTAAATATTTCAAAGAGTAAATTAACATAGCTGTTAAGTCTGTTGAAGAATGATCAGCTCCCAGCACATATACTTCCATTGACTGTGTGACACACAGTGGAGGCTGACAAGGCATGATATGCTTGAATCTCACTCCCATGTCTTCACTCCTTCCTATTGCTAAAGAAATTTTTGTGTATAACATTTACTGAGAGGTTTTAGTCTTCATAGATATTTTCTTTATCTCTGATACAGGAAAAAGTTTTACTTCCTCTTCCATACTGTATTGTTGATACTACCAACATAGGATCGCTTATTTCTTAAAGAAGGATGAATATTACTGAAAGAGAATTTAATAGCTGCCAAAGAAATTTCCTCCCTATGTAATGGATAAGTGCTTTAGCTCCAGAAATGGACAAGATGTGTAAGATAAAGTAGAATTTGGTCACTCCGCTTGACTTCTTAGTCAAAATTTTCTACCACTTGCATGGGTTTGTTCAGTATCTTTAATTCAAGCAAAATTAAGAACCCTGTTTTGTTGTCTGTTTCTTATACACACAGATCAAATGAAGAGATGTAAACCATTCAGGCACATGCAAAATATATATATTTTTAAAAAGCTTCTGATTAAATTGCTGCTACCTGGAACAGTAGTAGTATTTTAAGTTTATTTATTCATAGTTACTTGCTTTGTGAATCAACAGAGCTCTAGTGTCATGTAAGTTAAAGTCAGAAGCATTAGCATTTTCCTAAAACAAAACACAGAGACCATGTATATTTCAGTTTTAACGGCATTATTCCTAATTAAGCTATTCTCTGTTTTAAATATTAATTTCTAATTTACATGGCTATAGCTATGGAAAGAACTTTTTCAGAGAAGGGACCCGTAGGAAGAAAAAAAATCTTGCCTAGTCACTTACAGTTAAAATTTTCAAATTTTATATTCAGTGAAAAATCAATACAGGAGATGAATATTGTAAGATATATCTATCTCCTGTAAAGCAGAAACTGTACAGTAATCTTATCACAAAAGATACTGTAGGAAGGTGACGCCGTAACCAAGGAACCAATTCTAATAATGCAAAAACAAATGTTGGAGGAATAATGAGACTGAAATATGAAAGCCATTTTTAGACCTGGTAATAATTTCTGTCAGAGTGTGCTCCAATATGAAAAGGAAACTTCTTCTTCTTCTTCTTCTTCTTCTTCTTCTCCTCTAGTATGAGTTGATAAAGAACTGAGCTGCCGTTGCTTGGGTTGGAATATTGGTATCATGAAGTCTTAGTTCAAGTACAAAGTGTGGACATCTTACAAAATAAAATGTCAATATTATCTCATCCAAACTTTGCTTTTAAACCTACAGACTACATTTCTGTAAAATTCAAGATAAATGAGACATTAATTTATCATTTTTCAAGCATCCAGAATGTGAATAACCTAAGATTAGTCCAGTGTCTTGATGTTCATTCAAACCAATGGGTAAATCAGAACTTTAGGTTTCCAGTAAATAGATCTTTCAGTACAATGACTGCAATACAGTTGTGAGATGGTTGTGAAATTCTCAGAAGTGGTCCCAACTTACCTATTTTACTCTTAAGATTCCTGTTATTGCATCTGAATGCCTCACAATCTTCAGCATATAGTAGAATAATAAAAAGAAAAAGGTCTAGGAGGGGCTCTGAGAGGTCACTTAGACTACTCCATTACAAAGACTGGATCCACTGTACCTATGTTATTTCTGACATGTTTGTCTTAAAAGTTTCAATGATAGAGCTTCATCATCCTTCCTAGGTAGTTGATTCAAGTGTTTAACTGCCTTTAGAATTAAAGGGGTTTTCTTACTGCCTAACCAAAAAGTGCTTTATGGCACTATAAATTCACTTTTTCATGTCCTGTCTCTGGTGATTATAGAGAACAGATTTTGATCCTCTTTGTGCCAGCTTTTTACTTATTTTAAGGTATTTATTTCTTCCCTAGACTGAAGAAATTCAGTTCTTTCATGCAGTACTCAAGTCATGTTCTGTAGCCCTGTGGTCAGACTTATTGCTCTTCTCTGGACCATCCTGGAGGGCAATGTCTTGAATTAAATATAGCTGAGGTCTGTCCCAGGACAGAATGAATGAATTAATGTATCTGACATTATATAAACCTGAATAGCAGCCTTTTTCCATTTTTTTTTCTGCAGTATGGTGTTATAGCCACTAGCCCACAGACGTTGTTACCTCCTGCATCCTTACTAGGTAAGCTGCACCAATGTGCAAGGGAATTGAAAAATCCTAAGTACAGAGGAAGAGAAGTCAAGAGGATCCCCTCACTCTGTGTACTGGTGGAAAAAGCTCTCTACTAATGATAGGAGTCACCATTGAGTACATAAATTGGAGTGCCTTTCTACTGCTCACGCACCTGTATTTAAACCACAGAATTTCATTCCTTTTGCCTGTTCTTCTTGTAGATCTATGAAGGTGACCCTCCTTGCTTCCCCACTTCAGCAGTTACCTATAAAATGCAGAGTGTGATATGACTTCAGATTTGTCCCTTAAGTTAAGAGTGGCATATAAAGCAGTCTCTCACTTTCCAAACAAGTTCTCAGACTGCTTGTAAAAAGTTTTACTTCCTATTACATTACCACCAGCATCCTACCTATGATACTAGCCCCAGATATTTGTAACTCAGAGGCTTCCTGAGCTGGACATGTTTTCTGTGCATATAGTAAACTTCAACAGATTAATACTTAATGAATTTATCTGGACTCTTCCTAAGCTCAGGTAAGCTCTTAATAGGAGTAATATCTGGTGAAAAGGCATTCACCGTATGTACATGTTATATCTTCTTTCATATTTTTTTTTTCTTTTATCCTGTCTTTCATGTGTTCTAGCTCATGTGCTGGAAGACAGACTGAGCAACCAATTTCTAATAGTCTTCTCCAGACCACTACTTCTCTGACTTTGCCAGAAGAGGACCAAGCTGCTGGCAAGTCAAGGTCAAAAGCAAACTTTTAAAGTGAAGGAAAGCCAAGAAGTTAGAATAATATACAGTTTTCTAGGACGCATCGTCTGTGGATAAAGTCACTAAATTCTACATTCCTAAAGAAAAAATGGGACAGATAAACACTGTAATAATACAAAGAGACAGTGAATAGATAGAACAAAGGGAGTGCCATATAGAAATGGGGTTGGAAGGAAATTTAAGTTGGAAGTCTAAATAGCAAGATGGGAGCATAGCTCTGAATAAAACAAAAGTATGTTGGAAACTTGGAGGAAGGCAAATAGTAACACACACTCTTACCAGAATACAACTTGTGTAAGGGACCTAAAACAAGCTGTGCATGATATGGCTTTAAAAAATGTCAACCCTTATGATTTTGTCTGTTTTCAGAAGAAAAGAATATTTAATTTCTGATTAAATTTCCCCATATGACCCAATAATTGTCAAACTCTGTTTATAGTGGGATGGGACCATGTCTTGAATTGTTAGCACAAGGTATAATAGCAAAAATGGTGGAACAATGGGATTCCAAAATGATCACTTGTTCAGGAGATAATTCCAATTGCAAAAATGTTGGCTTCTATTTCCTTTAAATGGCACACAGCTGCCCTGTGTTATTCAAACCTTTTTTGGGAACATAAAAAATGGGAAAAAACAAAGAATTGCTGCCTGGAGGAGACTAAGTTTACTTTTATACTTAAAGCTAGAGGGCATGACTACAATTTCAAGCCTTTACCAAGTAAGTTCAATTTCTCTGAAGGATGTTTTTCAGATCTGAAAAATTCTCAGGTACTGTGCCTATGTAGCATATACACATGAAAGAATAGGGAGAGTTTCTTAGCTGATCCCAAATGAAAGGTAACTTTTTAAAAGAAGAGAAGATAGAAGCATCAAATACTCACTTGAAAAAGACTCCAGAGGAGGACTTCTTTAATCTCAGAGAAAAATAATTGGAGGGGACTAATTGATTACAAGTGATTCACAAATTGGTCAAAAAAATGACATGTTGAGAGATGAGAGAGATCTCTTGAAATGCCTGTATGAATCCTAGTAGCACAGGTACCTTGATGAATTACCCTTAATGAATAAGGAGTAATCAACTAAAGGATATTTATCAACTTTGATCAGAGATATTAACTTGTACTAAACTTTCACTGTCAGAGCTAGATGATTACCAAAAGTCCTTTGAAACCTATCTGCAGTTGCTGCAATTATGATGCAGGTGTATCCAGAGAAGCACATTTTTTTGTATACAGGGAAACAACAAGAATTTATAAAAGAATAGGAACAGATGACCAAATCACTGATTGACAGAAAAAGCAATGGCCACAGAGAATATTACAAATCTCCCGTTCTAATAAAAATATGTTGTGTTCCAGATCTGTAATATCTGCCTGAGTACAAATACAGAGTGAAAAGAGAGTTCCTTGCTGCATGAGCTTTACATCCAGGGAAATAATGAACAAATTTATAACACTGACCTTGCTCTACCTGAATTCTTTTTAGATCAAGGAAAAGCTATTTCCTAACTTGCTAACACAGTGTTTAGAAAGGTAGTACATGATCTAAAAGAAGCTGAAGAAAGCTATGTTCAAATAAGGAGACATGTGTGAATAAGTAGTCAAACAGTGGATAAGAGGAAAAAAGGATTGGAAATTGAGAATATAGCAGTAGCCAATTCTGTCAAGAAATGCTTTTGCCTAAATTTTTGGCCTTTATTGTTCATAGTTGGCTTCTTTTTCTTTTAACAATCCAGTCACTTGCTATTTTTTATGTTAAATTTGAAAAATAAGGAAAAGAGAGGGGAAAAAATCCCAGCAAGAGCTCTTTATATTGCTGTTCTCCTTTTATCTTTTTCTCCATATATTTTGTGGGTTTGTTTTTGTATTACTGCAGCAGTTCTGAATTTTAATGATAAAGCACTTGGCTTAAACCCAACATGTGCAATAATAGGCTTAGTTACTCGGTACTTGTCTAGAATCTCTGAGAATTTCAAACCTTAACATCTTTGGAACCAGTGCATATCTTATCCCCATGTTAAAAAAAAAAAAAAAAAAAAAGAGTTTGCCAGAACATGGAAGTTTTAACTTGATTTGAAAACCCTTAAAGCAGGAAAGACTGATTTTTTTTTTTTTTTTCAGAAAACAAAACCAAAAGAAGTTGAAAGTAAAAAAGAAAAAGTGTATTACCAGAAGAAGGGAATGTATCTGGCTAATACACTGGATGGGTGTGCTGCCATTCAAAGGTACCTCAGGAAGCTGAAAAATGGGCCAGCAGGAACTGCATGAAGTTCAATATAGGGAAATGCCAAGTCCTGCCCCTGAGGAGGAATAAGCCCAGGCACCAGTCCAGGCTGGGGCAGCTGGCTGGAAAGCAGCTCTGCAGGGAAGAACCCAAAGGTCATGGTGGACAACAAGTTGAGCATGATCTAGCGATGTGCCATTGCCGCAAAGAAGGTAAATGGTATCCTGCCGTCAGCTTGTCCTGGTGCCTGGGCTTGTTCTTCCCCAGGGGCAGGGCTTTGCACTTCCCCTTGCTGAACTTAATGAGGTCCCTGTCAGCCCATCTCTCCAGCCTGTCCAAATCCCTCTGGGTGGCAGCACGACTGGTGTGTTGTTTCTCCCAATAACCAAAACAGGGGCCTGCTTTCTGAAATCATGCTGGACCCTGAATTTCAGGGAGCTGAAGGCACCTGAGATGACAAGCAGCACTCTCCTCTGTGCAGCACTCTCCTCTGACTAGCTCTAAAGCAGATTGCCACCCAGTATGTCAGATAAACTCTTTGGCATGCTAGATTACATGCAGAGATTAGATGTTTACACATTCACTGGGAGAGGTAACATTTTAAAAAACTAGGACTAACTGCATTTAATCTGTAGGAGATTAAGTTCCATTTTGGCTGCTGGCAATGACTTTTTAGCCAAAAGAGAAAACCAGCTTTGTATGACTGGAGGTGAAGTGTGACCTGATTCATATAAGCCTTTTTTCCTCCATCTGTTGACAAACCAGCTTTCTTGAAGACTTCCTTCACCCTATATAGGGAAGCTGGTGGAGTTGAGAAATTTACCTGGAGGCCATCCGCATCTGTCTGAACCCAGACCATAACCTGCTATAACCTCCACCTAGTTATGGGCTGGAAGGTTAGCCAAGGTACAGAAGCTTGGCTGCCACCTGTCCCCAGCAATTTAAAGTCAAGCATCCCCAATAGCATGGTGCTCTTGGTCCTGTGCACAATAAGCAGAACATTTCATAAGCTCTAATAAGTTACTAAAGCAATGTTGTACAAAAAGCAGTGGAAGGATTACAAACAACAGTGCCAATGCTAATTAGGGTTAGCCAAGGTTTTCTCATTCATACAGCTAAGGGAGCATATGGGAAATGTCATGTTGTCATTGCAGATTCTTTGCTTCAAAAAGTTGTGTGAAACATCAAAGCCAAGTAAAATAATAGCTGCATACAGCAAATGTGAGGTACAAGAGTTTCAGATAATATATCTTTTTCCACTGCCTGAGAAGGTTTGCAATAAAAATGCATGCAGAAATGCAATCTGCTGTGATGTCTGTTGTGAAGCTGTTACTCTGACTCTTCTTCTGAGATGTTTCTCTGTTTTTCATATGAAAGCGTTTAAAATACGCATTTTAAATAAAAGTGCTTTTCTTCAAACAGCACAGAAAGGCCTAGATTTAAAAATATTATTAACTGAAAAAATGTTATGCATTGTAAAAGCTTGAAACACTTCTTTTTCATGTGGATGTAGCTCTTCTTTCTTCCTGTAGTCTGTAAGATTGAATTGGGAAAGAGTCAACAATTCTGATTGTGTTAGTTAATGACTGATTCAAATCTTAAGAGTACTTTCTTAAAGACATTGCTATTTTTATGTAGATCTCTCTTCAATGTGATGGTTCTGTACAAATAATAAATGAGGCATTTGACCTTCTGTGTTGGGGCTCACCTAGGAAGGAAACCTTTTCAGATGTTGTTCCAAAAGCTCTCGTGTAAATATGCCCTAAATATAACACTTGTGTGAGTAATTTCAGTGACTCTTGGCCTCTCTGAGGAACATCGAAAAATTTTGAGCAGACAAATGGAAGCCAGTGGGAGGGACCCATAGACTGAGATGAATGTCTGCTTGCTGGGAGAGTGTGTAAAGGGTTTTTTACTATTCCTATAAGAGAAGAAACAAGGCAGTGAAAGGTATGTTAGACTCAATATGTGAATGAGCTGTTTGTTTGCTTTTTTAATCTTGTTTTTGCTCTAGTATTTTGCATTAGGAATGCTGTTGGATTCGCTGCTCACAGATTCCCAAAGAGAGGAAACACAAGTAGCTGAAATGTAGACATTGCCAGAAGTTTCCTCTCTATTTCTGACTCTCTGCCTCTGAAACATGAAACAGTTTTGCAAGAACAGACATTTTCCCCTTGTGTTCTTGGTTAGCCCATGCCAGATGACCCAGCCCCTTGGGCTGTGGTTTCTGTTTTTTAGCCGTTTTTTTTTTTTCTTCTTTGGGGGGGGGGGGGGGGGGGATGTTTTGTTGGGTTTTTTTTGTTTGTTTCCCATTTAACCTGACAGAAGAGTGGCAAGCACATCAGTCAGCTTTAACAAGGTCTGTGATTGCTCAAAGCCACGCTCATTGACAAGCCTAACAGGATAGCAAAAGTGGGTCTTTAGCTGTGTGTAGACCATCAGAAGTTCAAGTCATATGTCAGACTGTGTCATCTGACTAACAGGGAAGCTGAGCTGGCATGGGAACTTCAGCGTAATCCGCATCCCTCACTTTGGGAAAGCAAATAAGTAGGAGAGATTGAGACTGTCAAACCCCAGGTTAGTGGAGGCAGTGGGACACCTTGGGAGCTGTTATCATCTTTTGTGAACCACAATTTCAGCTCCCTTCTTCTGTCAGCTCTCCAGAATATGTGATGTCTATCCTGTGGCTCTTGGGTGTTTGAAGATTTGATGGCTGGCTGTTGGGATCAGGAAGGTTGGACACATTTATGTTATAGGAGTACCTATCACTGTAGACCAAGAACTTACCAGTGATTTTTAGAACTGAACATAAAGCAACTTTAATGCAAGATTCAGAACTCCTTTAAGTCTTGTTTTTACACTACCTTACTTCTTAACTTAAGGCCATGGCTTGAGCTGATGAATACTACATGAAGAGCTATCTTCACATTGTTCCTGGCAGAGATTACTAGAAAGTTGTCGAGAAAACTCTTTAGGGAGAGTCATAGTGTAGAGCTTTGTTTGAATTACCTATGATTTGACTCTCTGTTGGAAGGGTTTGTTGCAGTTTGTTTTTCTACTGATCCTTTCTTTTAGCTATTTGGTGGAAAATGGAAGACAGGGTCACCAAGAGAAACTGGGACTGTTTAGAGCCTGTAGATGGCATTATGACATCACTGCATTTCTATCCACTAGCTCTGGACACATTAAAAAATATAAAGTACCAAGAGGTCATAAAGGTGTATAGCAGCTGTGCCACAGCTGATGAAGTTACATGACTGCCAACCAGTATAATTTAAATCCCTTAAAAAAAAAAATCACTGTAATCTTTAACTGCAGTTCAGTGTAGTGAGTGAATGGTATATAACCTATGAGTAATGTACTGAGTAATGCAATCTAACTGTTTCTCAGGAGAACTTGGCTGTGGTTTTAGTCAACTAAGATTAGCAACTGGCAAATCAAAACTGGAAGTCATTGTGTAGTCAACAGTGGAAAAGGCCAAGACATGCCTTAGGGCCTTAATTGTACTGGCATATAGAAAACAATATGACGTGGCTGCATTACACTATTGGTATTATGTCTTGGAAGTACCAAAGATGTGTCACTTGAAAGGAATACTATTGCAAATTTTTTTTCTCAGAATCCAAGACAGAAAATGAAGATGCAGCTAAGAGTGAAAACATATACTTAAGGACATGTGGGATTCAGTTAGCATGCTCTCTTTCCTTCTGTGAATTAAGTTTCAGGTCAGTAGTCTGTAACAAATCCTCTATTCCAGGGGGAGACAAGGTAGTGCATTACAAGACAGAAACCACAGTGCTTTTTAAAATGTTTGTGAAAATGAGATCTACCATGGAAATATCTACCAGGATATGTAAAAGTATTTAACACATTAAATCAATAATATGCTTCTGAGATTAACCTATCCCCTTTTTTTTAAAGGAGATACTCTTTCAGTAGAGATCAGCTACACTCAAATTACCTTCAGGATGCACAACAGACTGAGATAACTGTTGTGATCTGAGAAGCAAATCATACTGTAGAGCTTATTTAAAACAGAAAGCTTTTTTGCATGTTCCAAATATGTTCATATTTTGCTAGTGCATATTAAAAATATCTTACCACAGTGTTAATATTTTAAATTGTAAGCAGCATTATGTTATGTATGCCAAGTATTGCTGGAGAGTAATGGAATTGCTTACCATGGAGGATTCAAAGCAGATTATCATGCTGACTGTTCTTCAACTGTAATTCAGGGGTTGCACACATTGAATAGGGATTGTTTTGTAGCAACCATGGGCTTAACACAGGTATTTTTGTATAATGCAGATCAGCTGCCATGATCTAGTTTTCTGCCAGAAGAAAAATCCTATCCCTATGCTTTGGTCAGGTCAGTGCATCCCAGATAATGTGTCAGAAGAATGAAATCATTCAGTCGATCCAGGAACTGAGCAAAAAACAACTCTTAATGATAGCAGCATCATTATTGTTTTGCTGCGAAAGAAAAAAAACCTCACATAAGTTAGGTGACCATTAATCAGAAGCTGTATCCATATTGCATATAGACATTTGTCTATATGAAATAAGTATATTTTCCATGTTTCCACACAAGATTTTGACAAGACTAGCTTTACCTCAGACGACTTTTTTCCTGGTGTCCTCTGAGCCATGTCTTCCAGCTGATAAGAGACTCTTGAAACTGATGGAGCTTTCTGCTTTTGAACCATGGACTTGCATTCCTGGTTAACACACAGAGAACTGGAGCAATGAACTCTGTAGGGGCGTGAATCCATTAGGATGGAGGAAATTGCTGTTAGAAGAGACTACAGTAACACATCTCTACAACAGTAAGCACAATCCATCCTCCATTCACTACAGTGTCTCCCTGTGGAGTGCTGAATAGGTAGAGCAGAACTTGAATCTGTCTGTCTTAGCAGCTCTGTTGGCTTTTTCATACTCCGCTCTGTCTGTCTTCCATATGCAATGAAACATTGCTTCCTATGTGCAAAGTCATAAATCTTGGACAATATTATCTTGGTTAAATTCATTACGGATTCTTTTGCTGGCTAATAGGTTAGCAAAATACTTATGCATTAAAAATATGGGGTATAAGCAGGGTGAAGGGAAATAAATACCTAAAAGAATTGTATTTGGTTTTGCTGGTGTTGATGCTATATTTGAGTCTTTATCCTTTAAAAGCCTGTTTTGGATATTATTCATTTGATGCATTTCAGGAAAACTGTTTTGAAATGTACAGTGCAATTTTCTTCTCAGACAGAAGGCTAGTAAATGTTTTGCTGTGAGAAATGGAGTTTGTCTGCATGATGGATAGTGACTTTGTGTCTAAGCATAGTGATTGTGTCTTAATGTTATGTTTCTTGTGGTGCTACTTAGCTGAAATACTGCTGAGGTTTGAGATCCTGATCTGGCACTGAACACCACAGCTTCTCTGCTGTCTATGAATCTGTGCAATTTAATCAGCTGAGGACAAGCCTTGCAAGTTCAAATCCAGTCAAATCAAGAAGTCGTTTTCCTATGTCAAATACAACTGTAACAATTAAATAGTATATATAGAACAGTATATAACAGTTCTTACATGTTCATACATGCTCTAGCTGACTTCAGTGTTCACTGCTATGAGCATCCACTGCTCAATTTGTTTCTGAATAGATTCTGATGCTAATTTTATTAACTCTCTAAGAGCGTGTTTTCATTTAGAACAATGAAGCAGGCATTTGTGAATGAGTCACTCATAATTAGACCGAGGTGTTTATGCTGTGCTTCTAATAAGAGACATAGCAAATAAGATGTTTATTAATGATTATAGGGAAACAGTCTAAACAGTTCCTCTATTATATTGGAAACCATTGAGAAATTGAAGAGAACAAGGTCTGTCTTAAATTACTCATGCTACTTTCAGTGCTAAATTACTTAAATTACTAGTAATATCTTAGAGATTTTGTCATTTTTCAGGCTTTATCAGTTTCTTCTTCACGTGCACAGGGCTGTCTGCAGTCTAGTGATGTGCAGCCTAGTGATCAGCCTGGTAGGGGAAACCCTCACCTCCTGCCAGTTGGTGATGGCAGTTCAAATGAATGGCAGAATTCCCACCAACTGGAATGGGTGCCATTTGTCTTTGGATGTGGGTGGTTGTGACCATTCAACTGTTTTCTTAGAAGTGTTTCTTCAGACTTCCCCAGTCCTGGAACTGTTTTGATATCTTTTACTACTTTCTGATGCTGTTATGGTTATCTGAGCCCAGTCTGACTTGCTATCCTATTTATTGGGTTTCCCCTGCAAAGCACTTCTCCACAAACATAGCCACTCAGTGTTGTACAGGGACAGGGAACTAGAGTCCTTGAAATTAAAGATACTTTACTGTACAGCCTCTAAAAGCAGCAAACATCACTAACAGCCTCCTTCCCGCCCCCACCACAGCTCACGTATGGTGTGTGGGCCTTGACGTTCCAGAGCAACCCTCAGATCTGTAAATGCACTGAGCAGTAAAAAATGTGAGTTAAAATAACAGTACCTAAAGAGAAGGTTGCAATTCTCTGTGCAGAGAAAAAAAAAAAATCCCAGAGATATATCAGCTCTTCTCAGCCAGCATGTGTTTGGAGACACCCAGGGGAAGAAACAAGTTCTGGGGACTGCTGGTGACACCAGCACAACACAGGGCCTGGTGCATTCCTTGGGTATGGCTCCATTAAAATCATGGGCTGTTGGACGCAGCAAAACAAAGCCTGCAGGCTTCCAACAAAGTGTTAATTTTCAAGACATGGATCGAGACTTTTCTCCTCAAAGTGTTGAACGCAAACTCCAGACTTCCCTGAAACTCATTCCTAAGTAAGATGAGGAAACCCTGAAAGAGGGTGAATGTAACACCTTTGGTATTCTCCTCTAGAGATACAACTATTTTCATAAAAAAAATAGAATACAGAATGGTTGAGGTTGGAAGTGACCTCTGGAGGTTGTCTGGTCCACCCCACCCTGCTCAAGCAGGGCCACCTAGAGCTGGTCACTCAGGACCATGTCCAGATGGCTTTTGAATATCTTCACGGATGAAGTGTCCACCACCTCTCTGAGCAATCTGTGTCAGTGCTCGGTTACCCTTACAGTAAAAAATTCTTTCCTGATGTTCAGAATTTTCTCCCTCATCTCTTTTACTTTCCTCAGAGACATTTACATTTTGTAAGAACAGAGGCATTATTTCTTTGCAAATATAGAGGCAACTATAGATCATGAAATAATAGATAGATGGCTAGAGAAACAATCAGGTGGGAGAGCCTGCTACAGACTTTTCCGTTAGCTGCAGAAGCTGGTACACTTCTAACTCAAAGAAGTCATGTCCCTTTCTATGTATTTCTCCACAAGTCCAGTCCTCAAAAAATACAGGTAAATGGTCTTCCAGGAAACAGTAGAGTCCATTTAGCTCCAATTCATTGTCTAGTACCAAGACTATGCAGAACTGATTTCTCCCTGTCTGTTCTAAGGGTTTCATGGTCATTGCAATCTCCTGCTTTCCTTTGGGAAATGGCTAGAAAAGGGAAGGAGACCTATCTGAGGGCCTACAGGCATAGCAGCCACCTGCCAACTTTTAATGGAAGTCATAAAGGACAATCTTTCTCACTGCCATTTTCTTCAGCTTCATAGGTCTTTTAAATACAACTTCATGACACTACCATCTCCTTTTTGGTATTTTTGTTTCCATTTAGTGAACTGCCTGCCAACAAAATCCCACTTCCTTCCCCCATCAAGTTAAAAAATGGAATGAAGTTGCTAGAGCAGATCTGTAGGCTGTTCCTCGGGCACAAGTTAAAATGCAAGAAATTCCATTTGAATATAAGAAAAAAACATTTTTACTGTGAGGGTGGTCAAAAACTAGAGGCAGGTAGAGAATATCTTTGGAGATATTCAAAGTCTGACTGGGCATGGTCTCGGGGAACCTGCTGTCCATGACCTGGCTTGGAGCAGGGGGTTGGACTAGACGATCTCCAGAGGTGCCTTCCCAGCTCAGCTGTTCTGTATTCTTGTGATTCTCCCACACACTGGCTGCATGTCATATCTGTTCACTTCTGCATGAGAGTCTGTGCTTTCAGCTCCAGTTGGAAACTCTTCCAGCTACTGACTTTTCCCTAAAATATTACTCAGTGCCTGATATGGTACAATCTTGATTTCTTCTGGGCTCTGGGGTCTTTTATAATACCAGTGTTAGTGATGATTTAGTTTCTTAAATACATGGTAAATATTATTATTTGTATTTTTTTTGTAGAGGCAAGTTAGCACAAAACACAATGACTCCAAACAAATCCTGTTTGTGGTAAACAACTGCATTAGCTATATAGAATACCATCCTATATTTATTCTTAAAGTAGTTTGTACCCTTCTTTCTAAAGAGACTTTTAAAATTTTTATTAACACCATGATCATTTTACCTTTAAGGCTGAAATGTGGCACATTTGTTCTCAAGCCAGGGTGTTTTGTCATTGCTGGGGGATTTTTGGTGGTTTTTTTTTTCATTATTTGCTGGGGGGGGGGGGGGTTGTGTGGTTCTTTTTGTTTTTTTGTTCTTTTGTTTTTTTTATGAGCAGTATGTTTCAAATTAGAAAGAACAAGGATAATACCTTTGTGATAATAATAAAAAAAAAATTGTCATGTTTGCCTAACAGTCCTCAAATTCCTGTCTCAAGGGGCCTGTTAAGTACCAATTTGGAAAGGATATACATGTCTGTGTCACAGAAATACCACTCATTGGTCTCTATTGTATGGAGGAGACCTTAGGAAGAAAGCTGCCAGGGTAAAGAACTACTTTTCTTTGCCTCTTTTTTTTTCACATTGAGTTATAAATGACTTTTAAAATTACCTTTTCCTGCCTAAGTTTCTCTAGAAATATTTTGTAGGGTGCCAAAATATCAATAAAAATGAACATCCAAAAAGACTAGACTTGCAGTCTAAGAGAATGGCATAAAACCACGCCAGATACAATCATTATGAATTGCTGAAGCAGAAAACATAGCAGAATTGAAAAACTTGCTTCTGCCACATTCTGCACACAAAGCTTACTCCTGTCCTTCTCTTTGGCGGTATCACACTGGGAAGAAGCATTTCCATATCCCAACCTCCTGATGAGAGACTAGGAAGGAGACGGGCAGGCAAGAAGGGATTCATCTGTGTTAGTCAGTCTAAGCTGTCTTTACAGATTGTGGAGAAAAACTGACACTGTTACGAATTAATTTGATTCAACTTTAAGTTAAAAAATTGAAAGAGTTTGAACACTGCATAGGTCATTTCCCAATGCTTTCAAGAATGTAGAAGACCTTTTGCCATTCACTGATAAAATTCTGGCTGCTGTTGCAGGCTAACATTGATAGTCTTGTAAATTAAACAACAGTAGCAAATGCTAGAGATTTACTGTTGCAATATGTATAACAATTAATGGAGAAGCAGGGAAGGGTCCTAGTTGATTTCTATTGAGGGTTATTTTTTTAAAGGCAAAAAGTCCACATACATAGACTAAAAAGAATAAAATAATCCTAATTAATTTTCTTTCCTCTGCTGCAGCAGACCTGAGAGGTGAAAGAGATTCTAACAGAGCTGGATACATTAGGAACCAAAAGAAAGGTAGAGTGGGCAATTTTTAATTAGCTTAAATCACTTTCTATCTGCTTGTTTCAGTATGTATTATATTCTATATATCTGTACATATTTTATTTCACACAATTTATAACTGGTTTCTAAATATACAAATAGTATGCAATTTATAAATTATAACTGGCTGTATATGTATCTTCACTGACATTGGCTCATTAATGGTAGTCATTTGTAAGTATTTAACAACAGAATTAAATAGTCATTTGAAAGTACTGGATATCATAAAGCAGATTGTTACATAGCACTATTAACTCTTCAGTAGTAAGACTGATTTTCCCGCCTTTACTAGCTGTAAATAAAAAGTTAAAATGAAAATAAATTCCTGTATTGGGTCTGGCTCAGATGGAGTTAATTTTCCCCATAGCAGCCCTTGTAGTGCTGTGCTTTGTACTGATAGCTAGAAAGGTGTTGATAACACAGCAGTGTTTTGGCTACTGCTGAGCAGTGCTCGCATGGCATCAAGGCTGTCTCTCCAACATTCGCCCCCCCTCAGCAGTAGGCTGGAGGTGGGCAAGATCTTGGGATGGGACATAGCCAGGTTGGCTGACCCAAACTGACCAAGAGAAATTCCGTACCATATGATGTCTGCTCAGCAATAAAAGCTAAGAGAAAGGAGAAGGAAGGGGGGGCATTAGTTATTTACATTTGTCTTATGGAGCAACCGCTACGTGTACTGAAGCGCTGTTTCCTGGGAAGTGGCCAGATTTCATCAGCTGATGGGAAGTAGAGGATAAAATCTTTCATTTTCCTTTGCTTTCTTGCACGACATTTGCTTTTGCTTTATTAAAACATCCTTATCTTGACCCATGAGCCTTTCATTATATTTTCTCTCCCTTGTCCAGCTGAGGAGGGGAGTGGTAGAATGGCTTTGGTGGGCACCTAGTGTCCAGCCCAGGTCAACCCACCACAATTCCACTGACCAAACATGGGATGCCGGGAAGTATATGAGGGCAGCAGAGTTAGCATTAGATTGCTCTTGCCTCCTGCTATTTAGGACAGTGAGTACCAGCGTCACTGTCATGCAAAATCTCTCAGACTTTATTTGTAGTCCAAGAGAAGGTCATGGTGATTCCACCCAAGCAGAAAATCCAAAAAGAGCAACAGAAATCTCTGCTTTTTTAGACTATGGAAGCAGTACTTTTCAGCCCTCCTGAGAACTTTGTTCCCTATATTTGGACAACATTTTCACTTCCACCTCTGATTGTTCCTTCTGCTGCCATACTCCCTTTCCAAGTACATGTCTAACCCCTGCCCTTCTTTAGGGCTGGAAATCTATTGAAATCCATAAGGTGAGATGGTTTCCAGCACATTAAATGACATTTTCTTCACAGTAACGGCTGTTCTTCTAGGTTGTGAAGGGGTCTGTAGTGTTTGGGTCTAGTAAAACCACTTCTGGCATCCACTAATTCAGTATTCTTTTCTGTTTCTGTCACTGTTATGTTACTTTACTGGATGGGCATTCCCACTATTCCTCCCAAATCTCACCTGTCTTGTCTAGTTGGACTGCACAGTCTTTGGGGAGGAACTGTGTCCTGCTTGGGATGTACAACATCTATCATGACATGTCTGTTATCTCAGCTGGAACTGTTATGTGGGGATAAAATGTACATATTTTGGTCTAGATTGGAAAACATTCTAAAGATACCAAGTAGGATTACTCAATCCCTGATTATTCTTCAGGATCACATCTATATAAATTATCCTTGGTTAGCACAGCTGTTTCATAATAACTTCTAATTCTACAAACTGAACTACTTAATAAATATTTTGCAAAAACATACTGCAAAAACACACGATTACCCTATATATACATTCATAGCATAAGAATTTGCTGTTGGTTTGGCAAAGCATACTCAAATATGTTTGTGCGTATGGCATATAGTAAGGATAAAAATGTACATAATATTTTAAAGTGCCTATGGATTATTTTGTCCATTCGTTTTACAGCTTAGCTGTTGCTTTAGCAACAGGAAATCCAGTGAAGACAGCTTTCAGATCAGATAGAATGATTCAACTCAGTTCAAGTCTGATAGATAAGACACGATCACCATTTCTTTTGCTATTTGTAGGTTTATACAAATAGAACATTCAGTTTGCTTTTGCTAATGATGTAAAAATGCATTACTCATTGTATATAGGTTATTGATCCAATCCCTCATTCCCCTTCTCCATGCACTGAAAGTCATAGTTCATGCCTTTTGAGTCTGGTGATATCTGAGTGTGCAATGTTCCTGCTGAGCCTTTACAATGTTCTATATACATCATGTATCTTGTTTAAAATAATGATTTGGCACTAAATCATTACTAGTCAGTTGGTCTGAAATGTAATAGTCTGTCATTTCTTCACCTCAGGCCAGTGATGTCATGTAACATGACTTTACTGGCTTATCACGTGCCATCAAGTCTCCTTGGGCTAATAATTCCAGTTCACACTATCTGCATCACTATATCACTGAAGGTGCATGACTATTTCCAGTTGTTTTGTGTCATGATGATTATTTTGTTTAATCATAATGAAAATAATAATTTCTAGGGAAAAAAAAGAATTTAAAGCAAATCATTTAAGAATACATTCATTATGTACATGGGATTCAATATTCCATTACTCACCGTTACTGGTGAACAATCTAGAAAGTCAGTTTAGGGTAATGATGCACTTCATATCTGCTTTAGTGAAGCTAGCTGTATATGGTGTTTTGGTTAAGATGGATAAAAATGTCCAGTAAATATTTAGGAAATACATAGATACCGAAACTGGATTACAATCAGTCTAGCGTTTTGTTTGGCAGTATAGTAGGAGATAAACGAGGGTATGCTTCCAAACATAATCTGAATGTGTTTTGTTATGATGAAGAGGGGAAGTCTTTGTGAAGGATATGAACTAGTCGAAGGTGTTTCTTAGAGCCGCATCTGGAGATCATAATCCATTCTTGAAAAGGATATTTGAGCAAATATAGATTCATTTGATGAATAGCAGACAAGTACATCTAAACTAGTTGCCCTAAGTGCCTTCTCTAGTAACAGAGAAAGGAATTTATCTCATCCTAAATAGCATATCTAAAATAGGTTAAATGATTCGGTTGAGAAGACAGGAATATAAGAATAAGCATAGAGCTTCAGGCCAAAGGTTCATTGAGCTGGCATTTTTCTCTCTGGCTTTCTTGGTGGGTGAGACACCATTGCCAGAAAGGTGATTTCCCCAGAGTGAGACTCAACTTCTGCACTCTGAGTATACTGGCTTTTCTGATGTCATCAAATGTAGGAAATTCAGATGCATGATCTGTGGCAAAGGTGTACTGTGTTTATGCTCTCTCCTAAGAAGAATCGACAAATGTTGCCCAAAAGTTAATGGGACTAGAAAAAGCATATAATGTATTTCTCCACACACACACACTCTTCCAGGGGTCCTCCTAGCCTGTAGTGGTCCATCTCTCTAGTGATTCAAACCAGATTTGTCCTTGAAATGCTTATCCAGTTGCCCTTTGAACCCCTGAAACTTACTGCATCCACAATGTTCTTGAAAAGGGATCAGCAGGTCTGTTACCTGCTGCATGAAGAACCACCTCCTTTTGTTTCTTTTGAACTTGGCTGCCCATGGTATTGTTTGGTGGAGGAGACCACAAACAATTGATCCTTTCTCTCCATACCATTAGGACTGTGTAGTTGTCTATCATACCTCCTGTTCTCCAGGATGAAGAAGGAATCTCTGGCTCTCTGGAACTTGTGTGCACCAGCAAGCCCTGCAACCTCCTCCCCCTCCCCCCAGGCTCTGCCTGCCTCCACGGCTGGGCAACTTCAACACAGTACAAGCTATAACTTGGGATCAGGCTGCTCTGGAAAGACCAAGGGGAGAAAGAGCCATGAGAGGACTCATCAGAGCCTCCTTCCTTCTCTAGGAAGCTGAACATAAGCTCAGACCCTTGTCTTTACGCCTGGCACAGGCTACATAGTAGGGGTGTCTGTGCCCAGCCATGTACTGTGAAGGTCCTGAATTTGCCTTGCTGGCTTGTTTTCCTGGCTTGCCTTCAGACCTGCCTTATCACTAGAGGCTTGCCTGATGATCATTGAACTGTGGCTGACCCTGATTACTGTCACCAAACCTGCTTAGCTCTTCTGGGACTGCACCTTCTTGGAGAGGACACTGTCCCATTCTGTCCCCCTCTGTCCTACTCACCTCTCCTTGTGGAGCAGCCCCCTCCTGATGCTCCCCTGACACAGTCTGCCCAGTCATTGCTCTTGCAAAAGCAGCCTTTGGTCATCCCTGCTGCCTCTCTGTGAGTGTCTGCAGGTTCTGGCATTCCCTGCTTGAGATGAGAGAGCAGAGTTATGCGAAGGCTTCAACATGAGGGTGAACAATATGTTTATACAATAACATAATTGTTTTCTCTCTTGTTCTCAAACCCTTTTCTAATAATTCCTAACATTCGACTCACTTTTTTTTTTTTTGGATGGATGCTAAGCACTGAGCTAACTTTTTCATAGACCTGTCTGTCACAACCTAAAGCTCTTACTCCTGAGTGACGATGGTCAGCTTCTAGCCCATTTCTTTTTTCTTATGTGCATCAGTTTGCATTTACCTACATTGAAATTCATCTGCAATGTTATTACTCAGTCACTTAGTCATGTAAATCCTTTCTGCAGTTCTCTGTATTTAGCCTTTGTTGTTTCCATCTGCATGAGATCTGCAACTTCATATGAGCTGCAAACATTGGTCATTGCTTGCCCCTTTTCCCAAGAAATTTAGGAACAGCACAGATTCCAGCATTTCTGTGAAACTCTCTGATGATATCCCACTGGAAGAAGTGACTGTGCACCCCCACTTCTCCTTCCTATTCTTGGCAGTTCTTCTCCATGCCTGTTCCTTCCCCCTTATCCCACGGCTGCTTAGTTTCTTTAAAAGACTTTGATGACAGATTGTTTCCTTTTGGAAATTCAAGCAGGCTATAATGTCTGTGAAAAATCCCCCATTATCACATATATTCAGTGAATCTGGTGGTGTCATCTGCCTGAGCCATGTAAGGAAAAGGGGATTCACTCTGTAAAAGTGCCATTTCTTATAAATGTGTAGAACAGCCAAAATTCTTATTTCAGCCCTGACACAGGAACTTAGCCTGTGGCAACTGCTCAATATATGCCCCAAATTTGTGAATCCCTGTGCTTTCTTTTGATCTCATACATTCTTGTCAGAGATACATTTAATCTGAACAGCACATTGTTCAGCTCAAAGGCAAAATTCTGTGGTGCTGTTTTGCTGGCAAAAGGAGTTTTAGTCAGGAATGTGACAACTATTAGAGAGATCATACCTACCGTAGAATTCTGTTGTTCGTATCAGAGTTAATGAATATATGGAATATATGGCAGGAATCTTCTCTTGAAATGTTATAAACAGCATTCCATTAACAGTAGTTGCAGACTAACTAGAAAATATTTCCACTCATAACTTACTGAGTGATTTCCTTGGGTTTTGAGAAAGCCTCCATAACATTAAAATGTGAACAAAATTATAGAGAAGATGTTCATGTTCTCCCATTCTTTTTATCACTGCTAGTAAAAAAAAAAAACAACACAAAAAAACTGGCTTCTTTTCTTGTTCATTTGTTTGCTTTTGTTTTCATTATCAAACTTTTCCCTTGCCATCCCCTCCTTAAAAATATCAGCCAATCGGGCTAATCATTTTATTAAGGGCTACGTATGCAAAACCCTAAATATATGACAGCTGGTATGATGTGTACACTGCTATGAAAGTTGATAGGAAACTGATTCGTAGCTGTAGAGAGTAAAAGTTTAGCTTGATCTAACACAGAAACAAATTGATAAATTAGCTGTAAAGCATAAAGTCATATCTCTAAAATATCTCTGACTCCTGGCTGAATGTGTGTTTAGTGGAAATAATTGTATAGAACCATAAAATAGAAAACCTGGCTGTCGTGGTTTAACCCCAGCCGGCAACTAAGCACCACACAGCCACTTGCTCACTCCCCCACAGTGGGATGGAGGAGAAATTGGAAAGGTAAAAGTGAGAAAACTCATGGGTTGAGATAAGGACAGTCTAATAGGTAAAGAAAAAGCCACGCATGCAAGCCAAGCAAAACAAAGAATTCATTCACCACTTCCCATGGGCAGGCAGGTGTTCAGCCATCTCCAGGAAAACAGGGCTCCATCATGTGTAACCGTTATTTGGAAAGACAAAATGCCATAACTCTGAACTTCCCCCCTTCCTTCTTCTTCCCCCAGCTTTATATGCTGAGCGTGATGTCATATGGTCTGGAATATCCCTTGGGTCAGTTGGGGTCAGCTGTCCCAGCTGTGTCCCCTCCCAACTCCTTGTGCCCCCCCAGCCTGCTCGCTGGGAAAAGGCCTTGGCTCTGGGTAAGCACTGCTCAGTAGTAACGAAAACATCCCTGTGTTATCAACACTGCTTTCATCACAAATCCAACACATAACCCCATACTAGCTACTATGAAGAAATTTAACTCTATCCCAGCCAAAACTAGCACACTGACTTATGTAGTTATATAGTTCTGTACAAAGAGAGCTTTTTGTAATCATGTTACCATGAATACTTTTACTTTAAGTTACAATGACTTCCCATGCATGGAGAGAAATGGCAGAATCTGTGCTCAGCTCTCAGTAGCTCTATGCTATTGCTAAGGTAGGAAAGAGCTTGAGGAAGTGAAACTTCTTCTGGAGAGGCAGTTAGAGAACCCAGAAGAGAGCGGGAAGGTTATTGCTTAAAATAAGTGCTATTGAACGTGTTATCTTGTCTTCAGGGGAGAGTGGTGGGAGCAGCAAGAGCAGGAACCTGTTGTGGTGGTGTGCTCCCCACCCCCCCTTCCCCCCAACCTGATATGTATTTCCCATAATCCTGCTCAAGTGGTAAACACCAGTGGCAATCATAATGTGTGCGTCTGGTCATGATGGCTGCATCCAGTTCGAAGTGGATTAAGGGAAGACTGATAACAATACAATAGCCAAGGGCTGATTTGAACAATGCACCCACCTAACCACAGTGCTGGTCAATGTCTGAGTCAAGCCAAATTTGGAAGAAACTAACATCTGTAGTCAGTATGCAAATATGACTATGAGTTAATTATCTTACTCCATAAATAGTGGACAGCCCAGGGCCCACTGAGCTCTCCTGCACGGCAGAGGGCTGTGCACCAGGATCTCCCCTTAAGTAGGGATGCCTGTCAAAGTTACTCCTCAAGGTTGAGAGATTCCTTGCTGCAACAGATTCTCGATAAGTGAGTAACAGCATGCTAAACTTTGAAATCTTAGCTAAGTGATATAAAGGAT
>NW_010972591.1:1296330-1296564 GCF_000737465.1 Haliaeetus leucocephalus
CCTAGACTCCTCTCTGAGAAGGAGTTTAGAAAGCAAGGGGGTCCTTTCTGAACCTCATGACTCAATGGGAGGGTGTCCCTGACAGTTTTGTCTGACCCTGTCCTCTATGCAGTAAATATCAAGTGAACCTTGCTATCGAATCTTGTTAAACCACAGTCACATTTACTATCAAACTTTGTTAAATGGCTGTTTTATATCAGTAAATATATTGCTACTTCTCTGTTACGAGTGAAG
>NW_010972591.1:1296798-1328368 GCF_000737465.1 Haliaeetus leucocephalus
ATTGTGTGAAGAAAGCTAGAAGCCTTAGTGTTGGTTGATCCTCCTTCCCACAGGAGCTGCTTTTAAGATGAGGCTCTAGTCCTTGGCCTCTGTGTGAGATGAAGTTTGGTTTTCCTTACAGCCATGCTTGTTCCTGGCCATACACCTACTGCTGCAGACCCTGACCTTGATCCACAGATTGACTTCCCAGCTTCAGCTGAGAGCTGCCTTGCCACCATGGATTTGCCTGGTTACCCTGAGCTGTGTCTGACCCTAGTTACTATTACCAGACCTGATCCTGACCTTCTGGCTTGACTTCATGGCTTGCCCTCAGACCTGCAAGACAACTGTGGACTTAGCTGATGATCTGGGCTCCAGGCTGACCTCAACTGCCGGTCTCCAGCCCCTGCCCTGCCAGACATGGTATTGTGCTTGACTCCTGGCTCCCTGTCCCTTCGGGAGCAACTGGCCCTCGCCACTCCCTAACACTCTGTTCTTCATACCCCGTCTTCCTTTTGTTTCCCAGTCCCATAAATTGCCTCAGAAAAGTTTGGCTTATGAATAGTGGAATGGCTTATTGACAGGTTGAAATAAAGCCTCATTGCTGTTCTTCCAGGCTCATCAGTCAGATCCTTGTGGTTGAAAGACTGATTGCTCTCTGGTTGGTGATGAGTTACACAACATCCCTGAGGAGACATGTCATGTACTATTACAGGCTCAGACATGAACTCTTTGCAAAGGGGTTTCTGAAATTTGAGTTTTTCAAGACAAGAGTGCCTAACAGTAATAAGCATGGGGCATTCCTTCCAGGCACATTTGCAACTCTGCTGGTCCATCTTGGCCACTATTTTTTTCATATCTTCTGGATATATTCATGCCTGCATGTGCAATTCTTCCAAAGAAGGAGGGTACTACAGAATTCCTCCTTGGTCCAGTTAACCGTCCTTTTTGTAAGCTCTCAGTGGTGTGACCAGGCCAGCATATACAAGGGTGGTGTTGTGAATGCTGAATTTTTGAAGGGGCCTATCAAATGCAGAGGCTTACCTGTACAGAGTAATAAGGCACAGTCCTGTTTGTCACCCTGTCACACTGAAATAGTGGTGAACTTGAAGCAGTTCCAAGGGCAAGAAATGTACATAATTTGTGGGAGCTTTTGGAGTAACTCAGACCTTGAACTTCATCTCCTGGATCCTGCATGTGGCTCAGGAAAGAGCACTGAATCTTCGTTTTCCTTGTATTGTAATACATATTCCTATGTATCCCCACACCAATTGGAAGTTGTTTTATAGATTTTAAATGGCATTTTATTGAAATTTTAGCAAATGAATACAAACAGGAAGAACTTTTAAAATCTCTGATGAACAACTTCTCCCTGTGTGGCAGTGAGGAGAAGCAGTGTTTGATCACATGCCAGCAGAATCTGCCTTTGACTTTTCTATTGATAGAAAAATCCAGATTATTTTAATTCAGAACTAGCCACTGAAGGAGACGAATGGAATAAAAATACACTTGTTTTGTCATTTTACCATGTAAAAGAGAAGTTATAAAGATGTTCCTTGCTCAAAAAGAGTGCCTCAGTCATGCATTATAGGAAGGCTTTACCTCTCTATATTTATTTATTTATTTTGGGAGGAGAGGGAAAGATAGAAAGCAAGCCACTGAAATAGGCAAAATCTGTCATAGTATTCATTTTCTAAAAACCACTTCTGCCAAGAAAGACACATAAAGCTTCTGGCTGTGTCATGCAATCTTTGTTGTTACTGACATGCTTACACATTTACAAGTTTCAGCCATGGTTTTCATAATTAATTCTTTCTTTTAATTACAGTCTGCACCATACAGCTGGTGAAATTTAGAAGCATTTCTCCTTATTTATTAGTGGTTATGTTCCTTTCCGCTGTCACATTCCTTTATCTTCACATAGATTCTCTGCCACCTCCACCCAGGATACACGTTTCTTACTATCTTTTCCTGCCTGGTAAACATTACATGTTTTTGCTTGATGTTAACAAAAATAAAACTTCTGCTCAATTAAGTGTGTATACTGTTCATTTACCTTATTTGGCAAGATACTTTCAGCATTACATTCATTGTAGTACAGTCAGATTTCGTTTGTCAGCTGTGGTACAGAAGTTATTCTTGGGAAGTCTGCCACAGAAGCAATGATAAGAAATAATAAACCATGTCAAACTCATACAGAAAAGGGTCTAATCAAATGTGACTTAAAAGAGTTTATATAGAATCTATTTTCACCTGGAGCTTGATGGGCTGACAGTAATGATTACATGTACTTGACTGAAGAAAGGTTCCAAAGGGTATACTGTTATTCCATCTTGCTATATGAAATATGGTTGGAAGGGAAAAGAGATCACATATTTACAGATTTGCAAATAAAGTGAACAGTTTCTTATTACCAGTTCAATCTTATTCCTCAAATTACCCATGATCTTCAGTGTAAAATTGAAATTTCACGTATTTGCAAAACAGAAGGCTTTTGGCACACAGTGACTGCCAGGTTCTGGCCAGTGCTATTTACATTTTAACAATACTACCTGCTAGAAATAAAGTTATATGTGAAATTGCATGCAAAAGCTCACCTTTAAATATTTTCCCCTTTTGGACTCTGGAGCAGGCCTCCTTCTTCAATTTGCATATACTTAGGAGACTATAACTGCAAAGTTGTGGATAAGACAGAGAAATACCTCTCCCTGTCACAGCAGATGTTTGTTTGAGTTCCAGTCCTCTTAATGTGAGAGACGAAGTCTGTGAAACACTGCTTTATTTTGCTAGCCTCCAGAAACAAGTTTCATAGCTGTAAATACAAAACTCCTACTAAATAAGTACTATACCTGGGGATTGTTAAAGTGTAATCTTTTCTTCTCAATGGTATGTTCATTAGTTCTTTTGAAATTGTTCAGATTTTTTCATTTGCTTCCAAGCTACCTTTTATTAATTCCAGTGGAATTTCTCACGTTGGAGATGCACTATATATCTATAACATTATGGACTAGGCTCTGCCTTAGGTGATGTATTTATGGTAGGACATAAGAATTCCTTCACACAGTGAGCAAGAGTGTTTCAGGTCCCAGCACTAGTGTGCATGTCAGGTACCTGCTCTCAGCCTCCACAGTCAAATGGAGGGAAGGTCAGCTAGGGGAAATTTAAGAGCTGTCTCCTTTCAGAGCAAGTAAAGACTAGCAATATTTCTGGGTCATGTGTATGCAAGAGATGTGGGGTTGGGGAAAGAAGGGTTTCTGCAGCTGCCAAGAGGACAGATTTAGAGAAACTGGAAAGTCTGAGATATGAAGCAGCCCAGAAAAGGAGGCTTTGAAGCCCATCCTTTGTGAGCTGTGATAAAGACTCCCCTCTACCTCTGCTGTGGACAGCTGGAAATATATGATGGAAAGGTCTGAATAACCTGGAGACTAAGGAGGAAAAGACCAGCTTCAAGCAGCCAGGGAAGGAGAGATCACCTATGTCAGCACTGGCAATTGAAAGGTACAGCAGAAACTGAAAATTCACTGTCTTGTGCTCAGGAGGAGGTTTGCCTCCTTTCCCACTCTCACTCTTCCTTCAGTTGCATATATATTTATAGTGGCTCCCATCTGATGCACAGGCTCTCCCTGTCTCCTCCTGAAAAAAACTGGCAAGCTGCTAGAACGTCTTCTGGAACCACTCACTACCTGCCCCATGCTGCAGTACACTGGGTGGAAATTTGTCCTGTGGAGGGTGGCTTACAATGTTTAGGTTGTTACTTTGGATTCTTATTTTTCCTGGAAAAAGGAAGGATTTTATTTTGGCTAAGGGCCAAGGCCGCAGCACTTTCCATCCTGAAGCAGGACTTTTTTAAAAGAAAGCTGACAAAGAAGCAATGTCAGACTGAAACTACTCTTGCCTGTACGTGCTCCTTATGGCTCTCAATGGACTCTCCAAATGAGCAGTCATGTAGGAGTAAATGAGGTTATGTGGTCATTGACTTTCTTCCCAGTTGAACCTTTATGTATTTTTTTTAGTATTTCCTTTATCCAGCTGAGGAAAAACAAAGTTGTTTTCTTTCTTTGAAAAACATTTTTATTTTTGCATGGCAGGTAATATTGTTAAGGGTTCACTACTATATTTTTAAAGAATTATAGCTGTTGCTTGATTCTTTTTTCTATAAATCTCAGTGTCTTATAGTAACTCACATCCCTGAAACTAGCATGTCATTATAGTGCTCTGATTTATTCACTGAACTTTTCACTGGGTTAGCCTTCATTCCCCATAAATATCCATTTGTTTCATGATTTTATACATTTTCCTGTCTGTGCTTTTGAAAGCCCATGGTAGAAACATGATGTCCTGGAATCACTTCTGCTGCTTCTCAGGAGTGGGGCTGTAAAACAAAGACAGAAGGGATCTTTGGGGAAATGGTGTCACTACTGATGCTGGCATCAATTCTCCATAGTGGTCTGTATCCATATCTTCCAGGCTTTTCCTCTCATGAGTCAGACTGTTAAAAGTAGGATGACCACCTAGGCTGGGAATGGATCAGTGGGGAGACAGAATGTGTCCAGCCACAGCCCTGGCCTTAAATGGCACAAACACAATATTACCTCTTATCTTTTTCCACCTTGTTCCAGACTTTTCCATGATGAGGAATGTAGGGTAAAGTGCAGGAAAAAGCTCCTTAAATCAAACCTCAGTGAACAAAACACAACTTCAAAGTCATGCTTGTACCCTCTTTTGCTTCTGGGTTTTCATTTCTTATTTCTGTCTGCCAGCTTCAGCCTGCAACTCTTCGTTTAATCACCAGATCCCTCTCTTAGCTTAAAAGAAAAAGAAGCTAGACTCATCCCTTTACTTTGTTAAGAATATCCTTTGGAGCATACTTCAGATTTAGGACAGATGCCATTTCCACTTTACTTAAAACCAGGAGGAAGCTAACGGCCGCACTTTCCTTCCTGATCTTCTGCTAAAAAGGCTGTTCTCCAGGGGACTTGGCAAAGGAAGGCAAAGTTGTTCAAGACATCTCTTGGTATCAGCAGAGGTTTAATATTTATTATGATGCCTCACAATAAATTGATAAAACCTGGTAATTTATATCTTTTAATCCTTCTCTTATATTTCTTGTTCATTTGTCATTCAGCATCTGTAATGTGTAGGAATGTAAGCTCTATTTTCAGTTCTCATTTCATAATTCACCTGTGTGTGAACATCTGAAATCCCAAAAGAAAGGAAAGAGATTAGAAAAACATTAAATGAAATTCCAGTGTGCCTGAGCTAATATTTATTCAGACTCCACGACTGTAACACTTTGTACAATGCCTTCCACTATTATCTCTGCTTTGTACTTCACGTTACAATCCCACGTTACAATCCGTAAGAGCCAGAGGGTGAGCTTCGGTTTGCTTGTGGCAAATACCGGCATTGTGACAAGGTATATATGGTATCTGGTTTATCAACAGGCAGCAGGGAGGGCCAGAATTGACACCTACAAGTATTTCTCACAGTATCAAGAAAAGTGATGCTCAATAATGTTTTCAAAGATGGTTTCAAATGAGTACTGGCAATCTTTCTCGGAGACAATAAAGCATAGATTTTTAAATATGTTTTCAACAAGTTATATCTAAAAAGTTGAAAGATAGTAAGCTCAAAGTGTACAGACAGAATAACAGTGAAGCTAACTGAATGTCTCTGCACCAGTGGTATAAGAGAAACTATTGTAATTACTTACACTGGACATAAGTTATTAAAGTGGGCAAAAAGAATTTGTAAATCAAAACACACCATACAACATAGAGAAAATATATTTAGTACTTTACATTACTTCTGCAGGACATTACTCATATATTGCACAGTCTACAAGCCCTTTCTTTTTCCATCTGCAGTGGTTCCCATTAAAAAAATCAACATTTGCCCACAGATGAAGCAGGCTGCAGTGACTCACTTCAATAAATTTTCCTTTTGGGTTGGAAAGGAAAACTGTTTCTGCATCTTAAGTTTCCAGATTGGTACCTTTCATAATTGCTGATAGTGTCAAATTTGTGGATTTCATACTGAAAAAGCACTCCCGTATGTTCCCTTGAGCATCTGTCCCATTCTTTACTGAGGTTTAGGTTATTTTCTCAGCATTAAGCATAAACCCCCGAACTTTGCATATTGATATTGCTTTCACTTACCATGTTTCCTGTATACCCTTGTTTGATTCTCACAGCTTATCTTTGCTCCTTCATTCTTCAAAATATAAATATCTATCTCCTTCTTTTCACACATATCTGGATTTAAAAGTATTGTTTGTACAACTGACTGTCCTTACAACTGGAAATACTAGACAGGTTTCTTTCCTGGACCAGTGCTATAGTCAGTAGCTAGATATCTTTCCTTGAACCATACTTAATGGGTCAGTACAGTCCTGTTTCTAAAAGTTTCTGGAATAGATAATCAGAATTTTCAAATTTTCTAAACTTTCAGGGAATATATATTTATTTATGGAAGATTTCTGTTTGGACTAATGGGAGTTATGACTAACTGCTTCTGGATCAGGCTTATTTAACTGTTCTATTCATACCCAGTTGCTGAAGCTTGATTTACAGATTAGGCAACAGGGCTGTAACATTCAAGCCTTAGATTTTACTCTTTTTTCAACTTCTTCTGAAGGGAAGAGCAAAATGCATGAGTAGGGCAGCAGAAATGGACAAAAACGGATGGTCTTTCAAACAAAATACAGTGTGGGAAGATCTGAATTCTCTCCCTGGATTACCCACACACTTCCATGGTGTCCCTAAACACCTTTTGAAAAATCTCTGTTTCCCATCATTCATGGTGTTTAAGGATGTGCCTAGAACACAAGGAGCATTATGGCACTGAATTTTTAATATGTGGTTTGTCCCTTAAGAGGAAGATCCATTACAAGCATAAATGAACATAGAACTTATATTCTTCTCATAAAAAAACACAAGAGTGATCAATAAAGCATGCTGCTGTGATTTTCCACGTTTGTTTTGTATGGGCTTTGTTGGATATAAAGATGTTTTTGGAATACTTGTGACTTGGAATAGCCAACATTTTGGAGGGCACCTGGTCCCAAAACAGAGAAAATTTAAAAATGTTTGACAGATAACATAAATTAATATAACTGATTCTTAGAATGTCACTAGCTTAAACTACTTAAGGGTGTGTGTGGGAGGGTGGAGGAGGAAGGTACTCTGAACACAAATACAGTTCCACTCTTCTTTTTTACCATTATGCCGTAGCATTGGCTGATGTCTCTCCATTTCTTTTGAATGAGATAGAACAGTGTGATTTAAAAGGCATCTTTTTCCCTTATTTCCTGCACAATGTTGAAGCAAAACATATAGAGAAGGGTAATTTCCCCCCCCCCCCGCCCTTAATAACATTACATCACTTGTGATTAACTGCTGATATTTATTTCAGTGATATTTTAGCAATGTTACTGTTGAATGTCAAAAAGCAGTCAAATTTGAGTCACACATTGTATAGTAAGCTCTGCCATAGCTCTGTTATCCACAATGAATTCATGCCATTACATCTCTGTCACTTCAGCAGCAGCCTTTTATTCTCAGTAAATACAAGGTTATTAAGTAGTCAGATATCTGCAATCTAGTAATCCTGATGAAATTAAAGATCCCACAGTTTCACTACAGTAATAATAAATAACTCATTCAATTTTACAATAGGATGGATGGGTGCCTTTCATTGCAGGGCTTGAACAAGGCTGAAATCGAAACATCTTTTGTATACTGAAGAGTATATCTTATTCCTTTGAAATATTAAATGTCAGGTTTGCTATCAGGATAATTTTTTTGTTAGACCTCTGAATGCAGACAGCCACAAAGATTAGCTGTTTGCTTCTATTTTGCCTCTGCTTGCAAATTAAAGCAGCCTGTTAGGAGAAACTGCTCAGAAAGTATCCTAATGAGAAAGAAGCAGCTGAATTTCATCCCTGCATTCATCATGGAATTGTTCTGTAACTTTAGACAAAGCAGTGGGGTGGATCCCACTGTGATGCTGAAAGGAGGTGCTTTACCAACAGAAAAGCTCATACTCAGAATTTCTGAGGGCTAACTAGGGGTCAAATCTAAATACCATGTCACCCTGGAGAAAGGAAGTAATTTTCTCCTTCAGAACAATGTGAATATTAGCCAAAGTCCAGGGCAAATGGATATGTGCTTTGCAAGATAAAGCCATTTGGACCCAAATAACAGTTTCACGGTGCTCTCTTCAGTGTGAGTTGCATTATATTAGAATAACAGTTATAACTGGATGTGCTGTCACCTACTAACCATATAAGTGCTCCTTAAAGAGAATTTAGAAATAGCATTCTTTTTCTCTCTCTTCTTTCTTTAGCTCTGTTAATTACTTAGCAACAGAGCTTATGGTGTTGCAGAAAGTGAGGACGGGGAGACAACATCCTGTAGTTATTTTAACAGTTTAGAAATGTTGTGTTTTAAACTTCAGCCTTTACCCCCCCCCCTTTTTTTTTCAGTAAAAGTACATATTTAAGCCTTATGTGTTTCTTTAAGAGTAAAAGTTAATTAGGATCAGTGTATCCCAGTATCCCTTCATTGTCTTTTTGTTTCTAAATCTGTTCCACTGCATTACTACATTCCTCCAGTCTTACTGTGGATCAAGGACAGCAGATTAATCCAAGGAATGTAAACACAAACCTAAAGCACTTTATAAGCAGGTACTGTTGTCCCAGGTGAAAACAACCACTGAGTTATAGCCTCTTCTGCCCTCTTGTCACTACTAGCTGCAGAGAAACAGAGCTAAATGGGGCTAGCAAGTCTATTCTAATTATACCAATGAGGTTGCTTTGTGGGAGCTTGTGTTAGGAGACATCTTTGTAGAAAAGACTACTCCTATTTAAAAATTCACTCCTCTTGCCTCTGGCTGCTGCTGCCAAGTGTCACAGCCTGGATCCATACTACTAAATAACACAGGGAAGAGTCAGCTCTGTAGCTGTTCAATGGCAGAACTTGAGTTCACAAAGCTGCTGCCTCTGCCCTTCCAAAAAAGAGTAACTGTGTCCAATTGCCCTCTGGGAATAGGTTCTGTCATGTATTACCCATTGGGCATTATCTGGCAGATTGCTAATTTCCACAAACCAAATGGGTGTGAGAAAGCAGGCTGAAAAAAGGTATGAAGGATCACAAGTCAACTGTCTAGCTTGTAGTATGGACCTTTTTCATTTCCTTGTATAAACGTATTCAGCATGTCTATTGTGCCTGGTGCAGAAAAGAGTAACAAAGCTTTCTTCTACAGAAAATGTATCCCATCCTGAGCTTTAATTTAAATTGCACAGAAACCTTAAGTTCATTGATTAATGTTGGATATGTTAATTTTAGACATATATGTATGTCTGTGCACACACATGGATGCATAACTATATAATCACACTAGCATCCTTGCAAATTCAATTTGGTTCTAATAGACAAGCTGTGCTGTTTTCTTATCAATCATCATGACCACTGATATGAAATGGTAGGTTAGAAAAGTTGCATATCCTCTGCCTAACAGGAGCCAGGAGATGGCAATTTCAGAGGGAGGTATAAAAAAGTTTTAAAATAAAAAAAAAGATCCTACAAGCCAAATGATTTCCATAGTTACACCTCTGAGCATTCAGTAAGATCTCACAGCTGTCAACAAGAACTGAAATTGGCGTGTATGGTCTTACTGGTTGTGATGGAAAGGAGAGCAAGAAGCTGCTCTTACTCTCAAGATTTATGGATTTTATGGTGGTAGTCACCCTTAAACCTTATAAAAAAGGAAAAAAGATGGCATGCATACAGTCTCCAAACATGAAAATCTACCATGACTTAGAGGTGTCTCTAAGTCATAATTCAGCGTACTGGGAGGATTCTTCTTCTGTGCAAATTTACCTTGAGTCTATACTTGGAGGCATGCCACATACGTACATACAATCAAGTCAAACTCTGGCACTTCTGTATTGGGTTTGCGTGGCAAGGTTTTGGTAGCAGGGGGGTTGCAGGGGTGGGTTCTGTGTGAAGCTGCTAGAAGCTTCCCCCATGTCCGATAGAGCCAATGCCAGCCGGCTCCAAGATGGAAACACCGCTGGCCAAGGCCGAGCCCATCAACGATAGTGGTAGCACCTCTGGGATAACAGATTTAAGAAGGCAAAAAAAGTTGCAGCAGGAAAAAACAGCAGCCAGAGAGAGGAGTGAGAAGATGTAAGAGAAACAACCCTGCAGACCCCCAGGTCAGTGCAGAAGGAGGGGGAGGAGGTGCTCCAGGCGCCAGAGCAGAGATTCCCCTGCAGCCCGTGGGGAAGACCATGGTGAGGCAGGCTGTCCCCCTGAAGCCCATGGAGGTCCACAGTGGAGCAGATATCCACCTGCAGCCTGTGGAGGACCCCACGCTGGAGCAGGTGGATGCCCGAAGAAGGCTGTGACCCTGTGGGAAGCCCACGCTGGAGCAGGTTTGCTGGCAGGACTTGTGACCCCACTGGGGACCCACACTGGAGCAGTCTGTGCCTGAAGGACTGCAGCCCGTGGAAGGGACCCACGCTGGAGCAGTTCATGGAGCAAGTGCTATGTGCTTACAATGGTGGGTTTGTGGGAGTGTGACACAGTCAATCTGCCAGGCTTCCCCATATTTATATTTCAGCCATCGCCCTCCATGCCACAGGGGCTTTAATCACTTGGCTTGCTTAACTGCAGCACATGTTTCACATTCATGGATAACCTGCGCGATACTGTCCTGGTTTCAGCTGGGATGGAGTTAATTGTCTTCCTAGTAGCTGGTACAGTGCTATGATTTGAGTTCAGTATGCGAAGAATGTTGATAACACTGATGTTTTCAGTTGTTGCTCAGTAGTGTTTAGACTATAGTCAAGGATTTTTCAGCTTCTCCTGTGGGAGGGACCCCACGCTGGAGCAGGGGAAGAGTGAGGAGTCCTGCCTCTGAGGAGGAAGGAGCAGCAGAGACAACATGTGAGGAACTGACCGCAACCCCCATTCCCTGTCCCCCTGCACTGCTTGGGGGAGAAGGTAGAGAAAATTAGAAGTAGATTTAAGCCAGGGAAGAAGGGAGGGGTGGGGGGAAGGTGTTTTAAGATTTGGTTTTATTTCACATTATCCTACTCTGATTTGATTGGTAATAAATGAAACTAATTGCCCCAATTCAAGTCTGTTTTTACCCTTGACAGTAAATGGCGAGTGATCTCTCCCTGTCCTTATCTTGACCCATGAGCCTTTCATTATATTTTCTCTCCCCTGTCCAGCTGAGGAGAGGACTGACAGAGCAGCTTTTGTGGGCACCTGGTGTCCAGCCCAGGTCAATCCACCACACCTTCTCACTTTACACTAGTTGCTAATATAGATGCACCCGTTTAGTCACTATCTAGAAAAAAAATTACATTTCCTTCACTCTTTGCTGGTGCTTTAAGACAAGGATTTCAAACTGATATGGAAGCATATGGACAATATATTAGCCTTCACCACACTTGTGAATATGAAGAAGGTGTGTTCCAGGAGAACTGGCAAATAACTGCATAAGTGGCTTTCATCTCATCTAACTTTAACCATGTGATTTCATCTATACTTGTACATGTTTGTTATAGGCAATGGAGAAAGACAGTTAAGAGAATACACTGCACTATGGAAAGGTGTATATCTATATTAATCATCTTCTGGATGCATGTAATTCTCTTCACTGAATTTGGAGGGAGATTAGAAGTTGGATTCATTTTTCCTAATGCAAATCCTGCTGTTATACATACGTCTACATCTCAGCTGGGCTTTCTGTATAGTCAATGGGGTTAAATGGGCATTTCTTCAGTGTGATTCATCACACACTGAAGTAGAGACACAAGTAAGATGAATGAATTGTTCTTTCCATATAACTATACTGGAAGGTTATGGTGTTCTACATTGCCGAGATATCTACATTACAGACATTCAAAGTCAGGTGAAACAGGAATTTAGGTGAACTGGAAATGACACTACTTGTTTAGATGGAACACCTCACTTCCACAGGAGATCAGTTCCACATGTTCTTTTCCAATTCCAGTTCATAGTCCATATTCCATGCATAAGCAGGTTAATAATACATAGTAGCAACCTTATTTCAACTCTTTTCACAGTGCTAGAGACTCTTCAGAAATGTTGATTACTAGCAGAACAGAGAGGTCTGAAAGTACATTAGAGAATATTTGTGGAAAGAAATTTCTATGTTTGAATATCTGTAGTGGAAAAAAGATACAATTAGGGAAGGATGTTTGAAGACGCATCTCATAAGGAATCTGGAGAGTCTCACTTCCTGCTGTTGTGTGCAGGCATAGGCCTATGCAGCACAGACCTCCCACTTTCCTTATGGGATGCAATCTTCACGGGCCATATTGTCTTTTATACAAGATGGGCACAATTAATACTATGGATTTGGGCTTACTCTTTGGACATGTTTTTAGAAAACACTTTTAAAATGAGAAATAAGCTTTAAATGCTCTTGGGTTTTGGATGGTTAAAGTTGGAGAGGATACAGAGGAGGCTAGATTTTGTGTAGTTTACCTTCTGAGCAGGATAAGCAACTCTTTCAATGATTAGAAGGCCTCTCCTTTCCTCATTTGCAAAACAGCCCCTAGGCATAATACTGATGTATTATAGTCTAAGCAAAGAGCAGCATGAGCAGCAATCATCATGTCTAAAAGCTGAAGATAGACAGCAAGAGTACATAGGCAATTTAATAACTGGATTTACCTCTAACAAATTTCAGACAAATTCTCTTTCCAAGGTTTCAAGAGCCAAGACTGTCTCCATAATCTCCTTTCAGTTATCCTCTCTAGAGACAAATATACATGTCCCTCCAGTTTGTTCAAAATGCTGATCAGTGGCTTTCTCTTCATGTACAGAACTGGGTTTGATTTGTTGAGACACTTACGGAGCTTCTGGCAGATGTATTAGAGAAAATGAGATTCCAGCCTTATATGTCTTTTGGACCATTTGTTCCATATGCTGTAGCCTTCATAAAGCTCAACATAAAGAAGACGCCTTATCTCAAATTTATTCTTCCCATGAACATAACTTCCTGAAGATTTGGGAAATAACATTGTCGACAGCCTGAAACCTAACAAAATGAAATGTCCCTGAACACTGGAACAGATTTTGTTGTTCTTCTGGCCTTCCATGTCAAAGAGGCTATTCTGAACATTTTTGTTTATGGAAAATGCATGATAAAGGACTTGTCTGACTTCATTTAATTAACAAATATGTCACTTATATGACTTTGGCAGAAGCAAATATTCCACCTAGATTAGATAATACTTCTCAGCATCTAGCTAACAGCTACCCTGGCTACCAGCAATGTAGGTATGAAATTATTAACAGAAGTGACTGGTGTCAGAGATATCCATGGCAGAATTGAAAGATCCATAGCTTGGACAATGAAGAAATATCTCGATACTTAACACAGTATATTCAGATTTTTATAAGGGCTTTCCATTATTATAATAACTCAATATATTGTTTGGAAGTTTGTTAAAGATTAGCAGAAATCTGCAACTTCAGTGTGAAGTAATTAAATAAGTTACTTCATGGGAAACAGGACTCATGAACTGAAGCCACCTGAATAGCTGTGGCTTGTCACATTTTTCCCTCTACAGTAACTCCTGTTGCCTCTCTAGCACTGAGGAAGATTGTGGAGGGCTATAGCTTGTCTGGAAGTTGCTGGTCATTATTTCCTACTAGTAGTTGCCAAATGTTGGTTTGCCAGATACCTTTGTTTCAAAACCCATAGTCACCACCTTCAGGCAAAGATGGAGTGATATTGTGTGCAGAGGGGCTGTCTGCTTCTTGGTGGATGTAGGCCTCATCCTGAGGCAAATGAAAGAACAGTGGAGGAAACCGAATCACTGGGGGCCAAAAAACTTTATTCAGTCAGAGGAGCACATGTGACCAGAGACACATGTTTAGGAGGGCACTCCATGCTTAAAGGGGTAGGAACACCCCCCCGAGGGACTGTGGCCATGGGTGACCCCCACTGTGTTAAGGACACAAATGAATAAATCAGCAAAACCCATTACAAACAGAGCAACAAGAAACCTGCTATGTACAGGCAGCAGAAACCATTATATGTACTCAAACTCCTGTGCTGCCCGTCACCTCCTCAGAGTGCAACCAGTGGTGAAAACCAGGAAAGCTGAGGTGGGGAGGAGGAAGGATAGATATCTGTGCAATGCTTGCCTATTTGTGCTCTTCTTTTACTTATTACCCAAGTCAGATACGGGATGTTTGTGCTGATTGCCAATAAAACAAGCAAAATGCTCTGACCCTAGGCTGTTTTGCCTTAAAAAGATATTTCAGAATATCTCAACAAAGATTTGAGTAAATATGCTTTTGTTTTATTGTGATAACTGACATTAAAGAATGTTTATTCAATATTGAGAATTTCCAATTATTTATTGAAAAATAACAAAAGCATTGTGTGGGAATTTATTAGGGAGTGGACTATTCCCTAGTACCTTTAGATTCTCTGGAATTGCTGCTTTCACCTTACCTGCCATAATGACTGAAATGAAAACTTTTTGCAAGCACCAGGGGAAAAAGTAAAGACACATGATGTTATTTAAACATCAATAAGATTGGTACAAGGCTCAAAGGTTAGCTGCAAGTGTGAGTTTAATAAATTCAAGTTCAGGCAGATACTGGATTTATGGATGTTAATAGACACAGTCATGTGCATCTCATGGATTGCCACAAGCCAGGAGTGCTTATGAAGTTCTTACGACATGCTGACTGAAAGTGGAGAAAACAGAGATAATAAAATAAATATGGGCTCAGGTAGCAAAGTCCTGACTAATGAAACCGTTGGAGCTCTGCCATCCTACAGTGAAGCTAAAATCAAATGCAAGGTAAGCGCTGAAGGTGTTTACAGAAACATGCTGCTTCTGATTGCTGTTCTCATGGGTGCTACCCCCCTTATAAGATGCTTCACTCAAAGATTCTGCAGCAGAGTGTCTGCATAAGAAGTGACCACTTTAGCGGTCTCTATAAACTGAGAAAAAATTACTGTTACACCAAAATTATTGTTTTCCCTTACATAAATGTTTGTTTTGTTCTGTTTTGCTCAAAGTGATTGCATATTTTAGAATGTAAAGAACTTTGCCTAAGCACAGAGCACTGATATAAGACAAGATCAAGAAGTCGTCAGTAGAGTCATACAAATGTAAGAAGAGTCTTTGCTGCAATTTGGTAGATTTTCATTTATACAGTCAGCCCTTATTCCTTTGCAGAAAAGTGTGTAAGGACTGGAATTTCTATAGCTTTATACTATATAAAGTCAGATAATTGCAGTATGATAGACTATAGTGTAAAACATCCCACCATGTTGTTCTTTAAGCAGAATAATTTTTAGATGACAAACTGATTAAGAGAATTATTTTGAGTAAAATCATTAAAAAGCCTTCTTTTTCGAATTTCCCACAAAAATACATTGCCCAGATTGAAAATTTCAGTTTGACTGTTCTTATAATTCTTTTTGGAGTTCTCTACAATTTGTTGAAGTCTTACTTGAAAAGCATACTCCATATTCCATCAATATCTCATTAATAATAACATCTCTGCTGCTCCTCTCACGTTTGGTAATTCACTGCTTATATATCTGAGAATCACTTTCCTGGCTTTTCAATATTACCTTATTATTTACCACATATGTAGCTATTATGGGTCCTTTTCAGAGTCACTGAATTCCAGAGCACAACCTTCCTTTACTTGCGAGACTTACATTCTTTACTTCTAGATTTATGTCTTTTCATAGCATTCATGATCAGAATCATGCCAAATGATGCAGTCAGTCTAACATAGTCCTGTGCCCATGGCTAGCTGTGACTCCACCATATTTTGAAGTTATTGGAAATTTTTACAAGTAACAATTACGTATTTTTTGCTGGTTCATAATATTCTCCTACTGATTTATCATGATTTTGCACTTATAATTAATTTCTGCATCTATCATATAAATAATAAACCATATCACATAAAAATAGAAAAAAACATTAAATCAGAGAATCATAGACTAATTTAGGTTAGAATGGACCTCTAGATGCTACTTGATCTGTCCCTCTTCCCAAAGTAGGGCCATATGAGACCAGGTTCCTCAGGGGAATGTTCAGTTTAGTTTTGAATATCTATAAGAAAATTCACAGCTTCTCTGGGCAAGTTGTTTCAGTATTTGACTACTTTCATTGTGAGAAATTTTCTCCTAATATCTTTTTGAAATATTCCCTTTTGCAACTTTTGTTTACTGCCTCTTGTCCTCTTACCATACATGTATGAGAAGAGTCCACTTCTCATGATGTAGCCAAAGACAGCAGCAGCAGCTATAAACAATATCAGACAATTAAAATATGAAATTTACACTCTAGTTGTTTAATATTTAAGCAAATGCACTATCGCTTAGTCTGATGCTTCCATTTTGAAGCTGGAATTGTGTAGAGGACAAAGTCAAATGACAGAGAACTCAACCACAACTGAACCTGAGATCTCATTAAAAAGTCATCTATTCCTTACAAGTTTAATTTCCATAAAAGCCTTTTATTTTATAGTTTTTATCTCCTGACTTTTAATTTCAGAGTCCAATCATTCCTCTGTTAGCCCTACTTTGGTCATTTCACAACAGGATTGCACAAGATCCTCTGCATAAGAGACATCAAAATTATTCAGGATTTGAAGATTCTTACACATTGTGGTATCTGTAGAAATCTGATGCATTAAATGATCTACTGAAATTTAAGGTACTAATTAAATTAAAGGCCTGTAAAACCTACATGGCTTGGGACCAATCCACTTGAGAGACTATGGCACTCTTGTTGCCACTCGTGTGGCAGCACTGCTCAAGCTGTTTCCCACTCCTTGATAAGGAGTATGCACCCAGCTGAACAGTGCCTGCTGCATTTCCTAGATGCTCAGATTTTCTTCAGAGTTCACTCTGCAACAGCTACATTTGTACTCTGGAGAAAGCTGAATGTGGTTAGGAGGTACACAGAGGGAGTAGGTGTTTGCCTGCTTTGGGAACTGATTTAAATGCTGATGAGGTGTAATTTAGTCATATTTAACATATAATTAAATATTAGACCACCTAAAGCCTTGTATAATATCTTTATTATATTAAACTGAAATGAGTAAATAAACACAATCAGCTCCATTACTAATTCACTGGTGATTTATTGAGGTTGGAGTTTTGTTAACACCACAAATGCAGAGACACCATAGTGGGCTCTATGTAGCTCAGGTCTGGAAGACCTGACTAGGTTGGGCAATATCCTGGGCAAATGTGGCCATATTGACTATGTCTATGTTGCTAAAGTAGACACCTGGGGACTGATAACTGCAATGGCCAAGTGTGGCACCTAGATTGTCCCCATAATAAGTGGGGCATTTGCCCTGAAGCAAAAAAGATGTATCATCCAAACACGGACAGTAAGCTAGCAGTTCAGTCATCCGGGTAATGAGGGTCTAATATTCCAATTCAGTCACGGGCCCTCTTTTATTTAACAGTATAGGTATATTTCCATCTCTGGAGATATTAAAAACTTGACTAAACAAGTCCCTGAGGAACCTGATGCAACTGATCTACTCTGAACAAAATTGGATTACGTGATCTACAGAAGTCCTTTATGGTTTAAATTATTCTGAGATTCTATGAGTGATTATTTCTAAGGACTACATGGTCCTAGCTAAACTTGTTAGCTGTATGCAGGTTTGCTCTTGAGAGTTGAGGTCAATTGGAAGAGAACACCCTGTACCCACTGCATTAAACTCTTAGCCTCCTGCCTGTTGAGCATGATCCCATGTTAGCAGGCTTCATGCCAGGTGTTGTATGGTTGTTTTTTTTCCCTTTTGGGGGCTGTCCCATTTCTTCAGGATGCTAGCTGCATTGTCTTGGATTCAGGTGGACTCACAGCCCATATTTATGTTTGAAAACTAAATCAGACCAAGCACTGTGATTAGCTACACTGTTGGTATGGTTTTAGCCCAGGCCACCTAGCACTGTACAAAGCCAAGGCATCACTCTGGATAGCACTGGCCAAAGTCTGCTCCTGGTGGGCAGAAAGCACAAGGCCGGCCATCTTACTTGGAGGACAGGAGAGAGTTTAATCATGTAGACTGGTGCTATGGTGTTCCATTTGCCTTCAGAGTGGTCCCAGCCCACTTTGTTTACTAACATAGACATAGCACTGATATCAAGGACTGGATCCTGACTAAATAATTTGCTTAGAACTAAGGAATGTTCAGCAAGATCCACACTCATCTGCTTTTCCTCATGGAGAATTTTGCAAGATAAATAAAAGCACTGAGTTTTCCTGAAGTTTGGTATTTCTTGGGATGATTAGTAAAGAACTGGAGGCTGAGAAAGATAAGTTTGGCTCTTGCATAGATGTATAGCTCAAATGCAAGTATTATCTGAAAGGTGACTATGTATTTCCAGACTTGCAGTATTCCCAAACAATGTACACTGGCTGCTTCTGAGACGCCTCTTTCCCTAAAACACACTTAAATTTTCTCACAGGGTAAGCTTGATGTCTTGTAAAACAAACTGATACCTATTCTGGCACAAACCTTATTATTCCTTTAAATCTGCTTTAGAGGGTTATCTAGGTCTTGCCTTTTGGACTGCCTCATTAAGCCTTGTCTTTTCAATCTTCAAATTACTTTTCCTTTTAACTGTTCATAATTCTGTGCAGAAACAGGAATACTTAGTATTTCCCAACAATTTCTTTTAATACTTTTTTGACCAAAGTGTGTGAGATTATTACAAGGTTAAAGTGTTACATGCCTTAAAATTTTCAAAAAACTTCAGCTGCAGAATCTTGAATTATGTTATCTGTCCTCTTAAATATACTGTTTGTAACCCCAGAATAGCAGCAGCACATTTTGTTCCACTTGGCAGCTGGGTGAACAACAACATGAACAGACAGCAGACACTAAAAGGGGACTCAGGACTGAAAATAGGCTTTTTAATTTTTCCTACTTATTTGCTGCCAGATGGTTTCCAATAGAATTCCTCAAGTGTTTCCTACTATATTGCAGGGAAGTAAGAATTTGAAGTGTCCTTAGACCAATCTTTGTGCAGTAGAATGATGTGTTCAAATAGCAGGTATGACATATTCAAATAACTCTGCAAATATGTTTACAGGAATCAACAGCATTGTTGGTTATTCATCATAATCATCATAATCACTCTTATCATTCTGATGTTTATTTCTTATTTTTTTGTAAAGGAGCAAATGAAAGTCAATAAACAGGGTTTGGGTTTTGTTGGTGTGTGGTTAGCTGGGAATGAATCTTCATCTACAAAATGTTTTACAGAGAAAATAATGCAAGAAAGGGTCATGTTTGCTTGCTTACATTTTCATTTAGTTGGGCATGGACATTTGAAATAACAAATGGGTAAGGCAGGGAATACTGATCACAGCTGAGTTCAGATCTGCATTATTTATGGATAACCAAAATGCAGTTCAACCAATCAAGATCCAAATTTCACATTACTCACCTGCCAAATACACTTCAATAATAGATTTCTATAGAACTCACTGAACCTTCCTAATGTTGATATAAGTTATGACAGTACCAAGAATCCTCCTAACATTAAAACTGAATGAAGAGATATCTGCAGAAACATAACTCCTGAACTATAGCAACTTGACATCAATGATAATGACATTTCAAGACAGGAATTATAATGATGGTAGAAAAAATTGCAGAAAGAATTTAATTTCAACACACTTTTTCAGCAGGATGGGATTTTCCTAAGCCCTTCTACAAAATGATATTTTAAGTTAATTGAAAATATTTGTTCAGTTTATTATTTTTTTCAGTTCACTGCATTTATACTTAATAGCTAATATGCTTTGAACTACAATAAAGCCTTTTTTAAAAAGATTTGATAGGATTTTGAAGCACTGTCATAGTTGAGGGGAGCAAGTTTTAAGATATATACTATCTCTCTAAGCATTAACAAAATACACCAATACTTCAAGGTTTTCAAGTAAATCATAGAATCATAGAATAGTTTGGGTTGGAAAGGACTTTTAAAGGTCATCTAGTCCAATCCCCCTGCAATAAGCAGGGCAATCTTCAACTAGATCAGGTTGCTCAGAGCCCCATCTAAACTGGCCTTGAATGTTTCCAGGTATGGGGCATCTACCCCTCTCTGGGCAACCTGTTCCAGTGTTTCACCACCCTCATCATAAAAAATTCCTTCCTTATATCTAGTCTAAATCTACTCTCCTTTAGTTTAAAATCATTACACCTTGTCCTACCACAACAGGACTGACTAAAAAGTATGTCTACACCTTTCATATAAGCCCCCTTTAAGTACTGAAAGGCTGCAATAAGGTCTCCCGAGAGCCTTCTGTTCTGCAGGCTGAACAATCCCAACTCTCTCAGACTTTCTTCATAGGAGAGGTGTTCATGCCTCCGATCATTTTTGTGGCCCGCCTTTGGACCCACTCCAACGGGTCCGTGTCTTTCTTCTGCTGAGGACTCCCGAGCTGGACGCAGTACTGCAGATGGGGTCTCATGAGAGTGGAATAGAGAGGGAGAATCATCTCTCTCAACCTGCTGGCCATGTTTCTTCTGATGCAGCCCAGGATAAGGTTGGCTTTCTGGGCTGCGAGCGCACATTGCCAGCTCATGTCCAGCTTTTCATCCACTAGTACCCTCCAGTCCTTCTTTGCAGGGCTGCTCTCAATCCCTTCATCCCCCAGCCTATATTGACACCAGGGATTGCCCTAACCCATGTGCAGGACCTTGCACTTGACCTTGTTGAACCTCATGAGGTTCACATGGGCCCACTTCTCGAGCCTGTCCAGATCCCTCTGAATGGCATCCCGTCCCTTGGGTGTGTCAACTGCACCACTCATCTGCAAAGTTGCTGAGGGTGGACTTGATCTCACTGCCTGTGTTATTGATGAATGAGTGAAAAGTCACGTCTGTCAGGTGAAGTCCCTGGTGACTGGAAAAAGGGAAACACTGCACCCTGGGAACAACCTGTCAGCTCACCTCTGTGCCTGGGAATATCATAGAACAGATCCTCCTAGAAGCTATGCTAAGGCATGTGGTGGACAGGGAGGTAATTCAAAACAGCCAGCATGGCTTCACCGAGGGCAAGTCTTGCCTGACATATGTATAGAAGCCCTTATTATTCCTTGCGTCCCTTGCCAAATTCAGCTCCTGCCTCACCTTGGCCTTCCTGACCCCATCCCTATACAACCAGGCAGCATATCTATACTCTTCCCAGAATACCTGTCCCTGCTTCTACTACCTGTGCATTTCCTCCTTGTCCTTTAGTTTGACCAGCAGGTCTCGACTCATCCATGTGGGTCTTTTGCCTTCCTTTCCTATTTTCTTACACCTGGGGACTGAGAGTTCTTGTGCTCTATGGAAAGCATCCTTAAAGCTCTGCCAGCTCTGTTCTGCTCCCTTGTCCCTGAGTGCAGTTTTCCCAGGGGTCCTAACTCCTTGAACAGCTGGAATTTTGCTTTCCTAAAATTCAGGGTCCTGACTTTGCCTGACCCATATCCCTCAGGACTGTGAACTCCGCCAATGGTAAAGATAGGAAGTGACAGAAATCTTTGGATACATGCTAATACAGATGAAATGGGAACATGTGCTTACAAAACCAGCAGAAAGTTTAAAAAGATGGTACATATTTCACAATTCTGAGATTTTGACAGGTGAAAGAAGGGACATAGTAGCTTACAATGTGTGTGAATAACAGTGGAGGCATTCTGGCTCCAACAAGGTGAACTGCAAAAATTTTAGTCACTCAAGCTTCAAATCCTGGATTCATAAAAGCATTTTTTTACCAGAATCTTCAATAAATTGTAGATATTTTAATTTTCAGTTACTTGGAAGCCTGAACAAAGATTTTTGATTGTATTTAGCTGTTGTGTTTAGTGTCCTGAATTTCTAGAATCCTAGATAGTAAAATTGTAGACCTTTAGATACAATTAAATAAGTCTACAGGGAAATTAGATCTTTGCTTGTGAACACCTACAGCACCTACAGTTTAGGTCCTCAGAACAAAAACTTGCTTTTAGTGATAACACAGAGTTGATGAACTGATGCTTTCTTGAACACAGAGGTGCATCAGTTCAACTAACAATGTGAGACAAACCTGAAATGAGACAACACAATGTGAAAAGACATGCTTTTCAGGTTTCACCGTAGTGCCATAAGGACAGCTTTCAAATAAATCAAAGCAATAAATCTTGAAGCCAGAAGCAGAGAAGAAACAGTGCCACACCAATTTAAAGAAATAAGTGTATAGATACGGATAGACAGAGCTTAACATAAAAAACTTTATTTGTTTGCACTGCTATAGTAATTAAAAATTTCTTAAACATGAGAGTAGGAGACAGACTTTTCAGCTGTGCAAAATGCCTCCATTTGTCTGGGAAAAATGATGCCTAATCGCATGCTGTTGAGATCAGCTGGCTTCTCAGCACTGAATTCAATGAAAATAGGAGCCTGATGTCTGCTATGTGTAGTACTGCAATCATGGAAATGTCTGTGAAGGACTGGTAATAAAAGAAAGGGTCTTGGTGACTGAAATAACACTGTGGCATTCATATTAGTGCTTTCTAGTGCCTTCAACCAGTACCAGTCTTTATAAGGGGAAATACCTAGATTTAAGAGGTAAAATTATAAACTTGTTAAAGAGTAAAATCAGAAATTCCCTCTAAGAAACTCTGTTGTCACAAGACTTCAGTTCCTCATTTACATGACATCAATGATACAATGCTAAAGCCACCTGGTAATAAAATGACCTTTCAACTTCAAATGAGATAGAAGGCATAATGCATTTTTAAAAGAGACTAGCATTCATTTTCTCAAAGAACGTTCTCTGACTTTTACTTGAAATGAGGCCATGATTTCCTCATTCTGCAATCAGCTAATATAAGCACCAGTTATGAGTCAGTCAGACACATAATGTAAGCAGGCATAACTTCATCCAACCGAATTATTTGAACATAAGAGTCTAAGAAGACAAAGCTCTACAAAACTCCACTCAAGCATATGGTAATGTACATTTAGAAGGATGTTAACCTGTCATCTCCTCATGCCTTGCGATGGCAATGTCAACTCCTGTTAAAATCTCATACTTTTTTGCCAACAGTTCTCCAAGTGTTTTGAGGTTAACAAATCTGAATGACTCAGAAAACAGTTCTTTATTCTTGCTTTGTATCAAGATACAGTAAGGTCAGGTGAAATTGTTGCCCTACTGAAACACACCTGTATGGACTCTGTAAGCTTTCTACCTCTTTCTTCCTACTCAAGTTTTGTAGTGTTTTCAGTAATGGCAATAGCCAATATTTTCAGGATTGACATCTTGAGTTACATATGGATTTAAACAATGTGCATGTGTCAGACTGTTTGTATAATTTTTCTTTGTCCCATCTGTAAAGCAAGAAATTTAAGAAATTTAGTTTCTTATAGAAGAGCAATGATGAATTTATTTAGCAGACCAGTATAACTCAGTTGTGGATCTCTTTTGCATAATGAGGTTTGATGTGCAATGGTATTAAAAAAAATTCTAAAGTAAATGTAAAACTAAGAGAAATTATTTAACTATGAGATTGGCTGCCATAAATAAGATTAAAGATTGGTTAAGAGATGTAATCAAAGATATTGATTAAAATAACCGTTACAAAAGAGTATTTAAAACAGATTTAGGATTTCATATGTTATCTCTTCTCCAGCAATTTGTCACACAGGAGCTTGGTGCTCAAACACGGATTGATTCACAGCTCTTGATAATCCCAATGCCTTCTGCCCACACACCTCCCATCAAATTTCATTACAGCATTCTGTAAAAGTTGGTTGATTAGCTTGGATGTGGTTGTGCCAGGGAAACAGACAAGCTCTTGCTTAATTCAAATACTTATTATACTTATTTTACTAACTAAATTTAACAAACTAACTGAAATTAGTAAAAAATAAAAATAAACTGTCACTACTTAAACAACAACAACAAATAATAACATGACACACACACATACGCACACACAGAGTCACATATTTACTTTTGGTTACTAATCTCCAGGTACTGTTTTTACTTCATTATCGTGTTTTGGTCAATCTGGTTGCTGTTTTCCAGGAAAACACTCATGGCTTCCTTCCACCAGTCATGCTTAGTTCCTCTCTCTTATGGCCAATAGATATAACAGTTACTATATACATATTTGTTTTTGGTAAGATCATGGTGCTAAGGGAGTGCAGTTAAGGTTATGCCACATTACCTGAAACAAAGATGGGAAACATGCAGCACAGATTTATGACACTAAGCATATTTTTATATTAAAAAGTTTCCTCATATATTCTAGGGGTCTGGGATATCCAAAGCATTTTATATATGCTGGTTTGGCATTGAATTTTGTATCCACTGTTACATTGTGCTTTACATACAGGGAATATGAAGCCAGAGTTACACATTAAAATACCCTAACAATTGAAGAGAACCATCAAGTGGCAATTGGACATTCACTGTGAACATTGGCAAAAAAAGTATGCCATTGAGAAACAAGTCTAGTAGGGTGTGCTTTAAACTTTAATGAAATTAGACTGAAAACTGTATTAGGATTAAGTTGGTCCTTTTGTCTTTGTTGGAAGTGTTTAGTAATTGTTAACAGAACTATGGTGTAAAATATTGAAAATCATTGTTTGTCATATCTTACCTTTTTTGCACATCTTAACTACTTAGATTTATTTAAAAGGTAAACTTTATCCCAGCACACATACTTTTTACTAATGGTGAGTTTGGAAAGGAGAAAAGGGAAAGAAATGCACATTCTTTTCAAGGTTTCCATGCTTTCATCAAGTTCTGGGCTGAATTGTATTTTTTAGGATTTTATCTGAAATTGTATGCATTTTAGACATGTTGAGGTATCCTTTTAACCATCTCTGACTGATTTGTTATTAATGTACCAGAGGCAGTGTAAACTTCCCAATAGATGTTATGAAAATCAGACCATTCATACAACAGGATAATGATGTTTTAGTAAAGAATATTTTTGTTTCTCTATAAATGCTTTTTCTCTCCAGATAATGCAAGGGATCCACTGAATAATATCCCAATATTTTAGCCATGTGCTAGGAACAACACATCGATCATAGAGTCGTAGAATTATTTAGGTTGGAAAAGACCTTTAAGATCATTCAGTCCAACTGTAAACCTAACACTGCCAAGTCCACCACTATACCATGTCCTAAGCGCCACATCTACATAGCTTTTAAGTACCTCCAGGGATGGTGACTCAACCACTTCCCCCGGCAGCCTGTTCCAATGCCTGACAACCCTTTCATTTTTCCCAGTCTCTAATCTAAACCTCCCTGGCACAATTTGAGGCCATTTCCTCTCATCCTATCACTTGATACTTGGGAGAAGAGACCAACCCCCACCTCGCTACACCCTCCTTTCAGGTAGTTGTAGAGAGCGATAAGGTCTCCTCTCAGCCTCCTTTTCTGCAGGCTAAACAACCCCAGCTCCCTCAGCCACTCCTCATAAGACTTGTGCTCTAGACCCTTCACCAGCTTTGTTGCTCTTCTCTGGACACACTCCAGCACCTCAATGTCTTTCTTGTAGTGAGGGGCCCAAAACTGAACACAGTACTCGAGGTGCGGCCTCACCGGTGTCGAGCACAGGGGGACGATCACTGCCCTAGTCCTGCTGGCCACGCTATTTCTGGTACAAGCCAGGGTGCTATTGGCCTTCAGTTTTCAATTGGCCTTCAATTGGATGCTATTGTCACCAAATTAGCTTTCAACTAGCTATGTTTTAGATGCAGAAGACTGACCTTTCAGAAGAATGACAGAACAACATAGGTTACATCCATCATTTGCTTTGCTGGATCAACGAAAATGTAAAAGAGGATGCAGTATCAACAGGAAAGACGGAAAATTATTTGTCCTACAGCAGTTCATAGCCCACCAACTTGGACCCATTGGATTCAGATTCCCTCACACGGGTATTGCAGACAAGTGTTGTCCCTGAGCAAAAGCATCAAGGTGAAAACAATTGCCTACCATTCTGCTGACAAGACTGTATATTTCACCTTATGTTTCTGTGCAGTGATGATGACATCTAACCCCTAAAAGATTTGTTCCAAAAACTTAAGCATTTCTTAATTATCTAGTCATTTTTGCTTTTATTGAAAATTTAAGAAAAGATTAGGACAACCAGGACTGCAGGTTGAAGCAACAATATTATCTGTTGAATAATGCTCACTTTGATAAGTTCATCTACCATTAGTTACTATCAATGACCGCCCTATAACATTTACTGCAAAACCTCCATAAACTATCTCACAGGTTAAACTTCTTGTACATGTGAAAGTTAAGAAAAGTGAAGCTTATCAAGCCATCCAAAAACTCTAGAGATTTTTTATGCTTATATAAACCTTATCTGATAATATAACTACAAACTTTTCCAAGAACAGCTGAATCCTGGCTTTCCAAGACCAACAGAATGAAGCATCTTTTGATTTTCGCATCTTTTTATTTATATATTTATTATCTAAGCTATTACATAAATAATATTAGAAATACTATTACGCTGTGTATGTACCAAACCATAGAAAATTAGTATTCAAAGATCAAGAAAGAAATTTAAAAAATGCAAATAAAATTCAAAAGAACAATGTAAATAAACAGTAGAAAATTGCTATGGGAGGAGTAAAAGATATTGAACCTGGTCTTACTAGAAAAGATTATTCTCTGAAATCCTTGTTAATGTCCAGTCTCACAATTTTTTCTCATTTTATGATTGAATCTAGTATTTTAAGTGTAAATTTTGCACCACATCCCATAGATTTTGGAAAATATCTAGTAAAATCAAGTGGCTTCCTGGTGTAATGTAACTGCAACATTGAGTAAAGGTATGCAAATCTGTATTCTTTCAACTTTATGCTTCCCAAGACAAAAAATCAGTGGAGAGGCTATTTTGTTTTTCAAGAATTCTGCCCTAACGTGAAGTTCATGTCTCTGTCTAATCATGATCCCGTATTTGTAAAGCTCTTCTAAGGATGTAAATGTCAATACATAATCTTTTTAAACACGACAGAAAAAGCAATGCAGGAATACTTTGATTTTAAGTTCAGTTCCTAATGGTGCCCCCTAAACACCAAGAGTATCATAACACCAGGCCATAGAGCACCATATGGGATGGCATAATTTACTTTGATAGCATGCTACTCTGAGGACACGAGCACATAATTAGAGTCTGAAGAAGAGGAATTAGGAGGAAGGTTCTATGACCCAGTATTTGTGCTGCTGGTCTGTGAGGGGGCAGATACAGATTCTTGATCATTTCCTCAATATTACTTTTTTTTTTTTTCATTTTCCCACTATGCATTCGTAATATTTCTGCTATATATTTCTACTGTTAATTGGTTGATAACATGAAGAACATAGTGAGGAGACACCACAAGCTCCCAAGAAGCAAGCTGGGCAGAGTACAGACATCATTGCCATGCTGGAGCAGGCTCCTGGTAGGACCTGTGGGCCCTGGAGAGGAGCCCACACAGGAGCAGGTTTTCTGGCAGGTCCTGTGACTCCATGGGGGACGCATGCTGGAGGAGTCCATTCCTGAAGGAACACATCCCATGGAAGCGACCTGTGCTGCAGCAGGTAATCAAGAACTGCAGCCCATGGGAAGGATCCACGTTGGAGAAGTTCATGAAGGACATCTCCCATGGGAGGGATCCCATGCTTGAGCAGGGGAAGAGTGTGAGGAGGAAGGAGCAGCAGAGACAAAGCATTATGAACTGACTGCGATGCCCATTTCCCACCCCACTGCATTGTTCAGGCTAAGAGGTAGAAGAGTCAGTAGTGAAGTTGAGCCTGGGAAGAAGAGAGGATGGGAGAAAGGTATTTTTAGTTTTTTTCTTTTTTCTTATTACCCCACTATGATTAATTGGCAATAAATTAAATTCATTTTTCTAATTCGAGTCTGTTTTGCCTATGATGGCAATTGATCTCCCTATCCTTATCTTGACCTACAAGCTTTTGTTTGTATTTTTCGCACCCTGTCCTGTTGAGAAGGGGGAGTGATAGAGCGGCTTGGTGGACGCCCAACAGCCAGCCAAGGTCAACCAACTGCAATAGAAGGTAGGCATCTCTGCTGCCATTATAGTTGCTGGAGGTCTATGAACTCAGTGAAACCCACAGGCACAGGGACAGTAATTCACTTGTCATCCATAGGCATCTAGGGCCATTGGAAACACTCTAGGTGCCTGATGTCTAGCTACCACTCCAGGAGAGTATGGCTTCTCTAGGTTTGTGCCATATATGTTAGCCTCATGTAGATATCTTAGATGCCCAGAAGAACCACAGATAATACTATATAACTATGTGTGGGTGGCTGAATTGAGAGCCCCTAGATGTTCACTTCAGGATGATATGAATATCTCTGTAGTCTTCACTGATTTTAATGATCAGTTCTCCACTGGTTATAATGGGACACTAGACACATAGCTCTTGGATGGGCAGATATATGTAGACACCACTTTTATGTGTCTTTATCTCATGTATTTTATTAATCCCATCTGAAACTCATCCATAATGTTATAAGACTATAATGAAACAATCCTTTTAATTCATGACAGTCACTGTGGCATTGTGTTTGGAATATAGTTTCTATAACTTGTGCAAACTATCGTTAGATTTGGAAGCTTACCTGAAATCACAGGTAACGGTCTCTTTTTCCTTGGAACTATCATTCTTTTGGTGTTAACATCCTGGAAGAAGGTTGATTGATAAGAAAGGCAGTGCAAAAACAAGTTGTCCAAACAAGAGAAACTAGGCAACTTCTGAACATTTACACTACATCAGAACAGCTAAGAAGTAAGTAATTTCAAGCTTTTCATACGGATAATCACAACAAACAGCTTTTTGAATGTATTATGTTTTGCATCACAGTGTTTTGCAGAAAAAATCTGTGACATAATGTTATATTTTTGAAATTTCAGAAAAATATTTTCATTCCTGTTTAGAAAAATTAATTTGAAATCTCTTCCACATTATTCCATATTGCAGCAGAAATTTTGTATTGGGATTTCTGATAGAGAATATGATCATAAAATATATATAGTACAAGGTTTTCCCCAAAAATATTAATTTTAATGTTAATTAACATTTTAATGTTAATTTTAATGTTGATTACAATATTAGGAGCATGAGATTAAAAAGAATTATACTGATTTTTGTCTCTGCACTTATTTTTGTCTTTTATCATGCTTTCACTCTGTGCAAAGCTTCCCTTTTCTATGACCAGTTTCCCTGCTCTCTTCAACTAATCAACTATTCCATCTTGCACATTAGACTGTTAGAGAACTATTCCTTCATACTAGTCTGTGGGACTTCTCCAAAATTAGCACCGTTCAAGTTTCACAGATCTGTAGCTGTAGTATCTTGTGTCTTCCAGGTGTATCAGTCTAAAAGTATCTCATGGTGCCAGCGAGGACCTAATTTCCAGTGAATAAATTATTTTTTACACATTCAACATTTCTGTGATTTAAGGGCAGTGTTTGCCAGAGTCGGTAATCTGGAGGTGGAGCTGAGATGCTTTGTCTAAAACCGTGAGCCATGGGTGCTTCAGCCTGATTTCAGCCCTGATCCTGTCCCTCTGACTTGAATTTCTGCCTCAGTCTCAGCCCTGCCTTGTCACTATAGATGCACCTGGCAGGCTGGACCATGGCTGACTCTGATCACCACTGCCAGCCTGCTCTGCTCTTTGCTGCTCCAGCACTGTGGCATTGTGCCCTTGTCAGCGCGGGCCCTGCCCTGCCAGTGCAGTTACCACCTTTGGCTCCCGGCTCGCCTGTCCTTACAGAGCACTCAGGGGCTGCTGCTCATCGATAAAGACAATGACTGTGCCTCTAATCTTACAAGACCATTCCCTTTCATATTACTGAATAAACATGCAAAATACCTCGTAGCAGTTCTGTGCCTATACTCGGTCACATTCTTGATATCCAGAAAGTAATAATTTCTTTAAGGACTGCAATTATCCAAGTGACCAAGTGACAGGGAACTGACGGTGGTCTTCAGACTATGGATAGAAAAATACCATGAACACAATATTTTCTGGGAAACAAAACCACTAAATTCACATTATTGTTCAGTGTGGAAAGGAACACAAGTGACTGCTAAGTTGAGGAAAAAAAGGAAAGCCAATTCTGCAGGACAGTTTCCTAGTTTCACCAGTTTCTCTGAGCTGACCCAGTGAAAATAAGCTCTGTGCAAGATCATGTCTTGTCAAACAGCAAGGTTCTGTGCCTTGTGTGTTCCCCTTCAAAACAGATACAATTTATAACAGGGGAAAAAAAAAAATTACCTTTATGAGCAACCTTGTCTAATACTAACCACTTTAAGACCCACAGGGAAGAGGGAAACATTAATTTTTCTTCTCATGCATCCCAAGCATTAATGTGTAGCTTCAAGACAGTTAATCTTTCCCTTTTTTGTTCCTGCAAGTCCTACAATCTTTTTAGGGAAAGATGTATTGCAACATCAGCCAAGAAAAATGAGTAAGTCATTTCTTTTCCATGGAAGAGGAATGAGCAATCTATCCAGATAGGCTTAAGAAACAAAGATGAATAATGAAATGAATAGTTAATTCACTAAAAAGTGCAGTGTTGAGGTCACTGAAATTTCCCTATTACTTGAAATGACTTTGTAATAGAGATTGTTTTGAAAAGCTCACATTTTGATTTTGATCTTTTAAAACAGTATTTTTCAGCTTTTCATCTTAGCATTTAATTTCAGGATTTGTCAGCTTTGATTAAAAATGTGAGAAACAATTATAAATAATAACTTCACATTAAATTAAATGATTTTTTCTTTCCAAATTATTTAAGAATCAAACAAAACAAAGTTTATTAACGAGCAGAATTTCCTCTGAATGTATCTGAAGTAAAAGAAAACAATGTAAATATTAACTCATCAAGAATACTGTATTACAGTTAAGTGTATAATACACTCAAAAGCTTTCATTTCTCCAAAATGCTGATAATTTGAAATAGGAAAATAATTAATAAAGTAGACAAATACATACAAACAAATATCAATGTAAAGATTAAATTACATTAGTTCTGTCTCACTAAAGTAATTTTCTTATATAGTTTTTATTAAAAAATATGTTCAAGTAGAAAAAAAAGGAGCAGATGAAGATTATTAATTCAGAAGAAAATTACGATGTCAGCAAAATGATATCTTCAGCAATAAGGCCTTGGAGAAAAAATTCTTATTTGCTTATACACAAATTTCAGAATCATTGGTAATAAGCTAGAATTGCTGATGTATGTGCAAAAATTTAGTTGATATTTCTGAAACCTGATGGGAAAATTTCCTTAGTTAGAATGTTAAAATGACTAGGTTTAAATCCATTTAATAAAGGTCAAATGTACAAGAGGGGAAAAGGGAGTCAATGCGTTGTTACCTTTTTTCTGAATCCAGGACAACTTGATGTAAACGATCTTGCTGGCCTTAAGAGTAGTCTCCTAACTAATAAAAGAGAAGATGAGGGACTCATTGTCTCTCATGTCAGCTGAGGAAAGCCAAAGCAGAACAGAGAA
>NW_010972591.1:1328378-1331133 GCF_000737465.1 Haliaeetus leucocephalus
AGAAGATGAGATAAATTGTCAAGCATGTCTAGAAAATATGTTTTAAAATAAAAAAAAAAAAACCTAAACAAAACCCCCCTCCCCAAACCCCACAGTAAAAACATAGGGACTTTAAACAGAAGCATACTGGACTTCTTTTTTCTTTCAATATTAACAGCAAAATAATTTCTTTAAATTATTAGTGACAGTTTTCTAATCTTTAAAATATAACATTCCAAGTGAGTAAATTCTAGGTTAGTCCTTTTTTTGTTTGGTTTTAGAGGTACTGAAGAACTAATTCAAGCCTAAAAATTAATGGTGATTACTGCAAGTGATCAAGATTTGATTACGCTTGTGTGGAAACCAATAGCACACATTCTCTGGTGCATACCAGGAGCTAGTTTCACATGCATACAGATAATTATGGGCTTAGTAGGCTGGTAAATAGAAACTAAAGAGAAAAATGTGAATAATTATTGGGAAGTACTTAAGAACACTTACCAGTTCCTTAAAATACACGGTTGCCTAAAGCCTTGTGGATTATTTATGATGATTTTCAGAGAATGAACATCTGTACATATATTCCAATGAAAATACTGAATTGTTGACTTTAGTAATATCCTTGAACTTTAATCTAAATTTGTCCATCTTTGGCTTTCACACTTAGTCTTTCTTCCAACACTTTCTGCTAGACTGAAAAATTCACTATTACATGTCTCTTCCCTATAGATTCTGATCTAATTACCCATTTGTGTTCCTGTTGAACTAATCAGTTGAGCTGCTCAGGTTTTTCATTCTAAGGCTTTGTTCAACCCTTTAATAAGCCTTGTTGCACTCCTTTGAATCCTCCAGTTTTCCACCAAGCTCTTCAATATGAGAAATGTTATTCCCTTGGCCACCAGTACTAACATCATTAATACATGGAGGGATCACATTAACCCTTTTGGCTGTGGCACCAGAGTAAATGCTCATATTCAGAAGACCATCCACTAGTATTTTTAAGTCTTTTCCAGTGTTACTGCTTTTTTATGAAAGCTTTCTGTCTGCAGCTATGAGAGATATTCCAACGTTTGGCCATATAAATACTTATAAATTTATATATTTGTGTATATGCACATCAAATAAATCAGTTTTCTGAAAAATCTACCTTTTTCCACGTCTGTCTGACTTCCTCATAGCCAAACACTCCTCTTTGATGCTATCTGTGAATGGTGAAAAGGACCTTTTTTTAATTGACAATGATTTTGCTTTTTCAACAAGAGCTGACATATACTTTAAATTATAGTCCAAATAGTTTTTCCTCATAGGATCTCCACAGAAGTTCACCTAATTGTTCACGATTTATTATTTATAGTCCTTTTTTGAAATCTACTGTTTAATTGGTGTTTAATCCGTCTTGTACACACCACACTAATTTTGTGTCACTCAAGTTTCTTAACCCTAAGTTGTGTGGCATCAAGTCATGCATTACAGAAATCTATTGCACTAGCACTTGTGCATCTGTCAGATAAATTTATAATCTCATAAAAGTAAAAAGAAGTTAGTTTGGCAAGACCTATTTCTCAGAACTATGTGGGGAGTAACATTCATTACGTTAACCTCTAATTTTTTCAAGAGTAAAGTTCATACCAGCCAGCTGTTCAATTTTTGAAGCAACACAACAATCATTGTAGTGAACAATTTTGGAGATGGGCTGGACATGTTTCTAAAATGCATGCTATTTTCAAATGTTATGACTAAACAGGAGTGGGGAGCTCATCTGTGGAAGTCTTGGCTCCTGGTATGTGTGAGATTAGACTGGATGATTGCAGTTACTCTTCGTTTGCTCAAAAGAAACAGTTTAAAAAGAGTTACTTAGATGAAACAGTCTATGAAACAGTTTAAAATCTCTGAATATACAAGAAAAAGCCACGACATCAGCATACACTGAGCATACAAACTATCATTGCTAGATCAAATCAGCACTTAGTGACCACAAGAAAAAGATTCCTCCAGGTAACTACTGCCTTCAAATCCAAGCATGAGGAGCTTTAAAAAACCAGGAGAATTTATAGCTGATTTTCAATGGGCCTTGCATCATGATTACACCATCTCTCATACATTAGATGTGCTACAGTCAAATTAAGTGACTCTTACTAAGCAATACAAGAAACAGTCTTGTCTGGTGTTTACATGTCTCCTGGCTAAATTAAGCTCCATGGGTGTGATTGGAAACCCTTTTTTTTTTTCATTTCTGGTTGAGAGCAGTGCTGTCGCAGGCAGCTGGGCAGCTCTGGACTCTGCCTGTTTTGTATGTCAGCATCAAGGCCAAGTGCTGGACTTACTGCACAAGCTGAAAAGACTTCAAGTACCTGTTCGGTGATGTGCACACTGATCAGTCGCACTTTGAGAGCGGTAGGCCAGTGCCTCTTTTTCGGTGTTTTGGACTGGACCATATGAGAACATGTGAGAGACTAAAAGAGTTAATGTCTCAAACGTTGTGGTGGGGCAAGTTCTGCTTAAAGACAAACCCTGCACAGCAAGGAACCCAGGTGAAAAGCCCCTCAGCTCAGACACCAGCAACAGGAGGGGGGGGGCGTGCTGGAGGGAGCGCAGCTCCCTGTTCTGATAAGCTGTTCTGATACAAAGATCAAACAATGGCCATGTCTGCAGGGAAGGAGAAGTTACTCCCCAAAGGACCCCCAAGCCCAAGGGCTCACAAACTGCTCATTAACCTGACGAGTTTGGGTACCTGCCCGAAGGAGGGGCAAGGATGATAAAAAGACACAAACTGAAG
>NW_010972591.1:1331566-1429207 GCF_000737465.1 Haliaeetus leucocephalus
TTTTTTTTGACTGATTACATCTGTAGGGCTAGGAAAATTCACTCCTTAGGGGCAGCTTAGTCTATGAATTCTTTGTCTATCAGCAGGCAAGGGAGTGTCTCCTGGATTTTCTTTAATTCCATTTTCTTACTGAAATTTTGCATTTTAACTAAAAAAAAAAAAAATCCTTTTAGTGGCAATTCAGATCTAATCTTTCCAGAGCTGGCTAAATCTTGATGTGAGGTGAATATATACTGGTACAATAATCTAGTTACCTTCCTCTATATATTCTTCCTGATGAATTTGTCTTTGATCCTATCAAGACTTTCCAAGCTTGAACACTAGTTAAAGATCTTCTAAAGAAAGCAATCTGAAATTACATATTAAGGAAAATTATTAGACTTTTTCCTAATTATGGTTTGAGGCTCATTTAAAAAGCATCAGAGGAATGAAGCATTCTGAAGCAAGCTGAGAGGAATTACAGCACTTTAAAGGCTGTATCTCTACCTGCTAGAGATTCAGTTGAGATTTCAGTGAACTCTTGTGGTAAGTTACAAGATGTTGTGTGTGTATTAAAGGGACAAAGACCCCAGGCAAAACACTTGGGAGCAAAGCCTCTAGGAGTAATTGTGTATGTAGCATGAGAATGTGCCCTGACATTTAGTGCATGGTGAGTTAAAAAAATCAAAGTCCTTATCTAACCTGAGGTTCTTTAAGGAACAACCTCTTCAGAAATGAAGCATGTCTCTGGAAGGCCAGTTATGGGATGTGCGCTCCCAAAAGCACTAAGACGGTATTTGTAGGTGTCGAAGAGAATCATTACGGAAATATATAGCTTTACCGTGTTAACATCTTTCTTGGCTTAAAACACATTTCATCACAAAAATTAAAATAGAAATAACTTTATAATTTCATTTGTAGTTGACACTTCATCACTCTATCCGTTTTGTCTTTTTAGAGACTGATGTCTAATATTAGTCCAGTTATTAAATGGTAAATATAATTTTGACGTACAGGCTGGTTTATATCTTCCTGAAACTACATGGAGGGTGTCTAGGTAAAAGTATACTGGTTTTATTTCTTTTCTCACATACAGTAGAATGCTCAAGGTGTTTTAATAGGACACTATATAAATAGTAAGTTGTATCTTCAATATTATTTTCTTTTATCATCCTATTTTCTCTGGCATCAGAATTCTGTTTGTTGAGGGTTTTTTTAATTATATAAAATTTCATTTCCACCTTCTACTGAGTTACTGTTTTTCCTGACCTTAATTATCTTTTCCTTTTTCACATATAGTTTGTAGTTTACAATCTCAGACTGTCTTCTAGAAGAAAGTTTCAAATGTAGATGATTCTTTAGCTAGAGAGTCATTCCAATATAATAGTGTTGCTCATCTTCATTAAAAACTTCTGAAATAATAGTGATGGTATTGGAACTGACCTGGGAAAAGAAGAAATACAGATGTCTCCACCCACCTTGAAAGAAACAATGGATAGTTTAGGACAAATAGAACATCTATCTGAAGTGTCAGCTAAAATTATCCAGCACAATTTGTGGTAAATGATTTTTCCGGTTTTAATCACATGTAACAAATTTGCAGTCATTGTCTTATCCTAAAAGTCCTTGAAATTAAGTTTTATTAGATAAAAGAAGAGGGGAAATGACTTACCTTAGCTGCTTTACATAGTACTCAGCTGCTTTTTCTTTAATTTTCTAATATGCAAGGCTTATTCCAATCTCTGCAGCTGTTAGTCTAATTGGATGATTTCCTGTTTGAAATGCAGAATAATTTAAAGTGACTAGCAGTTGTTCAGGGAACCTCCCTTTCTAGGACATAACTTAATCTGACATATTCAAAGCTCATCAGAGATTCAACAACTTTTCAAACTGATTACTGCTTCCTCCATCACACTCCAAGTTCCTTGACTTCCATTTAAGTGCTCCAATTTAGAGCTTGATTATTCAAATGAAACTAAGAGGAAAAATCAAGCTTTATTTTCTTTTTTTACATGTGCTTCCTCAAACAGTATACTACATGCAGTCCTCTGTAGTATTTACTACATTCCTCAGCTTCTGTGATGCAACAGCAAGCTCCGTATTTTGGGTTTTACCTTTGTTGAGATTAAGGATGATGATGTGGGTGAAGTTCATGTTGCATATGATTAATATCTTCAGAATTTATCTGGTGGAACAATGCTTTAATTTTTATCAGAGGACAACAGATTCTTTTGAGTCATGAATCACATGAAGGTGTCAGTTTTGCAAGAAATACAAATAATCAAGAAATGATATTTCTTTGTACAACCTCAAAACATAAAAGTTTGTGTCTGGTTTAATAGGCCTAAAACTTCATGTTAGGCAGGTCATTTTGAAATCTGAAAATGCTGAATGTGTGAGAGAGAATATTCCCCTTACTAAGACAATTACTGAGGCATGTGCCCCTCCAAGGAACCTAATTATATCTGCCTCCTGACAAAACGCTGTTTACCATCTGACATTTTTTGGGTTTGGTATTTGGGGGTTTTTGTTTGTTTGTTTTAGTTTGGTTTGGTTTTGTGTTTGGTTGGGTTTTTTTTCTCTCTTTGTATCATGCATGCCTATAGCATTTTCCTTTTGGTAGGGTAAAGCCACAATGTTTTCTCTACATCCCCTTGAAAACATGAACATTCTTTCTCAAGTAGTTGTCCAGGAAAATTATCTGTGTATCATGTTAATGAAGAGTTACTTGGTTTAAAACCTATACCTGCACAATAAGCTCTTGAATGGTAGGTAATGGAAAAAAATATTTGCAAACAGACTATGCAGTAGGTTCCAAAGGAGGGAATGAGGTTTCTTCTGTGTGGAAAAAATCTGTGATGGCATTTACTGAACCATAATGGGAACAGATCACTTGAGCTTTCATCTAGAAATTTTCCTCCTTTGTAAAAATGTCTGGGGCATGAGCAGCTCGCTTAAAAAATTTACTCAGAAGATAGATGAGACAAATAAGATTTCTTAAGATGTACACTGGATCCATGGATATCACCTAAACTCAAACAAATGAAACACATTAAAAAATCAAACTCAATACATGCATGCTAATACAAATCTTGTACTTTGTTCATGGTGAAGGAAACTGAAACACCTCTCCAAGGATAATTTTCTGGCTGTTAACATTTTCTAGCTGGGAACTTAGCAGACTTATGATGAAAACTGGCAATCCTCTCGTGTTTCAAGCTGTCATTCCCATTTTACCTTACATTGCTACTAGGCAAGTTTTTCCTCAGAGATAGAAATGAAAAAGTTCAAAAGTTGAAAATAAAAGCTGCCTGGGGTATAGAATATTGAAGGTGGTTTTCTTCATTATTTCTGAGGGAAACATGTTTCAATTGTGGGCCAACAGCGGGCAAGTGTATATACAGTTATATACGTATTTCCTTTTTATTTTTTACATTTATTTCTTACTATAATTACTAAATTTTACCAGGTCAAGCCTAAAAAATTGACAATAATTTGTCTAAAAGAAATTGTCATGTTTGTGAACAATCAAAATGAGACTACTGTAAAAATGTCCCTTTGCAGAACTACCCATTTTATAGCACAAAATCCTCTTTTGTCTGTGCACAAACCTAGTGTTCACTTGAGTAATGCACAGAGTATGCAGAAATAGGTCATGGTCACCTTGAATAGTCAAACCTTTCTTTTTTTTAATTCATGCTCAAGATTGTTTTTCATTTTTATTAATTTCTTAATGAATTTAATTGTGGCATCATGCATGATGAAAGAAAATGTTTGTGCGATATTGAGGCATGCATTAAAATGTACCCATGTAGATATGAAGCAATGTACTAAGTGCGTGCCTTAAGGCTCCCAAGAAGGGGGTGGAACTTGCTACTCCAGGAGGTCCTTTATAGCTGTGCCTATGTTAGCAAGTAGTGACAGACCAGTTGGAGTGGATCATCTGTAAGAAAAACAATTGTTGGTGAGGTTCTGGAGGTTTTTTTTTTCTTTCTTTCTTTATTTTAGGCTAACTCTACTTTGGTCCCATGGACTGAGTGACCATTGGCTGACAGAGTGCACTAGCCATCCTCCTGGAGCTCCTCTTCCAGTTTAGTTTCATCTGAGAAGTTACAGTTCATGAACTCCAAGCCTACTCTGTGATGTGAACCAGAACACAGAGAAGAGCAGGAAATTCACTTTGGAAGCACACTGCTGGCCCAGTCTAATTAGATGTAATGTGTTAGTCCAGTGTTTCTACATGACACCAACAATATATTGCTACTGAGATGTCTATGTAATATTTTGGGTCTATTCTCATGAAATAAATCAATATTCTTTGATACTCTGCTAAATTATGTTCTTACCACATCCAAAATTAAGAAAATGTCAGGTGAACTGGATTGACAACCTTCTTGCTGACTGGGCCTAATAGTTTGGCTTTCTCTTTCTGTAAAGGAGGGTAAATGGAATTTTTCTTAGGAAAACTTCTTACAAAAGAATTAGCTTTTTAAAATTTTCATTGGTTTCTTTTGAACTTCAGATTTTTTGTAAAGCATATTACAGATGTTGTGCATGGAAAAATCAGCAGAGATTTAAAGCTGGTTAATGAACACTGCTTTACAGAGTTTTTATTTAGTAAAATTAGATGGCATTGCTTTAATCTGTTTAAAGGACTTATTATCTTGCAGCTAACATCCAACAATTTGTCTTACGTGAGCAATTAGAGTGAGTAGGGTTCTCAATATAGCAGTTTGACAGAAGTGTTAAATATAGGTATCATCTGCACACACTGGAAATGATGATTGTTTCTTCTAAGAACACAATCCAAAAGTGAAGAAAAATGAAAGAGGAAAGTTCCCAGGAGGTATTCTTGGCTCAAGTCATAACAAGTCTGTTAATCAGAGCTTTGTTTTGCACTACCTGCAATTGCCTTTCAACAGTCAGTACAAAAGTTAGCAAAGCCTAAGCATTCTTGTGACAAGAATAACTCCCTTAAGAGTAGGAACTGAAGCTGACTTTCTCCAGAGAGGACATTGCACAAGTGCAAATGTAAACACTTGGGGAAGGCTTGTAGCATGGTAATTTTAGTAAAGGACTACAGGTATTTGTGTCCAGTTCTCACTGAGAAGTACTTGATTTTTTTCCATGTGCTCTGCAGTCTGAAGTTGAAGAAAGACATTTCTGAGTTATTGGATGACTGCCAAATATTTGTACCTGTACAACACTATCTCAGACACTGTTTTGTTTATTTTTATGCTCAGGTCTCTGCAGCTCCTTTGTATTATCAGAAATCCCTGACCTTACAGATTGCTGACCTCTGTATTGTGAGAACACACCAACTGATCAGAGCAGAGACACAAATCAGTTCCCCACAAAAGTCTGTACAGATGCTTAGAGTTGCGAGAAACATTTTGGTGGAGCTACTTGCCTGTCTCTAAGTTACATTAGATATTGAGTGGATTTTATAATAGTATAAATATATGAAAATACAGCTGCACTCCCAAATCAAGATGAGAACAACAGTGATCCTGAATTAGCTGCTGTCAATAAACTTTTGCATGCCTTTAGCAAGGCACTTTTCTGTACTGTGGTGCATCTCAGTGCCTGAAATGAAAATTTAAAATCCAAAGTAAATGAAGCAAAAATAATTTGCAAGAGAATATAAATAACATACTCACAGATCTTTGATTAAAAAAAAAAGGCATAGATAGCAAGCTAGACAAAAATTAGGAATACTGTCTGTGGTGAGGCGGTTATCTTTTAACAAATGAGTCTGAAATCCTGTTTTGAATGTGATGGAAGTATTCCAAATTTCAATCATAAATTCCCTGTTCCCTTTTAATGTGTAGTTGTTCCAGGTAAGAACTTTCCCTCAATGAAAAGATAAACACTCAGTCTAAAGCAAGTATGGTAACAGATAAGTAAGAAAAACTACTCTACAATCTGAAGAGCAAGTTCTCAAAGTGAAGGGCAGTAGAAGTAGAAAAGCTGAACAAAGGAGCGCAATAAAAGTGTTGTGGGTGGGATATACAGCAATGTTTCACCAATTAAAGCAGTTATTAAAATAAAAAAATTGCAGCTACCCATTTTTTCTGATGGAAAACCCCAGGAACCTTATTAATTAATACTTGAGGAAAGAAGCTACCTTCACTTTACCAAAACTCTGTGGTAGTTTGTAAGATATGCAATTTCTGTACCTCACACACAGAGTAATGTAAAAAATTACGTAGTGTCCTGTCGATTATCCTTTACTCTTAATATACATAGTGTCTGGCTATTCTTAGGTGAAAAACAAAAACATGCTGAAAAGCAGTCCCTGAAGATCACCTCTGCAAGAAAGATGATCTTTTGTGCCCGAAACATATTACAGACCAAACTGAAGGATGGGAAGACTTTTACAGGAATAAGAGCTCAAGAACACATCTCTGGATCAGCTTACAGTTTCCCTGATCCACTTTCCCAATTTGTGCTATAAATTTTATGAATTAGCAGAAAATAAAAGATTTGGGATTTTTCCCTTTTTGTTGTAATTGATCCAGGATTTTTTTTTCTTTTCCACATTATAATATTGGATTATGATAGCAGTAACCGTTTTTGTAGAACAAAATTAAAGATGTTGAAACCTCCTAATTAGAACAGAATTTTTAGTCATTTCCTTGAAGTCTGTAATCTGGTTACAAATAAATTATCTTTGACTATGGTTGTTTTTTTCTCTAACAGACTCATCTTGTTTTGTCATTTGCAGACCTTTCACTAGTAATGTGCCCCTTAGACTTTCTCTGAAGACATTACTGAATGTTCCCATGACAATTTGCAACAGCATGATCTCCTTTTGGTCTCAGTTTGTGGTATTGAGCTTAAACTGCATTATTACCTAGTAAATTGAGCTACTGTTAGAAATTACAGGAAAATGACATCTCAATTTTGTGACAATTTCTGAGATTTTAAAATGCATTTGTTCAACTTCAGAGTGAGGAGAAAAAATCCTGTTTTTCTGGAAAAATGATTGGTGTCAAAGTGTTTATTTTTGTTTCAAATTTTCATTCTGACCTCTCCCTGTCTCTCTAGAAGTGATCAGAGAGTTTGCCTTGGAAGGCAGAAACCTTTCTATGGCTAGCCTCACTAAAATCTGTGTGTAAGAAAATATTGTCTTTGAAACCTTTCTTTTTGACAGTGCAGAGGAAAAATAATGCCTTAGCAAAAATATTACTGCAAGTCTTTCACAGGTTTACTATTCTTTTGCTGCAAAGCAGATTGCTTTCAAAACTTTACAAAAATTTCTCTGCAGAAAAGGTGACTTCTCAAGTCTTTTCATTGAGTAAAATCAAATAGGAAAATTATAAACAGATGAAGGTGTTTATTGCATATTCATTTGATCCCCAGGTACCTGTTGCAGCTGAACAAACATAAAGGAAGCAAGGCAAAGCATACTGAAGGCAAAGATACACTAAATGGTCTGCATGAGGAATGATCTCCTAGAACACCCAGAAGGCAATCTTTCTAGGATAATTTGCAAGATTTCTTCCCTGACAAAAATACAGAAAATTAATTCTTTATGTTATTCTCAAGAGATTAGGGTTTACTTAAAATGGGGAACATCCCTGCAAACTCTTCACTAGTCAATGGATTTAGGCTCCAGTTTGATCATAGAATAAATCTGTCTTTAGGTCTTGTGGTATGAGATCAAAGGAAAATCCCATGATGCAAAGCAAGAAGGCAATATAAATTCATTCTGTATGGTCAGTTTTGCTCAAAAGACATTGCTGTGCTCACTTTGAAGTTTCAGACTTTCTCCTGGAATAGGTTTCAATGTGTTATCTATTTTCCTACATGCCTGAATAAAAAGGGTTTAAACACTGTACTGTATGCTTCAGTGCTCACTTGAAGAAATGCCAGAAAGCACCCCTTCCTGCCCTTCTCTGCCCCCTGTCTGGATCAAATTTGTATTTTGAGTTATCTGGTAGCACACAGATACAATATTAATGGTTACTGAAGCATGGAAAAAAAGTATAAAAATGACTATTCTTGCTAAATACTCAGGCTTATTGCAAATAGAACTAAGCAAATGCCTGTTAGTTTATGGGGTTGGGGGACTATAGGTAATGACTCTGTACTGTCAGGTTTTTTATAGTGCAGCTTGCTTTGTATTCATGACTTCTGTGACTACTTTGCCTCTTGTTTGCCTGTTAATGAAAGCTAGTATTAGAATTTTTCCAGCCTATTGATGTATTTTTGTTAGTGCTGCTGTGTGTTGACTAAAAAAGGGTGCTGCATGTGCCTTCACTATACTGTAGGAAGAGACAGGTAATGAGAAATGGCCAGCAAATGAAGAAAAAGCAATTAAGCACTGCTGCCAAGCTGACTTCATAAAAAAAAAAAATCTCTTTTAAAAACTGAGTAAGGAGAAAAGTACAAGTGGTACAGCTGGGGTTGTCAGAGAAAACCCACTTCAGAAAGTAAAACATACTGCAGAGTTAAGGGGTTTTTTTCTAACTCATCAGAAAGGAGTTCCAAAAAGAAAACGCAGATCTCACCAAATAAGTAGTCAAAAAAGAGAGAGAACCATCTGTTGTATCATTTCCCCCCCTCCTCTAGGGGGAAGGGAAGACCTTCATAATCTGAGTCAGACACCTACAAATAGAAGACCTATGGAAGGGGATTTTTTTCCCACTACAGTTCGGAAAATTTAAAACAGGGTGGGGTGGGGAAAGGACAGCCTAAGGGTAGAGAAAGGGAATGAAAGAGTGAGGAAACAGAGAAAATTTTAGAAATTTTAAAGATTTTAGTTCCTCTTTACAGACATTTGAAGATGCTATTTATAGACAGTAGTATTTGCAAAACAATGTTAAAAAATCAGATATTAGTAGATGCATTCATTAATGCAAATTTCACAGGAAAACCTGTAATTTTGCTAAAAATACATGTAACCATGGGTCCATTAGTTTACATAAACTATTATCAAAAGGTGGATTTTCTGCTGAGAAAACAAATCGCTTGAAAGATAAGAATACATTTGAAGATTGAGTTAAAATTCTGCAACCACTGTCTTGAACGTTCCTCAAAGATTAGAATAATATAAATTTCCTGGAAGTGGTAGACACAAAAAAAGGGTAACATTACAGAAATGTAAAACAATTAAGCAATGAGCATTGCTGTGTGACTGCACCCTCCATTTCACCTTGAAGTTCCTGCAGATGGAGTTTCAGAACACAAAGAGATTAAATATTTTTCTTGAAGAGCTTTCAGCTTAAGTCCCAGAACTACAACCAGGTCCTACAGTGTGACCTGGTTTGAAGTTAATGGAACTCTGCAAGGATGCCAAGGTCACTCCTTGCCAAGCCTCTGGGAGAAACTCAGCCTGTGTCAGGTCTGACAACAGGAGTGATGACAGTAGACAAAGTAACCCTGAGGCAAAGTCTGAATAAAAATCAGGTCGCATGTAAAGGAATCATTGGGGTTGCACTTGTTTGCATCAGCTGAGAATCTGGCCCTCAGGGAAGGAAGGTTAGTGGCAGATGGTGGAGGGTTCTGTGGATAGACTTCAGAAAGGGCAGCAAAGCCACACAGCAATGATGAAGATCTTTGGAGGCAGACTGACAGAAGGTGAAATACTGGATCTTGACTCAGCACACTTTCATTCTCCTCTTCATCCCCTTCTTGTACAAACCTTTTATTTTTCTTTATAAATTTTTGCTGCTCTTCACTCTAAGATCTATTCAAACTGAAATACTTGCATAGATCAAAACTTTTTTGTTATGAAAATGTGACATCTTCCATACTGGGCTCAAGTAATGTGTAAGGTCTTTCAAATGATACTGCTAAAACAGCAGAAGAAAAAATAGAGGCTGCTGCAATGGACCTCATAAATGAAAGCTCTGCAATATGGTCAAAATCTGTGATAAGCTATTTCAAACTGAAGGTTAAAAAGTGGTAAATAGAATCTAAGTTTTTTTCAGGGCAGGTTAAATGAGTCTCTCTCCTTATAAAGTACTAACTAATAGCATTTAATTAAGTCAAGTCCTCTTGAACCACGGATGACTGAACAACAGGACTTATGACCAAGCTACTATTTTTCTACCACAGGTCTGCACACCATGGTCCAAAAAAATAACCTTGAATACTCTATTAAAAAAAGTCCAATATTTCAAAAGATATCCAGCAGAAAGATAGCAAGGACACTGGCAAGGGCAGGGAGCCTAGCAGAGCCAGGGAACCTGGTAGGTGGAACTCATCAGGAATCACAGAGTTGCTTCCTCACAATAAGCCTTTACCAGCCAACTAAAGAGGGGAATGCAACTGAAACCAAAACCCCTCCACTATCAGATTTTTGCCTTGAAGAATAAAAAAAAAATATTACAGGAAAACAATTTGAGCACTGTATGGTGTCCCCTATATATGGAGGGTTTTCAGATTCCATAGAGCTGGACAGCAGTACTAAATTCATTATAATCAACAATAGCTATTTAATGATGAGGCTAAGGCTGCTATCAGAGGCACCTGTGAAAGTGTTTCTGGTGTTCTTAAGGCTACATTCAGATAGAACAATGGCCACTTTCTCTTCTGAGGCATGCTATACAAGAGGTCTGAAACACATGAAAAGAATTGTAATATACATTTGCAGGCACCACAGGATCCCTTTTTGTCAAGACCACACCATATACAATCATACCACAGGAAATCAAGGCTTGATTGAAAAATGTAGATCTGCCTCAGGTAAAACTATGGTACCAAAAATCCCATTGTGAACATTGGAAACCAGGACAGAATTACAATTAACAACAAAAGAATTGTCAGGTAAGATCTTCCCTTTTATACATTTTCTCTCCCTCATATTAAGTCTTTATATTTCCCTTGTGAGATTTAAACTTTAAAGACTCTTGCTTAGAGTCTGCTTCCCACACTAATTACAAACACTAAGCATCTGTTGGAATGTCCTCTGGTTATCACTGGAATTTAAACAACCACCATTCCCCACAGTATTGTAGTTAAATCTTAGTTTTTTAAGTCTATATTCCCATGTACTTACTATGCAGTGAAACAGTACAGTCATCCGAAATATGCACCTAAGTTCTAACACATTCTGATAATGAAGGAGATAAGGCAATCATTCACAGATCTTTTCAAATTAAATACCTCCATCTCCCTATTCAGATATGCAACCTCTAATTACTCTTTGTCTGAGAATAGTCCGTACAATACAAAGTTCTCTCCAGCTTTTGATTTACAAAGGTAACACTGAAAGAGAAATTACAGATCTCTCTTCAGCATTGCAGCTTCATTCTTCACATCTGTTTGTTAGTCTTCGAAAATTGTTTGCTTTCCTTTCGGAACTGCATAGTGATTAAAAAAAGCCCATTTGCTCAGAAAACTCACTGGTTTGTCTTTCTGATATCTCTGCAAATTTTATTCTGCTTGTAGAACTGGGAATTCTCAAAATATTCAATCTTGGCTTTTCTGCTTTATTCAGATGGGGAAACAATCAGAGCTCTATTAGTTTTCTCAATTTCAATTCTATTCCCTGGAGTTTATCTGCTTTACCTGAGCGTGCAATCTTTCAAAATAAATGTTCCCAGCTGCCAACCCTATTGTATTAGACCCTGCATTTTGGATTTGTTGTTCAGTTCTCCAGCTTCCTTCACTCCAAGGCTGATTCATTATCTCCATCTCCTGCCATCTCACTAGCCCTTTCTAGTACACTGATATGAAATGTTGTGGTCTCCTGGATTTATTTTGTATGGGAGCTTGACTGTTACAGGGATCTTGTTCTTTTTTGCTTCTTGTGAGACATGTATTTTGAGTGCAATAATTTGACCGCAGTCATTTTAGGGGGGTGAAATAGTATTTTCCAACAGTGACTGCATAAACAACACCCCTCACTGCATCTCTGAATTTCTCTCTTAATGAAGCATTTTCATCTCAGCTACACAGGCTTACATGCAAAATGGACCTTAAGTGTCCTAAGTTGGATTTCAAAATTTTCATACCTGAATCCAAAATCAAGATTTCCCAAGCAGTCATTGAGTTGCTACCTAATTCTGGGACCATCAGACTTTTATGAACACTGCACTTATTAACACTAATACCTTTCACATGTTGGAAGTGTCTTATCCTGAAATAGATAAGACTGTCATAGTTCAGTTAAACCCTCTGCTAAAGCAACAACAACAATAAAAGGCATTTTTCTTCTTATATAGCTATAGGAACCTGATCCCTCTGGCATCCTCTGTCCATAAGCACTGAACTGGGACACATGGGGTATAGCTAATACCTTGTTTGCGCACTAATTAATATCCATGTTTATCTTAGATCTAGGCTGCGAAGTTCAATTGTCTCTTCTCCCTTATGATCTTCTGACAATTTCTAAGCTTCACAACAGATACCCTAGAAGAAGCTGTAAGATACTTGGGGATAAATGAAGGAATGCAATTAGGATGAAGGGAAAACAATTTTCACATTATCTTTAGTATAGGGGTTCTGGCATTCTCCTGGGTAAGGAAAGCACTGAGTGAATGTAGTACTGATTAACCAGCTTTGAATCCAGTACAGTAACAGGAGCTAGCGGATGAACTGGAACTCACATCTCTCTTGCTCCCAGTTAACACCACAGGTAGTGAGCTGTCTCCTCATGCATACAAGCTTCAACTGACAAGTGATTTATGACTGACAGAGTGAAATAAAACCTTTCCCCTCAATTCTATCTATCATTCATCTAATTCTGCCTGTTCAACTCATTTGGGGGCTTCCCTCTTTTATCTCACAGCTCCATGAGTGCCTATGATTCTGTTTCTAGGAAGACAAGATTTGCCTTTCTGGGGAGTTACATTCTTAGTTTCTGTCTTATTCTTATTAGAATCTAGTGGAAGCCTGGTCTACTGCTTTTAAGGGGCTAACTCAGAAGTCATGCTGCTGCCACCTGTATCTGGGATGTGCTCTTATAGCAGCACCCAATAGTTAAAGGGGCCTACAAGAAAGATAGGGAGGGGTTCCTTATCAGGGAGTGTAGTGATAGGACGAGGGGTAACGGTTTTAAACTGAAAGAGGGTAGATTTAGATTAGATGAAAAGAAGAAGTTCTTCACTGTGAGGGTGGTGAGGCACTGGAACAGGTTGCCCAGAGAAGTTGTGGACGCCCCCTCCTTGGAAGTGTCCAAGGCCAGGTTGGATGGGGCTTTGAGCAACCTGGTCTAGTGGAAGGTGTCCCTGCCCATGGCAGGGGGGTTGGAACTAGATGATCTTTGAGGTCCCTTCCAACCCAAACCATTCTATGATTCTATGATTGCAGCTCACATTTACTTCACAGAAGAGCACATGAACAACCAGTCTATATTGTGTTCTGGGGAAGGATACATATTCTACCCCTCCTGTTGAAGCCAGTCCACTGTGCCATATAAAATATGAGAATGATCCACCAACTCTGGCAGGTTGAGACCTTACATATGTGATGTGTTCTGCATTGGACATAGAGCAAAGCATAGGCGGCAGAACACATCCACATTTTACATATGGTGGCCATTATCTGGAGTTTCTGGATAATGTTTAGGGAGTCAATTCCCAAAGCAGTAGTGTGATAGATTATAGCTAAATGCAACACATTAGCATCCAGATTGGAGGATATGGTGGTCCTGCAGAAAATGGAGCCTGATTCAGTGGCCTAGGAATTAGTGGTTCAGCTAGGAAGGGAAAAATCTGATGTCCACTACTTAATTTCCCAAATTTATTTTTTAATATCTTTTGCCCCAAAGAAAGCTTTCTGAAAGTGAACTGAATGTCATGACTGTGCAATCACCTAGAGCAAACACCTATATATAATCACTGTAATGGACTATAAAATACTCCAGAATGAAGCCATTGAATTGAATAATTTTAGGTACCTAAAATGACAGCTTAGGATTGTTAGAAAATTGATCCACTCTTGCCTAAACAGGTGCTTCAAACAAAGTCCCAAACTGAGCAGAATGCAAGCAGCCTGGATCTCACATGGATCTCACCTGGATACATAATCTTAATCCTCCTAACCTCCCTTGCTTTGTTAAAATGCCATCTGACCCTGGAAGAAGGTAAAGGACCATCTCTCTCCAGAATCATCATATCCTTGCCTGCAGGGCCTCATCTTCTTGGTGCTCTCAGACCAAGTCTAAGAGCTCCAGCTCTGTCCAAAATGTGTCTGTGAACATGTCCATCTGCTAATCGCTCTGTATCTAGGGCACTACTGAGGTTAAGGACATCTTAGATTCAGGTAGCTCCTTTGCTTGAAAGGGTTTTTTTATCCAGGCTTCTAATCTCTTTTCAGGCCGTTCTGTCCCTGGACTGTTGGGCATGTCAGGATAGGGTGAAAATAAGTACATTCAGTTGCTGCTGTTGGAAATCTTCCTACTTTGCATGAAATATCTAAATATTCAGCAGAAACAAGAGAAGACAAGCACAAAAATAATTGTAATTTAGTGTTTGGGACAAATCTAAGGAGGAAGAAAGACTGGAATTTTGCCTTTGCTCTATTATTTTAATTTTATATTAAGTATTCAATGGACAATAGAGTGATATCTAGGCTTCCCTCTCTTTTCTAGATGAGTTCTCTAATCAACACATTTTAGATTTATGGTTGCATTTTCTCTCTTTCCACTCATTTCTGACATTAAATTGCTTCAAGTTAAAGAACAATTTCACCAAAAGGGACTAAGAACCTTCCCCACACTTTGTTCCTCAAGGATATAGGTTATCTTAATGATTAAGTCTTTCTTGTGTGCTAAGAGATATGGGTTCAGACACTCTTCATACCCTGCTGTAACTGTAAGGAGATTGTAGCTTTCAATGGGAATTTTTTAAAGTTCTCTGTATATCAGAAATTTCCAAATTATTTTCTGGCAGAGGTAAAGATCAAGGAAACAGACCAATCCAAGGGAATGCAGGCACAATGCAGGTGACACCAGTCACTTGAAGGGGGGAGGGAGATCTCAGTGTGTCTCCTGCTTTCACTTTCTCCTATGCTACAGCTCTTCCTCTTGCTTTTCAGCAGAGTAAAAATTTCACCAGCTTCTACTCCACAAAAGAGAGGAAAAATAGTCCCCTGAAGGAAAAAGCAGACAGAATGCACTATTCCTTATATGCCTTTCCTTTCTCAAAGTACAGCAATTGCTTTCCCTACAGTCCAAATCCTGGGTATCGTCCATCAGAGCTCCAACATCATGATCTGCTCTTTTGCTGTTCACTTCTGGCTCACGCTTTCTGGCCAAAATCTGTTCTGTCCATGCTTTCTGGCCAAAACCTGTTCTGCTCATGCTTTCTAAGTCCCTTGATCCTACATAGGTCCCATGCATTTAGGTAATTTTCTATTCTCTCAGAGCTGTAATGACATCTTGGTGTCCTGGAAACCACAGTGGTAGGAGTCTTTTATCAAGCAATGGGCCAAAATGGCATATTTGTGATCCTTGATTTAATCTTAACAGGGAAGAGCATGACCCCATTGAATTTCATAGCTAAATTTTTATTGAGCCAGGACTTAACTCTTCATAAATATTAGAAGGGTGTATATAGTATATTTTGCTTTCATCATCTCTTTTTATTGATTTGTTTCATAGACTTTTCATTTTCCACTCATACACAGTATGATAGAAATCATAGTTTTGTGAACATGCCTTTAACAAATAGCTGTGGTTCAGTCATCTCACAACATCATTAAACCTCACTGAGAGCTCAGCTCTCATTAAATCACAGGCTACATCACTAATCACCAATATTAAGAAAATAACAATCATTTTCCGTAAATGTAAAATGTCTGAAAGAAAGATTTTCCTCTGTTCTATTAAATTTTATTATAACAAAAGATAATACCTTTAGCAGACAGAAGTATTCTATCACATGTTTTATTATGTCATTAAACCTTAAATATCTTCCAGCTTTCAAGAAATGAGAACAGATTATGCATTTAGGAGACTTCATAAACAAAGCCTGAAATTTCATTCAACAATTAAGAAAGTAAAGAAAAAACTTTTTTCATATATTTTCCCCATGGGTTCTTTTTTGTGCCCACTTAAATCTGAAATAATATGGATCATTATAAGTGCATATAAATGAAAACAAACCTAACTTGGGCTCTACTATGTAGTCTAGGATTCTTTCACAGATATTATTGTTGTTCATTATTCAAAGGTTACCACCAAAAAAAAGAAGCTCTGTCTGTAAAAAACAGGAAACAGGAACAGCAAAGCATAATTACACCTACAACTTTAGAATAGAGTTAGGCAACACAATATCAAAGTTAGCAGCAGAAAGGTACTGTGATGCATTATTTCTTATTTTATAAGAGCCACTTTTGAGTGACTATAAGATTAATAAGTGTAAAGTTCAGCAGCTTTCAAAATGCAGGTCATTGAGAAGACCTACCTTGGTGAGAAGATTAAGTAACTTTCAAAAATGCTTTAAGCAATATTTAATTAATTAATCTTGTTTCTGATGCCTCCAGAAAGGGCTGTTAAGAGCAGGATGTAATTGGGGATCAACAGCCAAGGCTTAAGTAAACAAATCTGTTGCTAAAACCAGTCACCTCTGACAAACTCCTGGTCACCCTGCTAGGCTGGTGCGGTGCAAGGAGTGTGTGCCTGCACCATGGAGACTAGCACGGGCAGAGCTCCGCAGTGCTGGCAGGCAGCCCGTGCATGGGGGGGACCCCCAAAATTCAACCGGGGGCTGGATGACACATGAGGCAGATGATCATCCTTGAACGGTAACAATCACATATGCTGAAAATGAGTTAGAAATTACTGCCTGAACGAATTGAAGAGCTAAAAAAGCTCTCAAGCTCTGGTTAAAAAAGGGGTTAGATAAACACATGAAGAAAGGGTCCATTTGTGCCTATTAAAGGCAGTGAACTAGATGCGGTGTCCAGCTTAGGTGTCCCCAACTCACTGACTGCCAGAAGCCCCACCAAGCAGAGACCTGTCAGGGTCTGGAGGGCACCAGTGGCCTTACCAGCCCTGTCTGGCCTTGCCCAGGGCCTCCCGCAGCCCTGACCACAGCCCAGGAGCCCATTGCTGCCCCCCAAGGGCTGTCAGGCCCTGTCCCAGTGATGCCACAGCAAGGATGGTCTCCAGCTCCCACAGCCCTGCTCTGCCTAGCCATGGGCCCCGGGTGCCCCCAGCTGCCCTGCTCCCTGTCTAGGGCAGCGGGACAGGCCCTGGCTGGCATGCCCTGTTTCCTTAGGGAGCCCCAGCTGCTGCAGCGCACTGACAAGAACTTCTGTAGATTACCTGTCGCCATATTCTTCCCCAGCCTGGTCCTGACCACTCTCTGAGCTACACTGGTCCCAGTACCACCAAAGAAATGGTGAAACGTGAGCATAAAGGCACCAGACTGACAACTGCACCTGGAGGAAGCAGCATGTTTGTATCCAAATGGCACATGCCTGAGGAGATGACTGGGCTCCAAGTGGCTCAAAACTGGTCAGACAATGGGGCTTTCCTCAGGAAAGCGCAGTATGTCCACATGCAAAAACCTCCCTTGGCTTGAAAACACAGTTTGAAGACACTCAGATTGATGTGCATTGTCTATAAAACAGATATGTTCCAAATATTATCTCTGTATTAGCAGCTATAAAGACAGGCAAGTTGAGAAACTCAGTAACATCAAGGAAGAATGAGTCGTTATGCTCTGAAAAACATCTTGCTTTCTTAAAAAAAGATAATTGAAGCTGATACTTTGGTCTTATTAGTTGTTCACAATGTTTTAATTGTTCCCAGATGCTTTAGTGTGACAAGACAAAAAGTGGGGAATAGTGACTCTTGTGACTTCACAGTAACAAGTACTTCGTTCAAGCATAAAACAATAAGGTAATGGACTTTTTGTGAGTGACAGATCAGTGGATTTACAGTCCGATTGACTGCCCCATCATTTCAACAAGGAACTATCAAGGTATGATAGAAAGTCTTTTAAGAGGTTGACACAGCATTGATCATAATTTACCAACAGACAGCACTGAAGTTAAACTTTCAAGTAATAAGTTGCCTGTAAATATCCTTAGAGTTCATTTTAACATAGAAAAACTGGAAGTTCACAAAAAAAAAAAGGTAAACAGAAAGTGTGTCAGTCAGCATCTGTTCAGATGGCACAAATCAGAAAGGGTACACCAGTTCTTACTTCTCTGAAGATGCTACAGACAAACTCCTGGAGAAATGTTCCACAGAATAAACCTGGCATCACAAGGATTATGTGATAAACAGAGGACTTTAAGGCCATAGCCACAGACAGAAGTGTAGTAGAAAAATATTGCAGCACAAGATAAGAAGTCATTGCAATAATTAAAGTGTTGATAGAAAATTGGCTCAGACAACCATGCTGTAACATACTGGATTTTTCTTCAGCAAACTCCTGTAGGAAGACTACCAGATTATCAAGTATCTTCTGAAAGTTCACTTCAGTAGAAAAAAAAGTGTTAGCTTACCTAATACTGGGATATAGATTGCCAAGATTTGCAGAATATGATCTGAGCCAGAGAGGAGACAGGAAAAGATCTAGGCAAAGAACTTAATGCATCATAGTAGTTATCTTCCAGGAACTAAAAAAAAAAAAAGTGGATGTGGTGTAAAACCTGAGAAATAGTAACCCCCCCCTTAGAATACCATAAACTTGTCAAAATGATCTGGGAGTCTGGAAAATGACCTGAGACTAGAGTATAGTTTCTGATGATTTCTAATAATAACTAGTATTTCTCTGAGTATCGGGACTAATAAAACCTGGATTCTAGTATCTCTGTCTTTCCTGTGATCTTGGATGTGGAAAAGGCTTAGTAGCTGAAGAATCTTTACCCAACAGCTTATTGAGTCTTTGAGGTCTTTGAGACCTCTACCCTCTCCATATTTTGACCAAGATAGAAGACTTTCTAACTGAAGAACCAAATTTGGTTTATGTTTGAAAGAGGAATCATGGAGCACATATTTAAATTGCCTGTCCCGCCTATGCAAGATAACACTAGAGGATGAATCTAGTCAAAGTCCCTGTGTATTTTGCTAAGGCATCAGACTAATGTGGAAATTCATGCAGCTGACTAGAACTAATGAAAACGTTACATGGCCAATATAAAATCTTATCAGAAGTGTGATGATTTTCTTGCTCATATGGCAAACTAGTTACTGTGACTTGAATATGGGTATCAGACAGACATTACAGAACCTTCTTTAGCTCATTCATAAGAAATCTTAATTATATGTAATAAATTTTAAATGGATGCATAGAAAACAGCAGGAGAATGTATCCATGACTAGGTAGAACATTATCAATTTCTGTTTCACCAGTTTGATTTGATTTGATTCATAGCATATTCCTTGAGAAGCTGGCGTCTCATGGCTTGGACAAGTGTACTCTTTGCTGGGTGAAAAACTGGCTGGATGGACAAGCCCAGAGGGTTGTGGTGAATGGAGTTAAATCCAGTTGGTAGCGGGTCACAAGTTGTGTTCCCCAGGGCTCGGTGTTGGGCCCCATTCTGCTTAATATCTTTATCAATGATTTGGATGAGGGGATTGAGTGCACCCTCAGCAAGTTTGTAGACAACACCAAGTTGGGAGGCAGGGTCGATCTGCTTGAGGGTAGGAAGGCTCTACAGCGGGAATTGGACAGGCTGGATCGATGGGCTGAGGCCAACTGTATGAGGTTCAACAAGGCCAAGTGCTGGGTCCTGCACTTGGGTCACAGCAACCCCATGCAGCGCTACAGGAAAAGTGGCTGGAAAGCTGCCCGGCAGAAAAAGACCTGGGGTGCTGGTTGACAGACAACTGAATATGAGCCAGCAGTGTGCCCAGGTGGCCAAGAAGGCCAACAGCATCCTGGCCTGTATCAGAAACAGTGTGGCCAGCAGGAGCAGGGAGGTGATTGTTCCCATGTATTCGGCACTGGTGAGGCCACACCTCAAGTACTGTGTTCAGTTTTGGGCCCCTCATTACAAGAAAGACATGGAGGTGCTGGAATGTGTCCAGAGAAGGGCAACCAAGTTGGTGAGGGACCTGGAGCACAAGTCTTATGACGAGCGGCTGAGGGAACTGGGCCTGTTTAGTCTGGAGAAGAGGAGGCTGAGGGGAGACCTTATCGCTCTCTACAACTGCCTGAAGGGGGTTGTAGTGAGGTGGGTGTTGGTCTCTTCTGTCAGGTGGCTGGTGATAGGACAAGAGGAAATGGCCTTAAGTTGCGGCAAGGGAGATTTAGGTTAGATATTAGAAAAAATTTCTTTACTGAGAGGGTTGTCAGACATTGGAATAGGCTGCCCAGAGAAGTGGTTGAGTCACCATTCCTGCAGGTATTCAAAAAGTGTGTAGACAAGGTACTCCAGAACATGGTTTAGTGGGCATGGATGATGGTTGGACTCGATGGTCTTGAAGGTCTTTTCCAACCTAAATGATTCTGATTCTATGATTCTATGGTCATCAGGAGAAAAGAGTACAATAATCTAGAAAGAGTCATACTTGAGGGAACATGAAGAAAAAAATGTTGTCGTAGAATGGCAGTCCCACTTTTTCTGCATCTCCTTATAAGCATGAGCATTAAGCAATAAAGACATTGGGAAGCTGTCTGCCCTTGGACTGAGATTGCAGGGGAGATTGCTATGTGTTAAATACACTTTCTGTACGATAACAGAAAGATTTTACAGCATGAATATAACAATATTTGGTATCATCAAGATGACCAGATAAATACAATTCAAATCTGTTATACACTTGAGCTGATAAATGGGTGAGAATTACTGAACTGGTCTCTCAGTTATTAGTATTAAGTGCCAGTAGCAGGAAGGAGCATAGTAATGTAATGAGCTAGACAGTGCTCAGCATTGTGTGGCTTCACACAGCTATGCAAAGGCCACAGGACAGGAAGAAAACAGTTTGTGAGCTTCACAAGTTTTGCATTTAAGACTTTGCCTTAAAGAGTAAAGAAGTCAAATCTTCAATCAAATCTTTGCTGATGAATAGCGAATAAGATTTTATCAATAAAGGTTTGCTATTTTAGGGTGCCTTATACGACAAAATATTTACTGAATAAAAGGAAACTGTTTTCTGTGTTTCAAAGGAGAAGGGAATTTAGGTTTGTGAAAGTTACTACTCTACTAGCTACAAACTCCTCTTTTACACTTTTAAGAAGGGAACTTTCTCCATTTGCTATCTAATTCTGCCAGCCTTATATACAGAGAATAAAAGTTTAATATGTCTGTGGACCAAATGAATTCAAATAAGATTGCAAGTGTGTTAAGGTATTGTTTTCCTTAACAAAAGATGTTTAAAATTGCCTATTTGTGATCTTGCATTGATTTATAGCATTTTAAGGAAATAAAGCCTTTCCTGAGAAAAACTCAGACTGCTTGAAATAAAACAAAAGAGCTTAAGCATCCATAAATTATTCTGAATTCAGAATCAAAGGAAGTAAGGGGAAGCTTTGTTGCTATGAGACTGTAGCTAGAAGGTATCAGCAGAGATTGCTTTATTTTAAAGATTAGAATCTGTAATCAAAACACTTAGCAGGTAATAAAATAGCTATATGTATGAGCTCAGTGCAGACCTGATGAAGTATGAGACAAGTACTAGAAAGCTTATGAAAAGTACAAATCTTCAAAAACAGTTCAGCTATCATGACATACTGGCTTGAGAAAAGAAGCTCATTATTTGCTTGCTTACAGTTAGGACAGAAATTCAGTTGGCTTATAAATTAAGGAATAAATATTGATGAATATGTCAAGAAGGGACTGTGTTTTAATTTATTTCTGGTATTTACGTAGTGACAATTTGTAGGTATCTAAAAGTTTTTAAATGAATAGCTGTAAAACATGTGGCAGCTACGGAGAAAGAAAGCTTGTTGAGAGAAGAGATGAAATTAAATTATTTTTAAAGTTAGCTCAAATTTACCAAGTACTTTCACATAAATGAAAGAAGTTTGGAAAATTTAAAGATTTTCATACCTACAAGTTAAAATGAATAGCTTTATGACATTTAGATGACATTTTTGGTTTGTAGAAATTTAAACCAAAATGAATAGATATAATTTAAAGCACAAAGAAAAATGAATTAAGAAATAAATATTTAATTTTGTCTTAAAATTCTTTTTTCAGCTCAAGGTGGGGTTTTTTTTGGGTGGAAAAAATGTTTTATTTTAGTTAAAAAGTCTCAGCTCTTCTACTTCATTGTCACTCAATCAATGGAGATACAGAGTTTTCATGGGATCCGTGGATAAACCACAGAATTTAAAAAAAGGAAAAAATTCCTTAGTTTGATAGCTGTGAAATATCTCTTGCTTGTGTCCATATAGCTGCATGGCAGGAATTTTCAGATAGCCAGACCTGCTGAATATGTGTGGGAACCCTGGATACAGACCATATGTAATTAATTATGTCTAAAGTTGAAATATTTTGCATTATTAAAATATGATCAAAATAATTTAATATAATGTTGGGTTTTTTTAAAAAAAATCCTTATTGTTCCTGAAATGTTAGAACAAATATTTTGCCTAATTGTAATTAGCTGGTATTTTTCACTCCTACTTCATTCTCAGTTTCCATCTGACATTTCAGGTCTTTCACTGGGTAAGAGTACAGAGATGTTTGTTATAAAGAAGATACCATCAGAAAACTTGTTGGTATATGAAAACACCCCTCAAAGAGCAAAATAAAAACTCAGTGTGGCATATGACTTCCCTCATGTAGTCATCCTAAAGCATCAGGGTGGTTACTCATAATTTCTGGTGGGAGGACAGCCTTCTGCAATTTTTCTTTAGTGCCAAGCCAGCCTGTTCAGCACATAAGACAGTCAGCTACAGCTAGGCCCCCTCATGTAAAAGTCACTTAGAGATTTTAACTTTGCAGTGTCAAGCCTTTGTTCACAGCAAGCCAGATGACTTTCCATCACCACATGGTAGCCTGGTAGCTCATTTTCAGTTGTGTTGCTGTACAGGGTGAAATCTTAGCTTTTACCTGCTCTTTGATTTGTACGTTTACACACCCATCTACCTTTTGGAAAACACTTGGAGGTTCTCATTAGGTTGAATAACTGTGATCAGTTAAGCCTAGCAGAAGTTACATCTAGCGTTCTTTAATCCTTTTCTATCCATTAACATTGTTTTTCAAATGTTAGTGACTATGCAATATTAGAATTTAGAAAAACCAAAACTAACACGAAATTAAATCCTCTGCAGTACTGAAATCCAGGGAGATCTACATGTCCAAATTCACTACTTTGACTACTGGAGAGCTAAACCATTCTATGATTCTATGATGTCCTCACCCTTCTGCTGTCTGAAAGTACTTGTCAAGAGGATACACATTCTCAAAAAGTTATGCAAAGTCCAAAATCACTCAGGCGCTTTGTCTTCCTTAGCATTAATTTGCACATGCTTGCTTTACAGTAGCAACAGCATCTGACAGCAACATGCAGTACCTTTCTAGAGGAGGGTGAAATGATTAAAAATTATTATTTTTTTGTTTTCAGGTAGGTTTTCAGTTGATGAAATTGGCAAAATGGGATCAGTGTTAAGGCTATGAATTTTCTGAATGAAGTTTCATATATTCAAGCATACCCTGACATTGAGACGCTCTGACAACTTGCAGATATATGTGCCATTAAAACGAAACTATGTTACTATCAGCAAAAAAAGAAACCCCATTTAGGGTCAGGAAAATAATTTATTAAAATTAATTTAGTGATTTATTTCTTAAAAACGTGAACATGTTCATACCACCGTAGTGGTTGAACTGTTCCAAGCTGAAACCTCATTTGTATATAAAATGAGAGGAGACCTTATCTTGGGAACATATGGTTTATACAGACTTAAAGAGCAAACAACTGTAAAAAAGAAGAGATAATTAGCCTCAATTTATATGCAGAAACTAAGGCACAAATACACAAGCAGCAGGGCTCATTTGAACAGTTGTAGCTGTCCATGGTGTACATATCTACATGTAAGTCAATGACTTTAGGATCCCTTTTAAATCAGGATTGAAAAACAGGCACTTCCAAGCTGTAATTCTCAACATCAACTAAGTATCTAAAGAGCAGATAAATCACACCCTAAAAATGTCTTTTTCTCTCAACCGACTATAAAGGCAGCTTAATGTCTTCATCTCTGTTAACAACTATGCTTATGTACAGCTAGGTTTAGTCCAATGAATTGCATCTGGATGACTAAAATTACATAGCAAATCTGTGACAGACTTGGAGATTGAGTCAAGGTCTCTGGAAATCCCTATCAGGTCCTATCAAACCCATATTTTTCTTTGCAAATGATTCTTGATCATCTGAAATGCAAATTTGGATGCAGTGTGTGAATTCCTGTGAATGTCATCTTCCACAAGCTCATTTAAAGATTCTTTACCATTTGCACTAATTTATTAGGAACTTATGGAGACTACCATTTAATTTAATCTTCACCAATAAGTAGCTACCAAAGCAAAGACCTCCTTTCCTAAGAAAAACAACAACCACAACAACAAAAATGCTTTTCTAGATATAAAGGTTTAATTCATTATGTTTGGTATAAATATTTCATGCTCGCTGCTCAGTGCTGTTGGACACTTAAAATTAATGTATGTATACCACATATATGTGCTGCAATAGCAGTTTTTCAGAAATTGCTACTAGACATATAGCTGCAAGACTGTTTGTCTTTAAAAGTATTTACCTGAGACAACACGCCAAATTCAATCATACACATACAAGGTAAATTTTCCTGTCATTTTTATTTTGCATTGACTTTGGTGGGGATTGTAGCATTTTGGCAAAGAATTAGACCCATTGACCTTGTGCAGACCTATACCAAGAGTGCTTTTTGGGTCTCACTGGAGTGTAACACTCACAAGAAATCTTTCTGTCTTAGATGTGAAAGCATTATACTGTGATCAGAGGGAAAATCCAGCTTTTAATAGACAAGTCAATCTCAGACTATTAGTGTTATATGCATTTTGAGTCTGGATAAGGACAAGTGCAACAGCTAGAATATCAACCTACCTTGTATAATTGTTTTGTTTTCTGGGCAGCCTGACATAGACCCCACAAAAAAATCTGATATCTTCATTAGTTAGCAGGAACTTAAAAAGTCCACTAATTCTCTTCAGTCATTTTCAGGGAGAAATAGTGCCGGAGCAATTACAAATCCTAGGAATGAATTTGCTTCATTACCTGCAATGAACCCTTATGTTTTGTCAGGTAGTCTGAAGCAATCTTATTACAAAGAATGAAGGTTTTCAGATGAATAAATTAAGGTGACTGTTATGTCATCAAAATGTGATGTCTGCAGTTGACTAACTGAAAAGTTGACCTTCTGCATCTAAGGAACTGAACTGATAGCAAAAACAAGTGGCCTAAACTACAGGTTTATGACAATAAGTATTTATTGCTATGCTTATATTTGGAATATAATAAGCTTACCACTATTGTGTGGTATTCAGAAATACATAAAATACAAGTAACTACTTGATCTAACTTGTGTGTCAAATGTGATTTGCTAGTTAATGTGTCTCATTATTTTATAATTACCTCATTAAAAATTCTCTAACAAACAATTTCTTTGAGCAAGTTTCCTGCAGCAAAATGCTTCTTTGAGTTGCATAGATATAAATCTGGAGCAAATCAGCTCAGTATTTACTTCCAATTTTGTGATTTATTGTAGATCAATGCTTTTCAAACAATGTGTTGGGGATTTTTAAATTCCAGATCTTTCCTCCTCCCTGAATCCTAAAGTATCCAACAAAGCCATACTGGTGATTCTTCCCTTAAAAGAAAGTGTTGGATCCCACAGGAAAATTTCAGAATCACAGAATGGTTGAGTTTGGAAAGGACTTCTGGAGATCATCTGATCCAATCCCCTTTCTCAAGATTTAAGGTTACTGACCAAATATTTGGGTTTTTTAGATTTTTATGGATCTGGTAAAAATCACGCATATGTCTCTCACAGCCTATGTTCCCAAGTGAAAATCATTGCTCTAAATACTTTTGTGTCTAAGTAATTTTCAGTGTTTTTTGAAACCATGTGTTTGTTATTCCCTCACCATACCCCAAACCAGGTAGTTATAAACCACCTCTGATCCAAAAACTATGCAGCTAACTTAGTAGGTAAACTTAATAAGGTTAGTGTTCAAACTGATAAAACCTGCTGACAATTTATTAGGTAATGCATATAGTGCTACACCAAGCAAAGCTACATGATTTTCCTATCAAAGCAGAATCCAATTCAACTGACTCTAAATGTTGCCAAAGCAAGTTTGTGCCTATCTGTGAAAGGCAGAGTATATATACCAAGAGAGGTTTTTTTACTTTCTGACTAGACAGTTAATTTGCTCAGAGAAGGGTCTGGTTTGTTTGTTTGTTTTCTTATTTGAGTAAGTAAGCATAAGAATATTTGAACTTGAATTTAAAAATAAAAAAAAAAAAAAAAAAAGAAAAATAAAAATAAAAAAAAGGATTCAACTCCAGTATGGATTGTATCATTAAGCAGCTTTAAAAAATTTACCAATATTATTACCATAACTGGTTGAGACTGATAGTCAGTAGTTACCAGAGCACAGTGTCCACATTGCTGCTTTTGTAAAAAGTGCTATTAATGGTCCTAGGACAAGGATGTATGTATTACTACACTAAGCTAATAAAACATTAGTTGGATTAACTGAGAGCAGCTTGGAGATTGCTGAAAAAAAGCAGAGGATTGCAATGGGCCCTCAAAACACAAGATTATAAGGCTTTGAATGTACAAGCACAGAATGATACCAAAGGCCACAGAGCTCGCAACACAAATCACAAATTGATCACACTGATCATTAAAGGAATGTAACCTGGAAGCCAGGTAAAACTGGATTCAGGGATAATCAATGGAAAAAGAACAAGTTAAGGTGATTTTCACAAAAATCTAAAAATGACCCAAAGCAGACTCAAGAGCTAAGATGAAGAAAACATCAATATCACACTTCTTCAAAGAGTGAGGTAAGACCTGGGGTCACAAATGGCTCACCCCCACTCCAGTTCTTGGGGAAAACCTTTTATCAAGCTTATAATCTAATGAGGAAGTGAAAGGGTGAGCATATTATCAGAGAAAAGGGAGACAGTAGGAAGCCTGTCTGTATCAGTTTTGGCTAAATTACTATTGAGAAAGAGACATGATAATCAGATAATTTGAATGGTAAGTTTTACTGTCATTACAGCTGGACTAAATTATTTAATAAGATTGGATATGAATTAAACTAGCAATAAATTCTTGCCTTCACGTATAAGGTTTATTACTCTAGCTCATATAAATTGCATAAAGTGTTTGGTCTGGTACCTTATCCTTGAGGACTGACTGTTAAATCCGAATGCAGAAATTCATGGAGAATATAAGTGATGTAGGCTTTAATTTGCGTGTAATGGCTGTTGGAGAATGTGGGCATCTTCAGCTGTTAAATTTTGGATGACAACCAGGAGATCTGGAAGAATCTCTCTTTGGCCCAGTGCTAATCAAGTACTTTACCAGAAGCAAACATAAAGCTGTAATAAAATTTGCAGATGAGTGAAACTGGTTGAGTGAAAAGGAATAATCATGTGTAAAAATTGTTTCCTGAGAGCTCCTTTATGTGCTTTTCTCATTTAAAGCCAAATATAAGTCCATATGCCTAGGAACCAGACATACAGGTCATACTAGCAGGATGGTCCTGTGTTCTCTGGTAGGCACTTTCCCCAGTTATGGCTGAGGTAATAGCTGGTATAGAAGAAGCAGATTAGGTACAGTTACTGGATCATGTAAACTAATTAAGTCAATACCTCAACAGCCCTATTGAAGGAGCTCAGAACAGAGATGGAAAAAAATCTCAAATTTTTTGAATCTTTGAAGGACTAGACATCTCTCTCAATTTATCAAAGAAGAGATTTAGTGATCATGAAATGATGACAGTAGTACTGGGGAAACAATTCTGATAGCAGAGAGCTATCTGATACAGCAAAGTCGTACTGACATCCAAAGGCAGACAGAGAATGCTAGGTAAATTCAGTCCAGAAATCAACCACTTCTATGCAACAATCAGTGTGATTAACTGCTAGAACTACTACAAGGGGTTCGGACAGAGTATCTGCCACTAAAGTTTCAACTAAAGCTGTTTGTCTTTTTAGAAGAAGAGCTGTAGCTCATCCAGAGATCAGGAATTACTGGGTGAAAAGTTATAGTTTGTGCAACGTAGGAGATCAGTATAGATTATCATAATGGCCGCCTTTGTCCTTAAACTCTGTGATTTATCAGATTTTTCATTATCTGGGATCAGTGTGTTAATAGACTTGATTTCTATGTGGCTTGATTTTAAGGTCTTTGGTTCCTATCGTAAATTTTCATGAGAGTTTTGCAAGACTGCAAAGCCTTTGGGCATATAATTTTGAATGAAAGGTTTGGCATGCATTTTGACCTATAAACAGAGAAAATGAATGCAAGGTACTGCATGCCAAAAGACATATAAGAAAAAAAGTCATTTTAGTAGCAGTCAGAATTAAAGACTCTGAATTTCACAGAGGACCCCAAGCCCATGAAATCACATTTAAAACAGCCTTCTTTCAACTACCAGTCATAGTCAACCATTCACTGCCCATGTCCATGTGACTTTGTGTTTACTTGTTGGCCAGGAATTGTGCTCAAGTTTCCTTATTCAGTCACCTGACAATGCAGGACACCAGTCATTCATTTACACATGTAGTATCTGCACACACAAGTTTTGCAATTGAACTGTGGAAGAATATTTGAATGCTTGAAGCTACATGTGAAATATGTACTAGACTAAGGTATAAAACTAAACTTTAACCATAATGGATGGGCAACAGGTAGGAAGAGTATGGCGATATTCATGGAAAAGAGAAATTAGTTAAAGTCTGTAAAGAGCAGTGGTTCCCCCACAAACACATGAAGTTACTTCCCTTTTAAGTTTCTAGTTACTTAAATGAAAGTTAATGCAATAAAAATATAACTCTACTTAGTATGACATTATATCATATCATATTGATATGTTTCCATTAAAGTGAAATGTAGGCATGACTTCATGTGAATTTCTTTGTGGAAAGCCATAGTCTTAGATTCAAAGATACTGAAGGGATATGCAGCTATCTTACAGTGAACTCCCTTCATCCGCAGACTCACTGTGTTTTTCCACAGCTGGCTTGCAGGCCTTAGAAGAAAGCAGGTGCAAGACCCTTAAAGGAACACCCAAACGACTTGTGTCAAATGTAAAGAAGTTCAATAAAAATAAAGTCTGAAAAAGGGACTCATTCTAGTCAAACATAAAGATTTAACCAGCTTTCACTGAGCAGAATTTACAGGAACGAACCCCACAAATAATAAACCGGATGTCTGTTGCCCTTCATATGCATATTTATCAGTTTCAATTAAGTTGGCAGTTTGCCACATTTAAACTTAGCTCTGTCATTCAGACTCTCCTGTGCAAATGAATAGGTTGTGCTTGTACAGCTGAATCCATTTAGACATTTTTAGTCAGATTTTTCCCTTCTGTCTTCTGGAGAGAGTTAATGTGAAAGATGCTGATGCATACTCCACACTTCACATATGGTGCTAAAAATCCATTAGCTGAAGAACAGTGAAGAAATAGTTTTGATCAGAGAGAACAGTTGAAGGTCACGTTTAAATAGATGTATAACATTATCCAGGCGCAATTGGCCATGGCTTTAGCATGTATCTCTGAATGACTATAAAAATATTGATGTTTAGTAAACACAGAATACTGAATACACTACTTGAAATTAAAAACAAATACAAAATAATAACACAACAGCTTTAGACAATGTTTTGAATATATTTATTTGAAAACTGTGGCATAAGAAGAATAGCTACATTTTGTAACAAAAAGAGAATCCTTCAACGTAGAGCATGGGGTTTTGGTCCAATGTGGTTTTGCAGGTAAGACCCTTTTGCTGTGCTCCTAGATGTTAGCAGACAGACTTCTAGTGACATTAATAACACTGGATCAAAGCCTCTCAGGAAAATGAGGAGAAGCTGACTTGGAACCTCTCTTCATTTCTCTTTACGCTGCTCCTTAAATTTGACTGATATTTATGTTATTAAATGGGGACTGGTAGAGGGTCATGAAGGAATCCCTTGTGTCCTCTCACAGTGTCTTATATCATAGCGGTTTTTTTTTTTTAACTGATTTGCTGATTAGTATTTCTTAAGCAAAAGCAGCATACTGGGAAAGGACTATAGGGACAGTTAAACTGTGAATAGTGAGAAACTGATCATAAATCCTAAAGGGGTTATTCAGCTCTCCGTGAGGAGTTAAAACCTTTTATAATATCCTCAGTGAAGAAAATTAATTTTTCTCTTGTTGTCTGTTTTTCTGCACCATCCTGTTCATGGGCTGGACCCTGGTTTCTGCAATTTATTTCATTATTTTTATGATGGACTTCAAATTTTAAGTGTCAAGTTGATGGACTGGGTTTCTTTCCCTATTGTGCTTTGTAATGTTTTCTTAGCTCTCATTCATCTTCTACTTCTGAATGGTGTTCATGTTACCATTTGAACATAAAGGTCATATTGATATTACTCTTAAAGCTTATCCTGAAAATGCTGATCTCCATTCCTTTCTCATAGCTGATTCAGGACATTTGTTCCTTTACGTAGAGATTACAGTATAATAAGCTTCCCAATACTTTTTGATAAACTTCTGCAATCAAAGCTTTTGAATTCATTAATAGTTCTTCCTAACCACTACTGAAAATTTTTATTTCATAAAGATGACAGTGCTGAAAAATCGTTTTTGGGACAATGCTAATCATGCTATTTTTCCAAATCTTTTCAAGGTTATAAAAGCTGTTAGCAGCATTTGGTCATTATTGCTGGATGTCTACCACAGCATCATTTTCACTGTAAGGCTCCACTCTTGATTGGAAAACTGACTTATTTCTTTTAATATTGTCCTTCTGAAGTTATGCTCCTTTTGGGACATCAATAACCATATTTTTGTCTTCCTTTCATTGATGAAACCATCAACCTGTTTCGTTTTGATTTGCTTGCTGCTTGGTGGGTCTTTTGTTTACCATCAATAGAAGGGGCTGAGCCAGGTAATGTCATCAGCAAAATCAGCATTGTAATTTGTTCATAAATCCTTAAGATAGCTTCTTTATGATCTAATACTTAAACTACATGAACAATAGGGAGATATAGAAAACCCTTAACCTGCATTGGTTGCCACTACAAACCACCAAAGGATATTTTCCACCACCTCTAGCCACAGTGTTGCTCTATTTTTTGCAGCAGAATCTCTTTCCTTGTACTCTACATCACACCATAATTTTCCAAAGAGCATCCCATGTATTCCATAAAACTGTTCGAGCAATGCAGACATTTTATCAAAAAAGTTCCTGTTGATCTATATCCCTTTCAATCTACAATGTTGGAGAAGAATTTTCTCTGCATACATGAACTCAATATTTTAAAAACCTCCCTGCTTCACTGTTAGCTGAAGATCTATTTATTTCTTTATGTTCTGTGATGCTGTACATTTTTGAAACACACTGAGAATGTTACAGTAGGTAAAGTTGCCTATCCTTCAAAATGTACTATGAAGTATTTTTTATTCCCCCCCCCCCCCCCTTCATGCCACATTCTGTTTAAAAGCATATGGGAAGTCTGAAGGGTTGTTTTTTTGTCACTCGCTTTAGGCTTCTCTGTAGTTAAATGTATCAAATCTCTGGTGTGAAAAATTCAAAGTGATCAACATCATAGAGGAAGATACTGATCTGAGTAATGTTGCTACACATTCTGGCTTAATTTTATTTTTTGATTTAAGGAACCTATAATTCAGCTTTTCAGAAAATGTATGAATTATGTGTATAAAATACCTGTTATCTCGGCTGATATAGCAGTATCACCGTAGTATAAATATAGGATACATTATTCTGGATCCTGTAGACTATACTGAGCTTCATTATATATTGAACACCAGTTTTGGAGAGGAGAGAGAAGTGTAAGAGGGAAGTAAACTGGGCAGCAGCCTGTGGCTGCTGATATTGCTCAGATTTCTTTCTGTGGTCCATCAGGGAATCAAGGAAACACTGTGAAAATGGACCATGGGGATCATGGGAAGAGCATGTGCAGAGAGCCCTGAGCTCTGCAGAGCCTTCTCAGCACAGTTTTCTTACTCTGCTCTTAAAGGCAGTATTGCTTCTTGCCAGGACTTTCATTAGAGTAGTCAGTTAAGACTACTTAACTAAACCTTGTAGTTCCTTAAAGAGAATGTGATGATATGCATATGTCAAGCTGTGTTACAAGATCTGGCAGGAGTCACAGGAAAGGGGAGACAATGTGGAAGTTTTTATGTGTGCTATTTTAGGTATTTGAAATGAATAGTCAACCATTAGAGTAATTGAAATAATCTGCTGAGATGTTCTTCTAAGTTCATAGATGAACATAATACAGTTTTTAAATTCAATAGTGATGTGGAGAAGAGTCGTATTTTGACAGGAAGGTAGTCCAAACATACCTTAGTTTCTCTGTTCTGTCACTGCATGAATATGTACACACATACACATCCCCCCCGACCCTCAACGTATTAACACAGAATAATTTTAACCTTTTCTGAAGAGCACAGAAATGAAGAGTGGAATTAATCTAGTTTACATTAAAACTAAGATGTCTAATCAACTCCTTTTGTAAATAACAGAGAATCAAGTCCCACTGGTAGGCTATGTAACTCAGTTTTCTCACTTTTGCCCTTCTGATTGTCTCCCTCATCCTACTGGGGGAGAGTGAGTGAGTGGCTGTGGGGGGCTTAGCTGCCTACTGGGGTTAACCCACAGCAGTCCTTTTTAACCTCTGTGGGGAAAACCCCTTGGTTTTCAGATTTCAAGAACTAGAAAAGTAATATTTGAACAGCCAACAGCCCTATGATTATATTAATGGACTGCAGGAACCAGGTACAATCAGAACAGTGGTGGGAGGTTGGATTGCCTACAAAAATGCTAAATCCAGCACCTTATTGGCTGTTTTCCCTCCTTCTCCCACATACAACCTATTTTAAACCTGAGCTCATTTTGTTGTCAAAGACACTCTGTGGATTTCATCTCATCAAATGTAGTCATCTGCAGTGTAGATGTTAACTTTCACCTTGAACCACTATTCCAAGCTCCCCATTATAGTCAATGTATGAGCATAACAGCAACCATACTTAGGCTGACCAGGGGTCCACCTACCTCAGGGAAAAGTAAGAGCATACATGGCACTTTTCCTGATTACTCTCCTGGTCTCCGGTTATTTCAACTCAAAGGATTTTTGTACAGTGCATGTAATTTTGAGATGCTAGGAATTTACAAATTATTTCTTTTACATCTACTTGTACAACTTTCTTTTAACACCCATGCACACTTCAAGCAGCCACATAGACCTTTGGCATGGAGTTTGACAAATCTGAAGAACTACTTCCTTTTGTTCATTCTCAGCGTGCTTGGTTTTGTGAAGCTACAGCCATCTTTTTTTAATGTTTTCTATTTTATTTTATTTTTTTTAGAAACACTGAACAGCTGATCTCTTTTCACCTTTTTGCAGGCCATTCATGATTTTGTAGCTCTTTAGCATTTCACATCCTTTCTCCCTGTTGTCTCTTTTTCAGACTGAAGAGTACTAACCTGAGAAATTAATCTCATCCTCAAATATACATCTAAAGTAGGTCAGACAAATCACACTACAAAAGTGCCAGTTCCTCTTTACTGATTACTGAGGGAGCCCAGGATGACTAAACCAAAAACCAGACATTTGTGCTGTGTACTTTTAAATTTAGATGAGATCAGTCTCATCCTCTGTTTCTGTGAAATACCTCATTTTAAATGAGAGATAATTATATTGAAATTAGTGCAGTGATTCCAGGGTGCAATAAATGAATAGAGCTAAGGTGGTCAAGAAAAAGTGACTATGAAACAATAAAATTGGCTCATTCATTGTGTACAGAGATATGGAAATGAAAAATCCAGGATCAGCCACTATGTCAGCAATAGCTATGTCTTCTTCCTTTATAGTTTCTCTGGGTTTTATTGCAGTGTTAATAATAAGGTTTTCAGCTAAGAATTCAAAATAAATACCAGTGTTAGAATCTGAATAAATTTGATATGTAGTGTTCATAACTACTAGATATTTATTTATAAGTAAAAAATAAATACTGCAATACTCAATTGATTAATCCTATTATTTAATTTATGAGGAGATAAAATTAAGCAAACTGAGTTTTCTTCTATTTGTTTCTTTAAAAGAATCTCTTTCTTAGTATCTTAAAGCTTTCCTCATTTTCTCTAGGCATTTGCGTTGCCGCATGTGATGTACACACCTACCTGAAATCCCAGATGTCAGGTTGTGAAATGTGTTCTCTCAGTGCCAGTGTCTGGCCACTTGGCAGAGCCCTACATTATCAGCAGTTGGTCATGCTAGCAACTCTTAAAATTGCCTCTGGGTCAGCCATGTGCTCTTGGCTTTTATTAAATCTGTGAGGGGATTTGAGTTCTCCTGGTGCTATTTTCCATTTAGATTCATAGATGTTAAGGCCAGAAGGGACCATTGTGATCGTCTAGTCTGACCCCCTGCATAACACAAGCCACAGGATGCTCCTGATTTAATTCCTGTTTGAAGTAGAGCATATCTTTTAGGGGGAAAAGCATTCAGTTCTCTTTAATATTTCCAGAAGAATATGCCATGACCTCAGGCAGGTTATCTGAAGCACTACTTATCCTCAGTGTTAAAAGTGTACACCTTATTTCTGGCATGAATTGGCATGGTTTCAACATTCAGCCCTGGGCTTTTGTTGTGCTCTGCTAGATCGAAGAAGACATCCATATTTTGTCTTCCCTGTTATCAGGTCATGCCTTAACTTTTCCTTTGTTAAACTATGCAGATAGCTTTGCCAGTGTTTAGCTATGATGCTGGTTTGTATTAGCTTGACATGATTATTTACAGATATTATGGATAGGTGTCACCAAAATCCTCAATGAAAATCAGTGGAAATGATACTGAAATTGTTGCTAAGGGAAGGGTTCTAGCTCTAGTATTTAAGCAAAGTGGCTGTTTATTATATGCAAAATGCAAAGATGTTTCATTACAATACAAACATCTGAAACCTTGAACCAGAACTTCAAGGAAGTTATCACAGAGAAGGAGCCAGGCTCTACACAGCAGTATATGGCGCTAGGACAAGCGACAAACAGTGTAACTTCAAATAAGTTCAGTTCAGGCTGGATGTAAGGAGAAGCTTTTTCGTATGAGGACAGCCAAGCAGTGGCACAGGCTGCCCAGAGAGATTGTGCAGTCTCTGTACTTGAGGGTTTTCAAGCCCCAGGTGGATCAACCTGGTCTTACCCAATAGCTGACCCTGCTGTGAGCAGGAGTTTGGACCCGGGACCTCCTGACGTCCCTTCCAGTCTGAATGAATTTTTGATTCTACAATGTCATAAGATGCTTCGAGACACACTGATATAAAAATTATTTCAGCTTTTTATATGTTTTTAATAGCATAAAAATAATATAAATACTATACTTAGATGGCATTTACAATTATTTTTGCATTAAATGTTTAATTGTTTTTGATAGCATTGATATTTTAGTTTATGAATAAATAACACAATATTTTCTTAGATTACTGATTATAAAGCAAAAAAGTTTATTTTTAATGGATGTAATAAGTTAGTAAAGGGGTATATGCTGTTTGCTCATGCAAAGTGTAATTAATCTCTGTAAATTGTTATTGATATAATCAGTATAATTAAGTAATAGGATGACGGAAAGAGATTGTTTCCTAAGAGAATTAGGGGATGAGTTGAATTAGAATAGAATAGAATAAAATAGAATAGTTCCAGTTGGAAAGGACCTACAACGATCATCTAGTCCATTTCCCTGACCACTTCAGGGCTGAGCGAAAGTTAAAGCATGTTATTAAGGGCATTGTCCAAATGCCTCTTAAACACTGACAGGCTTGGGGCATCAAACACCTATCTAGGAAGCCTGTGTCAGTGCTTGACCACCCTCGCAGTAAAGAAATGCTTCATAATATCAAGTGTGAATCTCCCCTGATGCAGCTTTCAACCATTCCCATGTGTCCTGTCACTGAATACCAGGGTCAGCACCTTGTATTATGTACATTTATACAGAAATGAAACAATCAATAAAAAGAAAAATCCCAGGATGAAGTTTGATTATCAGAGATACAATCTGCTGAAAATTTGCAAAGCTTATACTCATTTGTTTGTCAATATCATTGCATATTTAAAAATATTTGGATTTCTGTAGCAAGAGACAATAAATTTTGAGGTAAGAAAATGCCTGCTGAAGTGTGCATTCTAGCTTTCTACCACTTGTCCTGGTTACAACAAGCCAGGAATGGACTCACTATACTAAATATAGTGGTAAAATGAAATGTCTGCTTTTCTTGATATTTTACTGTTTAGTTGGCCAAGGACACAGAAGTGCAAAAACTCAGACCAGAGGCTTACCATTAACTGGTCATCTACTGTATCAGGTAAATCTCTTTGAAAGTCCTTCGGAGGTCAAAATACTTCTCAGAACAGCCAATGACGGCTGCATGTTTAACTACATTAAATTATGTCCAGGCAAACAAATAATCCAGATCTTTCTGCAATGAAGACCCTTCCTTGTTTTTTACCTCTCCCCTAAATTTGTTAATCTGTAAATTTTGATCAATAGTTACTCTGTTTTCTTCTTTAACATTGATTTGAAAAAATTCATTGCTTGGACCAAGGATCGATGTGCGTACTGCTGGAAACCTATGCCCTCAAGATTATTACCTCTTTACAGTTAAAAGTAGAGACAAGTCATCAGTTTATTTCATGTATCTGATCAAAATCATGTTAATTTTATTATATTTTCTTTTATCAATCAACATGTCATGCAGAGTCCAGTCAAATCCCTTGCAGAGGTTTACATATAAGCATTTGTATTCTATCAGCACCGCTACCTTTATCAGTCAAACTTGTAATCTCATTAAAAGGGTATTATGTTAGTTTAATAACATCTATTTTGTACAAACTGTTGACTGGCATTAATTACCCTCCTTAATTCTTTATTACTTGTATCTTATATCACTTGTTCCATTATTTTGCCCAGAATCAATATCAGGCTGATGTCTAAGGGTCATTCCATTTAAATATTGGCACAACATTATCTCTCTTCTCCTGAGCTTCCTCCTTGCTGTGACAGCTATAGAAAACTAGCACAAATTATCCATGGATCTCTATAGCAAGCTTTGAAACAATTTGGGCTTGCCTGTAAATGTCTAACTTCAGAAACTATTTCATGTCTATCTTAGTTACTGATCGAATATAAGATATCTCATAATCACAGAATCATATTGGTTTTGTTGATGTATTTAAAGGCACACATAAAATCATCATCTAGTATCTTCATACTGCGGTCCTTCACGTATACCTGTTATTTCCTTTGTATTCCTGTATACCACTAGGATTCTAAACCAAATTATACTGAAACAATTGTCAGTAGACTTCACTGGCTTTTTTGGTTGAGTATGACCTTTAGGGTGTGAGCTATTTTTATGGGTCGTCACCAGATGACACTTGTGAAAATTTTTCTTCTACATGGGAAACAAATAAAGGATTTTCTGAAGTTATTCCGATGATTGTTATACCATATATATCTATCACTTTATTTAGTGGTTGGAGTTTGCTACATATTCCATATTGAAACTTCCTAATGCAGGCCTCGATCCTGCTGACAAAATCATCTCTTGGGATGATTTTGCAGCCAGCCCTGGACTGCGTGTGCCTCCTAGTGTGCAGAGGCTGCCAGAAGTGCAGAAGATGATGGAAGGAAGACGCAGGTCTTCTGAAGCCGCTGCCCTCCACATATCCCTGAACTCTCCCAAAGGCCTCACAGAGCTCATACCCAAGGAAGGACTGAGCAAGGAGCCAGCGTCAGAATGGGGCAGAAGAATCTTGGGAACCTTCTGTCTTTGGTCTCTTTCCTTGTGCTTATACATGGCCCTACCTAAAGGAGAAGGCTCTTTGAGCCAAACTGAAATAAAAATTTGTCAACAAAGTCAGCATTACTTCAAACAAATGTATTTGAATAATGCCATCATAGGCTTGATTGAGACTAATGAAGTGATTTATGATAGACGTGACTAGCTGGCTCCAGTGTTATCAAGATGAAGTATTAGATAGTGGTGGCTTAGCACATGCTGAGCACTTCACTAGCATATACGTGTTGCTTCCAAAACTGTAGCTGATTCAGAGATATTTGCACTTGTCTATTTGACATCTCTTCAAACATTTTTAAAATTTTATTTAACAAACCAGTTTTTAAACTTTTAAATGCATGTCATGGGAATAATATCTGGCAGTTATGCAAGGCTTTTACTTAAACATGGCTTTGAGGGAGAAGGAGTGAAAGGAAGGAAAGAGCAAAGGTAGGGTTTGTTCTCTGCTTTGACTTTGATTGGAACTGATTCTTTAGACCCTCTGTGAGCAACCACTGAACTAGGATTCTTTGAGGAAATAACTGCAGTAGCTGACCATACACCACTGTCCATATTGAAGCTAGCGCACGTGTGTAAGCAGAGACCTGGAAAATATTGTAACACATTTCAAGTCTTCTACTGCATTTTGCAGTAAGTTTGACTAGCCATAGACAACTGATTTAGCTCAGAAAAGGATCAAAAGTGATGCCAGGATAGGACAGTGAGGTAGACAGAAAAGGCAAGAGTATTCATTTATTTGCTAGAAGTAATATAATTCCTCTCAGAATCATATAGAAGTTCAATTCAATATTTTTCAAAGGAAAATAAAGGCTTTTCCTTAGAGTGGAGAAAAGAACAGCTAAATAACATAAACCATTCTATTTGCAAGTTGTGGCAACTGAATTTTAATTGTATAGAACATTTCAATTGTTTGAATTAAACTCTGAGAAATTCTGATGTTTGGAGTTGCAATCTCAAGGACATTATTGTCAAAAACTAAAATTACAGCAGTTGACTGTATCCCTAAACTTCATTTATGCCTTTGAACCTAATCTAGAATAGTGTATAAATATCAGTGTTGATCTGACAGATCTCAGGGTCCTGAAAATCAGCCTATTCATGGATACCCTACTGCTTTATCACATCTTATCCAAGTAGTTTTTAAATTTACTAAAACATTTTCTGTTTGATGGCTTTGCAGAGGTGACATGGAAAGTTGGAATGTATGAGGTATGAAGGAAATTGAAGGAATCTGTGCTCGTAAAATATAATAGGGTTGGGGTTTTTTCCTTCTAAGAAACATGTAGTCTGTGATAAGTATATGTTTTTAACCTTTAGAAGAGCCTTTAAGCATTTTTATTCTGCCCTTGACTAATAAATCAAGTGAAAATGTACCATTTACCATAATGGTACCTGATTCCGGTAATGCTTCTAAACTGAATTATTTTGAAATTGAGAGATTATTCCTTCCAAAGACATCCCAAAGTCATTTTTACTGATATTGCTGTATTTTTCTTTTTAGTTACATGGATAATAACATTGCTAGTATACCAACACAAACTGCTTGCAAGCAGGGACATTTGCTGAATAGGAGAGCAAGGCTATTAAGACAATTTTACCATCTCTGTGTGAATCATTCTCAAAACTCTATGAACCGGACAGATGAAATTTCATACACATTCTTTGAGAATGATGTGAATGGTTTTTAATCCTTGGAATTTTTTTTCAACAACAATAATGACAAAAGACATTTTCGTAAGTAAACATTCACACTACTGATCTCAAATTCTAAAAGACATCTGTTATTCAGACCACTTATTTTCAAATCTCCATGGTAAAGATTCATTTTGTATAACTTTAGGACCTTGTACTGTAGATACATACTGGGAGGGGACAGGCGGACTGGACAGAGAGAGGGAGAGGGGGAGAGAGAGAGATACTTTAGATTTAATTTAATTGAGAGAAACAGCTACTCTCATAGACAGCTGACCCATCCTGCCCTTTTCAGTAAAGCTGTCCAAATTTCAGAATTGGACACTGATTTTAAAGACCTTCATTTTCTGTTACTTACGCTAATATACCTTGGGGGGGTGGTAATGCTAACCAATTTTATAACATATTTCTGAGTCTAAGCTAGTCCGTCCCTTCCCCTACCATCAGTAACGACAAATAGGCACCTCCAGAGCCTGGAGGTTTCATCTTATGATAAGACTTACACTTCCTGGGGATACCTATAGGTAAGAGCTTGCATAACTAGCTCATATGCAGAGGTGTAATTTTTTTTTAATTAGGGTAAATTAAATTAAGAAATGCTGAATATCAATAAAACATGTCAATGAGATCAGAATATGTACAATGGTTATGAAAATCACGCCCTACTTTGGTGTCCCAAAATCAACACATTAACATTTAGTCCTGGTGGCATTAGTCATAGTATTACCTTCACATTTTAGTTAAAAACAAGTCTGCATGGTTTACCTTTTACAGAAGCAATGCCATATATTATTAAGACTTTTGCAAATATATATTATGATTACAGCATGAAAAATGGAGACTCAGCATCTGAGATCAATATTATCCAGGATGTAGGACTGCACTGTATCTATCAGTTCTGGCAACAAATCCTTCAACTGATTTTTTTTAACACCTTTGGGGGGGCAGGGATAGAAAATCCTCTCTTTCAACTTCAGCTCAAAATTGCTGGGTCTGTGTCTTGAAGACCTTTTGCTGTCCTATAAATCAGTGAAATGAATGCTTCAATGACCATGTGTAAATAAGCCTCACACTACTTATTTGCTGTGCAGCTGTCTAAAATAATCCCCTAAAGGAACAACTTGGCCCATATTTGTTTCAGAGAGCTATTTGTTTATAATCTTAAAATGAAGGGGGTTCACAAAATAGAGGTACAATATACAAGAACTAGGTAATTTTTCTAAATAGATATCTATAATGGAACAAAAAAAAGATTGAGGTTTGAACATTTCATCATAGGAAACCTTTAGAAGCAATTTTGTAGGGTTTAGGGGCATTAACATAATCACTGATATGAATCAGAGAAGATCAGCTGTTCTAAAGACACACAGCTAAGTAAGCTATTATTCATTTTAATTTCTCTATCGAATAGATATTACAAGAAAGTGAATTGTTCCAGTATCAATGGTTTTGCTTAAACATATATAAAAGCCCATCCACACTCAAAATACCTAACTTCTTCAGAAAGAAAAACACCTGCAGATGAGCAGACCTCCTGAATATGGAAAAACCCTAAAGCATCCTTTAAAATAGCATAATTAAGTCAGAACAGACTGTGGGTCATATGAAAGAGAGTCAAATTGTGGCTAATCCTGGAAATCAAGTTGGATGCTATTTCTCATAAAAAATGACTGAGAGAGAAGTGACCGCCAAGGTACCCTGATGACCAATCTTCCTACCAATATTTAAGAAGGAATTATGAAACAGAATTTTCTAGTACATGAAGTGCATGACTCCTGAAATAAAGAAAAAGTTGCCATCAGGAGAAATTGTTCCTTTGATTATGCATGCCTTTTATTTTCAAGCTCTGTATGGTAGTCTCAGGGACTATTTTTACCACTGTAAAAATTTTACTGCAATTCCACTCAGAGTTAGTCAATATTTGTTTAATATTTTCTGTGCAAACACATGCTGAAAAATGAGGTGATGTTCTAATGAAGATTCTGCAAACCCAACTCTTAGTTAATAACTTTACTTAAAATTAGAATGCTGTAATTTTTTATTATTATTATTCCTGGAGACCTATTAGTACCTAACCTTAATTGGTAATTTTGTGTTCAATATTTAGAGTTTTGATTACATAACACTGACTTTTCTTTACTCTAGATTAAAGGGCTAAAGTTGAAGCATTCAGCTCTTTCATAGATTGCCAGTAAAAGTGATTACAGAGGTACTAATTATCCTTGCTTATGTAAACATTTGTGACATTGAATTTGATTTAACAAGGACAAGCTTCAGAGCTGAGATTCTTCTAAATTTATTGCTAAAATGTAAATGCTTCCAGTCTTGCAAAGAAAGATAATATTGATTTTTCTGAAAATTTTCCCGTCTCACTTTTTATCATTTTACATGTAAGAAAAATGACAATTCTCAGTCTCAGATATTAACAACTATTATCTTCCTGCTACCCAACAAAGCACTATGTCAAACTTACACCAAAACATGACTCCTCTGCACAATGGCAACTCCCTGTTGGCCATATTTATACACTATCTATTTTTTGGAAACCACACTTTGTGAGGTATGTAGATGAATTGCAGTGAGTTTAGTAGAAATTAGGAAGAGTGACAACAGTCTAAGAAAGCATGACCAGTGGGAAAAGACTGAAAGAGTTGAGTTTGCTTATCTTAGGGAGGATGTAAGGGACATTAAAGGACTCTTCTAATTTATATAAAGGTAGTAAAAACAATACAGTGATCAGTTGTTCACTGTGTCTGTGAGGGACAGCACAATTAGAAAACAGCCCTAACCTGTGACAAAGGAGATCTGGTTTAAATATTAGGGAAAATGTTCTCAGTACAGGGATCGTGACACAGTATAATAGTTGGTGCCAAGATACAATGGAAGCTCTTAAGTAGGTCTTTTTAAGGAAAAGTTGAGAGGAAAGTATTTCCAGATGGCCTATTTAAAGTCCAAAGTACGGACTTACTCAGAAGTGGACAAGCTTTCAAGGGGTCTTTGCAAGCCTGTATTTTTATTTCCCAAATTACAGGCTAATTAAGCTGACAAAATTCAGAGGAAGCCAGGAGACCATATCATGCAGAGGTGAAAAGATTCTGGCCACTTTTTTGAAGGCATTTTGTTTCTGTGTAAGGCACAAGTTTCAGACCTTATTCTGACTTGGCAGCTCAGATAGGAGCCAGGAAGTGGAAAACATCACCTCTCACACATTTTTCTCTCACAGACTTTTGAAGCTTGCCCTAGGCCCTGGTGCATACTGTGCAAAATCTGCTCAGTTGGCATGTACTGCTCCCAGGATGGAAGGAAGTGACACTTGGAGTGTAAGATCTCATGAGGTCTCTTGTCCCCCTCCACTTTTATAATTCAGTGATTATGCTGAACAGAAAAAGGAACACGAACTCTGCAGACGTACACGCTGTTAAGGTGTATTAATGCTGCTTCACTTAGCTTTCTCCTGAACATGGCCATCCTGGGCCTAATTCAAAGTTTTAATCTTATTTTTAAAGGCCTCAGTTTATGAGATTGGATGCTAAAGGACCCATCCCACCCCCAATACCTAAGCTACGTTTCATAGCTGTGTCCTGGAGAACCCATGACCACTGTTGCAGAAACACAGCTGTGTCATCAGGCAAAGCTTTGTGAACACTAGCTCTGACACTCAATAATAAGAACTCCTGATTTTCCTTTGTAAAATTATGTTAAAATTTGCTTTTCTACATTACAGCTCATAATCCATTATCATTTATGAAAGAGGGGAAACAGGGAATATAGATATAGTATGGAATATTACAGATCTGCAATATAGATTCTGCGGATTTACTCCAAAGAGTTCTTAAGTACTCATTGTTGAGTAAAACATGCAGATCTAAAGAAACTTGCTTTTCTGAGGTCCTCAGCTAAGAGGCCTCTCAGTCAGATCAACTCATTTGTGGCTGAAGACTTCATCTTACAATCAGCAAGTCTGACCAAACCTATGAAGTATTTTCCAGGCCCCTTACTTAGATTCAGTGAATATTCACTGCTTTAAGGCATTTCAAACAAATATTTTAATATAATTAGAAGAATTTTAACAAAACAGTATTTTCTGATGCAATGGCATTTTGATAAAAAATTCCAGTCAAGTTGCAACAGTAGGAGTAAAATGCTCTTTTACTCTGAAGTGTTTAATGAAGCTAGCTGTACACATATAGAGACATTTGCATCAGCATTGGTTCTAAAAGTATGATGCACATTTTTGTACAGCTTCTAAAATTCTATTCTTTAGGTACCAGACTGTATCCTCTTTTGTTACAAAGGATCAATCTAACCCCTACTGTAACAACTCTTTGGAATGTTTTCTACTGCTTTAATGGTTGGCTGAACTTTGTGTAGATGAAGGTTATGGTATCTCAACTACAAATTATGGCACTTATGTCCATCACATCAGGGTATTTGTTCTATTACACTCTTTTAATGCTATCTTACATTTGGATTTTTCTTTCTACTTCTGACCATTGTTCACTGCTTAAAGGCATGAACCTCATCTCACCATGTTGCAGCTGTTTCATTCTGTTAATATAATGTTCAAATTTACAAAAATGATTTGCCAAATTACCATAGATAACTTCCAGTTGAGAAGAACTGGATTCCTCTGCAGCTTGAGAATTCCCAATAGGGCTAAAAATAAGATTCAAAGAGTGATTTCTTTCTCTTTTACACTACTTCTATGAACAAAGGCAGAGTAGAAATTACTCAGCAAGATAACATGTAATTTAACAGAACTGTAACTACATAGCAGAGAAACTAAAGATAATCTGGGAAAGATATTTATTTTCTGGTCACTGTTCTTCTGTCTTAATATATTTTATAATCTTTCCTGAAATAATTTTTCTGAAAGAGCAACCATTTTTAAACATCACTGTTTCTGTAGTTAACATTTTCTATCAGTATTATTCTGTGATTTAATGGCAGAGAAAATCCCACAACAGTGGGAGTTACTGGTGGACTGTTCTCACTGTATCTTGAATGCCGCCATGGGAAGGCCCAAACAGAGAACACCAGGACTCAGCTGTGCAATGAAGGCAACTCATCTGTCCAGTCCTTACTGGCTAAGGTCACTGGTCACCTATATGCAGACATAAAGGTTTCCTGTAACAGTCGTAGTCCCAAATTATCTCACAACTTCATCTTCACTGCAGCCACAGACATTAATTATAAGATGTCACACAGGATGTTTGGAGCCATTTACCTATTCCATTCCCATAGTTTTCTTGGCAACTCCATCTTTCCTTAGTGCTATTTGACTAGTTTTCAGCTGGCTTTAAAGAGGTCATTTGCCACTGTTCTCTGCCCTGCTCGGGAGGAGCAATCGGGGAGGGATTGATTACCTCATCCCTTGGTTGTCTTACATTGGCACAGTCAAGACTGCAGGAGATTTACCTGAGTGTGTCCAACTGCAGAGTTAACACCTTCCTTCCCATATTGTCCCAAGCAATGAGTGCTATGATTCTTATTCATTTGCATTTCACTTGTACCTTGAAGACTCAACCATGTACTGGAACCACATTTGGAGAGGGTCTATACAAATTTAGAACAAAAGGTATTATTAGCCCCAGAGGTCACCATCCAGCCCAGCACTTAGAGAATTATTGAGTCCTGTGGGACCTCATTTGTCTTCCACTCCCCAAGTCTGAGAGAGCATCATAATCAGATCCCAGGTCCACAGGGGATCGAGACCAAGGAAATCACGATTCCACTTCACTTCCTCACCTCCATTTCCCTAGAAGGAAAATATGAGTCCAAAGGCTAGGAGAGAGCTTCAGCATGCTCTGTCCTGTTCAGGCTTTTCACCTGCCAGGGCACGGGTGTGGAGGAGAATCCTGGGGGTGGTCCAGTCTCTTGGTCTAGACACAACCATGCACAACCCCTTCATCACAACAGTTTCACCAGAGATACCTAAACCACAACTGTAGCTGTACTTCAAGTTCAGCCTCATTTTCTGTACACGAATAAGCCCTGATCCATCCCAAATCATGGGGAATGTATTACAGTATTGGTAAGTGGGTAAGTTTCTGGTGTATTAAAGAAGAGAATGTAAGTGCAAGAACAAGGATATGCATTGTATAAGGTATAACTAGCCATAGGCACTGTCATTGCAACGGATAAAGCTGCAACACCAAAATCCTTTCCTGTCACTTTTAGGTTTCCAGGCAGGGATTAACCTGAGCCCTCTGTCAGATAATACAGATTAGTTTGATATGGAAAATATTAAATATGTTGCCAGGGTCACCGAAAGATACTGTCATGTAACAACTTCCAGTTAGCATGCACTCCCTTCCCCCTTTCCATTTTCCACTCTCAGTTCACATAGCCAAGAAAGCAGAAAAAGATCAGAGTAAGGGGACTTTTGGGGCTTTGGAGATTTGTTCCTACCAATCCAAAGGGAAAGTGGAGAGGTGGTAGGGCGATGGCAGGGGGAAATGGTGCAAATCAGGTGTGGGCTGGGTCCCCCCTTCCCTCCAGCACCCTTTAGTACTTGCAGAGAGCTGCTGCTTCAAGCAGGAGGTACTCCCCTTATTTCAGATAAAGTTTATTTTACTGACAAATTCCTGTAGGATTACTTCGCCTAAGCAGTAACAAATATTTTTGATTTGCTGGTTACACAGACTAATTAGTCAGCTGTAAGAAACAGCTGGTTCACAATGTTCTGATATTAGTGCTTTCCATGATTTTGATTTAATTTCAGGGGCAGACTATGGAGAGTAAAGTTGTAGAAGGAGGATTTTTTTTGTTGTTGCTCTTGTTGGCTCACTTGTTTGTTTTACTCCTTTTGCAAACCTTTATTTTATGCCTATTCATAAATTATATTGCTATATTATGGTATCTCATTATCGTTTATTAGCAGAACACCACTAAATAGAAGTTGGAATTACACATCATGCCTTGCATATGGAACAAAGCAGCATATGGAGACTATGCCTACTGCAGTTTTCAAGCATAAAAAAAGCAGGAAATTATACAGGAAATTATACATATTTCAAAGACTCTCTGCCAAGCGCTTCTGTGTTGTATCCTGTAATTCAGAGTCATGTTCATCTTTACTGTGTCATTTAAAATTCATATAGTAAAAATATAGTCAGGTCATAATCCATATAGTAAGGAAGGAAAGCAAATTTTTTTCTAAACTTGCTTAAAATAGAACAAGTCCTAGTAGCAGCTGGATATCACATCCCCAGTATCACATTAATGGGGATGGTTTCAAAAGATATGTTCCAACTAGTAGGGACAGGTCTTTTGTTTAACATCAAAGCACTCTGAGCAAGTGAGCCTGACTGCTGCAATATAAAGGTGGGAATAATGCATCCCCTATACTACCACAAATCTGATCAGGAACTTCTTTAAAATGAATGTTCTCTCAGTAAAAATATATGCAATTCTCAAAATGAAAACATTTTAAAATGTTTCCACACTAATGATCTTGATTAAAACATGAAATTAATCATATCTTAAGGATTTTGGAAATGAGTGGGTTTTTTCCTTTGCAAAAAGAAGCATTTTTGAAAAACAACAAAATTCATATTTAAGCAAAATATTTCAGTTGTGTGGACATTTTAATTAAGTCAATTTTCTCTCAGAATATAATTTTGTTGGTAATTTTAACATCTTAGAATTTTGTTTCTTTGTATATCACAGAACAGATATTGACATCATACAACTTCCTGTGAAACAGAATTTTCTTTGTATGTCACCTCTTTTTACACAAAGAGAGAATAAGTTATCTGACTAACTCTCAATGAGAAAAGACTTATAAGCCAAACATTACCATAATAAACAAGATAACATGAACATTGCTTTCACTACGTTCTGTTTCATCCACATTCAGTAGCATAGATAGAAGGGTAAAATAAATACAGAAAAAAAGCCCTCAGTAGATTAAAATCAGAAACATCTTACTCCATAGTGATAAGAACTGGTTAATGAATAATATTAGATCAAGTTTTACTGTGAAATGGACTCTCCATGCATTTTTTGGTTGCTGGACTCATGGTGAAAGCATGCAGCACATTCAGACTATCACCTTTTTTTTTTCTGGGAAAAGTATTCAGTGGTCCCTAGAATAAATGGTTAAAAAAAAGGGATGTAAAAGAAGAAGAAGAGAGACATATATGGAGCTTTCCTTGGATGCTATGCTGAAAAGAAACCTCAGAAGAGTGAACACACTCTTCCTGTACTGAAGATTTCTGCAAGAGATCTATCTAGGTAACTCCTATATTACCAGAAAGTGCCTCACAAAACTTATATATGGAGTACACAGGCTGTAAATGGATCTCTGTGCTTGGGAGTTTTCATATTTTGGGAACCAACCTTCCCCTCTTCCCATGACAGCCATACAGACGTTTCTTCTTGCAGAGCCTCCTACAGGCATCTCAGGGAGAAAGGGTCATGTGAACAATTAGGGTTCCTGTCAAACTGATTAGGTCTGGTTTGGCACTCACCTTTCCCAGAGGGCCAGGACAAATGCCACATTCGCTTTCTTTTTGTCTCAGAAGCCACACTTCCACCTCTTCAGCCTCCCACACACAGTTTTTGAGTTCAGTTTAACTACTTGCCAAGCACATGATTTTGAAAGAAAAGCACATTATAGGCATACCAGGATGGGTGTATCATGGCCCTTTAATTTGTTTCCATTTATGTCTGTACAGAGTGAAGGAAAACACACCCTCCTGACTTGCTCCACATGATCACACAATGATCCGCTCATGTATAAACAATGCTATGAGTTGCAAAATGGTGGAGAACCTGTGCCTCTTTATCCAATTATCAGATTACTAACCTTTTTATCCTCAGGGAGGAAGGTCACCAAGGTTTGCAGAGGAGAAACCTTTGAGGTTGAATAAAGCTCATGGGACTGCACTGGGAGTCTACTCTGGTTGCTTGAAGTTCATTAGAGCATATAATGCAAACACTCTCAGGTGATCATGTGAGGATCGTGTATGCAATAGCCCTAAAATAAGTGTTGCCTCCTCTCTCTGCAGTCTTTTGCTGCAGCCTCTTGGCAATGATGAGGGCCTCCACACCAGTGCTTTCCCTCATAGAAGTTAAACAGCATTTCCCTCCATTTCAGATTGGGACTGCTTTCTTATGACAATGGAACAAGTAATTTCTTCTCATAACAGCTCATTTAGGATTTGGGAAACTATGGATCACAGAATTCCCACTGGTCATTGTTTCTTCACCTAATGAATTTTTTTGGCTGGGAAAAGGGCCAAGAGTTTCACAATAACGAAAGAATTATCAACTTTTTGGCAAGTTTCAGCTCTGCCTTCAGGAAAACACCTTGCCTTCAATGGGTTTGCCCATTATGATAACAGAAAACAGACAGAGGTATTTCCTTTTTTTTCAACAGCCAAAGGAATTTGAGGGAGAAAAGAAAGAGAGAAAGCCAACCTCATTTTTACAGTATAAAAGAAGGAGCCAAAAATGCCCAGCAACTTAGCCTATTCCACCCTCTGCTCTTGAGAACAGTGTGTGAAGTTGTCATCTGATGCCCTCCTCTTTCTTCTGCAAACTCTCTAGTGCCAGACCTCATAAAGGAGAGAGCCTGGAAATATTGCTCTCCCAAGTCCACAGAAAAGGATCTTGCTGAAGGTACCTTTCGTGCCACTTGAACAGTTAAAGTTTAGTAGTTAAAGTGCAGTTATGCGATGTTCGGGAATTCGGACTGTGATTTGAGACAGGGGCATGATTGCTAAATGGGCTGATATGAGGCTAAGGGATCCAGAAGTCATTGGCATTTGGAGGCAGAGGGAGAAGCTGGAAGCTGTGCACCTTGAGGCACCTACCTACTGTGTCAAGGGACAGCATGTCCTTTTTCATTTGCAATAGACAGTGACAGCTAAGCACTGCATACACACCAAGTACAAAATGGAAAGGAAAAAGGAAAGTCAAGGAAATTTAAAAAATCAAGAGAACAAAATTATAACACAATCTTTTCATGAAAAAAAGTCTTGATTTTCATAGGAGCTTCTGTATGTACCATCTTACAGACTAAGGAGAAAAACTGAAAGCTTCTGGACATCCATATGACTTTTTCTGAATTGGTTTCCATATCCATTTTGAGAATGAGGAGATTGAGCTATCATATTCTAGACAAATCTAATAGTGCATCTACAGTGTATGTGACAAGATGATCAGTAAACATATGAGGTACATTGAACTTAGAGGTACCTGAGGAGGATGGATTGTATGAGATTCATCAACCTTTGCCTTCTTACAAGTACAAAGCTTATGACTCATGGCTTGCATCTGCACATGTCATTTGGACGTTTGGCCTTCAGATCTCACTGCTTATGCATCAGCCAGAAACAAGGAGAAAAAATACTGTAGTATGGGAAAAATTACAAAACAGCATCTGCTTGTAAGAGGAGCCAGAGACAGTGATTTCAAGGTCAACACTTCCCTTAATTTTATTCCGTTTAATTTTTTATTAATGAGTTCTGGGCAAGCAATTGCTGAGCTTTTGGTTTTGGATTTATTTTTGGGGTGAGGGCTGGAATGGCTTCCAGTTCATTCTCTCCTGACTAATGGCATCAGATATATTTGGATTTAATTGGAATCTCTGTCTGTTCCCACTGTATTCATTAAGATTGAAACAACCACAGGCAGTGCTTTGCCAAGATACCCCACATCTTCCAGCAGCCACTCAATGTGAGAAAGGATGTCCTTTAAGAAAGTTTTCTCGTGGTGATTCTGCTGTATGTAGACAGGTCAGCAAAGAGGAACAGATACATTTTATCACTCTGCTTCTTTATGCTGGAACTTAACACATCGAGAAGAGGGTGCAATCAGGGATTGGGAGGATAAGCAGTTTAGAAGGCGGCTAGGGAAGGAGGAAATAGCATGGTAGAGAGTCCTGGGAAGAATTCAGTTGAGGCAGCATTGAGGAAGACTGTAATTTCTGTTATCATCCTTTACAATGTAGAGTTGCCTGGAGTCATTGTGGCTGTGACTCAGTTTAGAAACTCACAACAGGTTAAGTCATTCAGATCATGAGGTGCTGGAAGAAAAGAAGAGGGTAAGTAACTGTAAAGGGAAGAAGGAAGATCTGGTAGTAGGTTGTGAAATGGAAGTTACAGGAAGGAACTAAAAGAGGGTTGGAATGGCAGATGGAGGGACACTAAAGAGATGTGAACTATTGCAAAGTCATATGGGACAGTATAGCAACAGAGAGGGGATGAGTTCAAGAATTTGAGAAAAGGACAGAGAGTGGGAAGTTTCAGAGAAGAATAATGACAATCTGAAAAGTGGGATGTCAGACAAAATGACCTGACACAGATCTGGGAGATCTGTAAGAAAGCTATGGACACTGGGAAATGTGGACAGCAGGAAAGGGCAGAGGCATATCCATCAACAGTAAGGACAGGAAAATTAAGGAGGATGCCTGAGCACCTAAGACCTAAGGGAAGAAGGCAGCTAATGGATTGCTAAATTAATAGGTCAGCCATGTGAAGGTTTATGAAGGCAATGATGAATATCTGCAGAGCAAAATTTGTGTGGGAGAACTGGCACTGACAACAGCATGAAAACAAGGATAATGATCTGGTCTGTAGAAGAGACACTGAAAGAGAAAGAAAGACTGGTAACCTTGGACACGTTTATGGAGCCAAATAGTTGAAGTTTACCCCATAAAAAGCAAGAGACATGCTGAGGGATGAGAGATGGATATTTACCAGTGAATTTTAAAGATGATGTAGTAGCACATAATTGGGGTGTGGCTTCTGCCCCCTTTAAGTTATAGCAATCAAAAAACAGTTTAAGATTTGCACATGAATTTATTGTTTCTGCAAAACCTCAGGAGTTAATAACAAATATATTATTTTTCCATTACCTTCATTGCAACTGTTACAGACTGATGGTCAATATCATTGTAATCTGTCCTGAGTATTCTTCAGTGTATTTCTACTTCTGTTTCCAGAAAGATGTATTTTACTAGATGAAGCTGGAGTTTTCCTTTATGAAACTATTCCTATTAGAAAGTTGTGATTGTAGCTTAAACAGATAGAATTAGGAGAGGCTGCAAGAACTCAAGCAAAAGATATTTTTACAATGAACTCTAGAGAAACAGTGTTTAAACCAAACACTTAACATTAGCTACTGTAAAAAGGAGACAGACATGGCACAAGTGGGAATCAAATAAAAGTGACTTGTATTTAAGTCTTTTTCGTTCTACAGGGTAACTGTATTGGTAAGATAGTGAAATTGCCCCTTCTTTAGTAATACACCTGTCTAGAATATCTGGCACTGGATATTTCTTTATTGGATCAGACATGGCCACAGCCAGTACTGAGTTTCTAAAATCTGATTTGTTTGTATTATAATTGAGCTTTCATTCAGAAATGTAGAAGAGTGCTTATATCACATTTTATTCATGTTCTTCTGTCCATAATAAACCTTCATTATAGCTGTGGTACAAAAGGCACTTTCCTTTACATTACTGCAGTGATGGCAGACTCTATACAATAAACCACATCCTGCCAATGAGGAATTAACCAACTCAATATCTTCATCTGGTTTTCATTCCCTGGAGAGATAGGGAAGCTCTTCGTGCACTTGACACTGTATGTGGCTAATCTTGTTTTCTATCTGAACTGGTAATTATTGTTAGAAGCATTTTTGGAGAATGAGGTATTTTTAGCTAGCAGACAGGCTTGGAAATATCTTTAAGGAACATACTTTTTTTCAGGGCTCAGAAGGTGAAAACATGTACTCACCACTTTACTTCTTATTCTGTGTCTTTGTCCAATTTTGGAGCTCAGTTATTATTTTTTCCCTTCTTACTAACATGCCATGAATGTCATTTTTATCTATAGGAATGCTGCTACTGCTCTTTGTGGCTCAGGTAAAACTGGGAAACCTGCTTTATGTATTTACATTTTCTCTCTTGAAGTACTTCCAATATGGCTGTTCCAAGCAATTTGAGATGATGTGGTGGTTCCCTGTCCTCCATAGCTTAGCTCTTCTCTACTAAGAACAGTGAAAACCTTATAAAGGAGCTAACTCTCCCTTAGAGTGGTCTCATTCTGTAGGATGTGGATGGAGGGTCTTTTTCATTTGCTAAATCATATTCCAGGCTACCAGGTCCTCAGATTTTATCTATCGTTTTAAGATTCCCTTTCTTATCCTTGTTTGCTTCCTCTGAGCTGATGTCCATTCAGAAATCTCAGTATTGTTTCATGAGGTAAATCTGTAGTGTTGCTTTGTATTTTGCACTAATAACAAAATATTTGTCCTGTTCATTTTCTGCCAGTTATCACAAATACAGATTAATTGTCAGTTGAACACACTTTGATTTCTGTCCCCTTTTGTTTGTCTCTGTGTAACCTCACAGCAATTAATTTTGTTTGTGTTTGTCAGCAGATGGCTTTAGGCAATTTTTGAAGAGATGTATGCCCAAATTATGTCCAAAATCTAGCAGTGATCACTGTTAGCATGTTGTCTTTTAAAACATTTGGAATATTTGTAGACATGTGTGGATATACTACTATTGCATTCATTTTTTATAGACTCAAAAGCCAATAATGTTACCACAAAACCATATGTTTCCAAGTCAGTAGTTTACTGTATTCTCATGCAGTGAGGCAGAATATTTTTACTGGGCTTCATTTCTGTGATATCTTTACAGCACTTCTGATAACTTTGGGGTAATAATCTACTTCCTGGGTTTCAGGTTAATTTTTATTTATACGATGTGTGTGGCATTTCCAGGGTTTCTATTTATAGTTTCTTGGACTTGAGAATGTTTGGGTTTTTTTACTGTTCTGTGTTTCATTTAGGGCATTCTTTGTTAAGTAAACCAGGTTTGAACCTGAGCAAGAGTCTGAGGCATTAAGGTTATGACTATACTAATAAATAGCAGATGGGGGTTTCTATGGAAGCAGTCTTGACCAGACTTTATTTCTGTATCTCCAGCCCTCAGCCCAGGAAAGATCTATTTAGTGTGATTGTAGAGGATAATGCAGTAAACAAGACAGTTTGTTGAAATTACTTCTGAGATGTGTTTATATTTTCTTTTCTGAATAGACCTATATAGAAGTTGGATGAGCCACTTAGCAGCCTAAGTTGTCCAGCCTGTGGATGGGACTACAGTGAGACCCACCCTTCAGCTGCTGCTGAGGGACCTGGTGAGTTTGATGCTGATTGTGCTGGGGTTAGTCCTAGGGCTCACCTCCTGCATGCACCGAGATGAGGAGCTCTCTGCAGATGGACAGTAGGTACGTGACACCATTGCTGCGAGGAGAATGGCACATCTAATTTCAATTTTTCTGATAATTCAGGCACAAAAGGGAGTCTCAAGGGAGGAATCTCTCTCATTAAACCCATCCTATACCTGTGCTATAACAGCCTGTCTACCTCAGTCTTTCACATGTGAGCCACTCAAACACAAAAGCCTCTCACTAGATTGTTACTAGTCTGATGTCATCCAGCTTCATCCTCTTTGTCATCACAACACAATGCATTCTTTAGTGCTTAATGCTCGTATTTCATAAAGAGTTACAGAGTTACTCCTGTTTCAAAATTTTCTTTGAAATCATTAAAGTTGAATCTCTTACAGTCTATTTTTGAGGAGAAAACAAAGGGTTTTATAAAGCAACCTCTACAAAGAGAGTCTTCCACTTTTGTCTAGCCTTCTATCCTTTGTAACTTCTCTGCCTTTTCAAACTCTAAGAAAAATGGCTGGTACTTTCAGCAATTCTAGCTATCTTAAAAGTGATTGCAACTGGCTATGAAGTACACTTTAGAAAGATTTTTTTTAATAGGAATTAAAAAGATTTATAATTAAAAATATTTCCCTTCTTTTTAAGAGCTCTAATTTTCTCAAATCATTTAAAAGAAGGTTTTTTTATCATCTGAGCAGTTTTGAAGTATAATCTGCATTACATGTACTAATGAAAATAAGTCAATAATAGATTCAGGAATGTTAGTCAAATATAGATGTATACATATGTACCTAAACTATTCCATCATCTCTGTGGCTACTGGCAACATCTCTAGCTAAGATTGTCCAGTCTTTGTTGAATTTTAATTCTTTGTGTTTAATTTTCTAGTCTGCCTTTTTTGCCAGAGGCTGATTTTCTTCATTCTTTTCTTTTTTTTTTTCCTCACTGAAAGTTTCAGCAAAAATAATTCAGCCATTCCTTTGAATCAAAACTAGGAATGAGATTCTAATATAATTTTCCATTGTCCTTCTTCGTGACTGAGCACAAGCAGGCAAAGATCTTGGGCTTGACTTTGTTCAGTAACAAAACCAGATTTACTGTGGGAAGAATGAATGAGAGTGACTCTTCCCTTTTGCTCTAGTTTCCACTAAAACAATTTCACTATCGCTTTTTCTCATTAAAAAAATAGGAAAAGCTCTCTTACTGTTTTTTTTTGTTTCAAGGAATTACCATTAGCTATAACTACTATATTCAATTCTTCTCTTTTCTTGTCATTCCTGGTGGGGGAAAGGGGAAGTTGTAGGCATTTTTTTCATCTGATTATAATTTCCCTTCCTTTCTATAATTATGTGAAGAGGGGAGTTTAGCCTCTGGGATAGCATACCATAGGGACTACAAAATAGGTTAAATAAAACACTAATTATATGCTTACCTTGGTCAGAATTAGACTTTCAGAAGGGAACAGGGAGCTGTCACACATTTAGGAGGATTTGTCCTGGGGTAGCTGCATTTGAAGTAATATGTTTGGGAGCTTTGCGGGCGACTACAGACTCTATTTGCTAATGCTTACGGGCCAATCTCAGTTTTGACATACATCAAGAAGAAAGGAATACAAGAAGGTACCAATGGCACCTGAGTCCAGTTCTATTGCTGTGCAGGCCTTGACCTGCTTAGTCAGTGTGCCTAATCCTTGGTCTCAGCCCAGTGCCAGACCCTGTGTCAGGTTCCCTCAGTGATCACAGGAGGTCTTATGCCTTCATGCAGAGGTAGTGTGCTCCCTCATGACAGACAAAGGATGAAAATGCGTGCTTCCACAAGCTAGTCATAATGGAAAAAACCCAAAAGTTCGCTATAGAACCAAAAAGCTGTGGTTAAGTTTCCAAAAATTCTTTTTCTTCCTGGAGAGCCGTCAGCCTGTGGTAGCCTCTGCTGATCTCCTGTAAACATACTCAGGATGAACTTGCAGTTAGTGTTCATGTAAAGTAAAATGAGAAAGACTAATTTCCCTAGAAAAAACAATAAACTGCAGCACAGGACCCTCTGCTAGGTAGTTCAACGCTTTCTCGGAATCAGCTGAACTTACTGAGGTAGCAGACTTTAGTTCAAAGCCTTGATCTGAATCAGGCAGAGCAGGGATTACCCCAGGCAGCACTGTTTCTCTGAGAGGTTGCCTAACTGCTGCACTGTAGGATTTCAGATGTACCACCACTATTATTCAATAATTCTGTGATTCCCAGATTTTCTGTGATTCCAAAATCAAAGCATCTTGGAAAAATATGAATTGAATTTATTACTTTATTTATTTATGGCTTATGGGCTTTAGCAAGACCGTAACCCTCAGCACCCTCTAGTAAGAATGACAAATGGAAAATATATAACTTTTCTCAACAGGCATTGCTACCATGCAAGAGGGTTGGCTGCAGGTCTATGACAAATGAACAGAAGGTTGCAGTAACTAAAAGCAGCAACGAAAGTAGGAAATGATGGAAGACCTGAGGAATGGGAAAGAAAGGGAAGTGGCAAAAGAGAGGCAGCAGGTAACAGAATATTTTTATTACTATTATTTCACTAAAACAACTTCCAAAGCCAATTTTAATTCAGAGGTAGTTTGGGATCAAACAGAATTCCTTGTCTGATGCTTAGTTTATTTACCCCCTAAACATTTAAAATTCAGTCAGCCTTATTGGTATTGGGGGATGGATTTTATTTGTTTGTTTTCCTGAGGCTGAAGCTGTTTCCCAGCCAAAAATAACACAGTACAAAAATTCTTTGTACTGAGAGTTCTGCTGGAGAAATTCCACATGCTGAAGGATTTACTGATATTCCAGTTGTACTTTGGGTTTCTCCCAGGTTTGTTTAGGGCTGGTTTAGTGCTATCACTATATGCTCTTTCCCTTGCTCTATTAGTCCGAAAAAAAAATCAGTGATGTGTTTGAAATAATTTTTTTGGAAAATAACCAAAGGCTGCAGTAGACAATTGAGCCCCGTCCATGGAACTTCGGGTGAATAATTATGCAGTCAATTGTTCCTTCCAATTTCAACATCTCAGAAGGGGCAGGGAGGAACTTCGTTACGATGTTCTTGTTCCAGAAGAATAAGTCATTTGCCACAGGCTCAGAGGCCTCTGAGGAAGAGCTGTTGATATCAGTGCTTCTGGCAGTCAGGGCTGCAGGATTTGGCATATGTTGCCAGTTTTTGTTTTCCTGTATTCACAGGCTGACATCAACCTCACACTGATAGAAAAGCTGGTGAATGGAATTTGTCTGTGCATCCATTTCTTTTTTGAATTTCCAGTACCACTTCTCTTCACAAAGCCTATGGGTTTCATTTCATCCTGGCATGGAAAATATTTCACTGTACCAAGGTCAACACGCTTGAAGATGCCATTTTCAAATTCTTTTGCTTCCGAAGCTATCTGTGTTGTAGAAAGAAAATTTCTTCCTACAAATTTTTTTTTTCAAGGAATGTAGTGTTTGTTATAGATGTCATACAGGTATATTAAGTCTGCAGTATATGAAAAGTTGAAAAAAAATGCTGTGCATCCAAAAGAGTCACACACACAAAAAAAAAGCTTCAGCAGGGAATTACACACGTATCCAAGAAGACATACATGGGTGCTAACATTTAACAGACACAGCTGCGCAGCTGCATTTAGGTTTTAGGATTTAAAGCCTATTTCCTACTATTCTTTTGTTTGTAGAAGCTGGGTAAGTGCTTCTGCTGAAGTCATACAGCAGACCGTGTCTGCGTTTGAGGCTCTGATCCTCTTATTGACAGAGCAGGGAGAGAAGTATGTGTCTGAGGAGCTACATGAAATATGCTGGTGCTTGCAAATTTTTTAGAGATGTTCATGACCTGGGATTACTGTTTACACCTAAAGTGTCTTTGTCCCTTGAAGACCTGTCACAAGTTGTCACTGAATTAAGGGGAACAGTTTTTAACTTGCATTGCAGATTTGGGGCCCTAATTACATTCAAGTTCCACCAGACCCAGATACCTAAAAATGGTGCAGAAAATTTAAAGAATCATAATAAATTAAGCTAAAAGGCAACTTGAAAGGCCATCTGTCCTTCCTAAGACATCATATGAGTCCTAAGGCTCATACAGCAGGTAAATCTTCTCTATGATCTTCCCCATCATCAAGTATTTGCATTTCAAAAGAAAGTACTGTAGTCCCCACCCTGCATGAACTCTCTTCCTTGTTATGGCAGTACATACCGCCCCCCCCCCCCCCATCCATCCAGCAGGAAACAAAACTTCTCCAGGAAGGGAGAAGGGGAAGGAAACCCTGGAGGCTGCAGGTTGAAATTTGAACTGGCCAGTCGAGATGTGCCAGGTACACCGAGGTGACCCTCCTGGCCAATAGAATTAAATGACCACAGGTCAGATTCGACAGGGGTATAAACGGGGTCCCGCTGGAGGACACATGGGCAGTCCTCCTGGAGCAGCGGGTCTGCAGTCGGGGACTCCCCCTCGGGTCGGGGCACTGCCCGAGGTAACTCCTCGAGGGAGAGAGCCCTCAGCTTTTAGGTGATATGTGCATTTTGAGCCATCACTTTAAATTTTGGCGATTCTTAAGTCAGCCGTGTAGTATGAATTCTCTTTACATCATTGAGCCTGTGGTTTTATAAAATGCTACCGGACTTCTAACGAACTTTTGCTGAAGAATAAATCTAAGTTTTAACACCTATTGGATTTGGTTAGTCGTGTATCCATAACACTTGTCTGCTGTAGTAGCTAGTATGAGAGAAATTGTGAAGGGAATTCTGATGAAACAACTAGGAATTACATTCAAAATACTGTTTCTTTACTTCCTATATTCTTTTATGACCAATAGTAAGGCTGAGTTGCAAGTACACCCTGACACAGAACAGCTACACTCTGATTACTACCTTGCATTTTGCCTGACAACTTTGCTATGACCTTGCAAACTAAGTCACCTGTTTACAATTCATGTATCACCATTGATTTATAGAGGACTAGGCTGCTTGTCCTATGTCTCTAGTTACGAAGAAATGAAAAAAGCAGCAAAATCCCTCTTGACTTTTTTTTTGTAGAACTGTTGCTGAAGACAATGGTACTGATAGTTATTTCTTGTAAGCCATTAACCAGACATTCTAGGAACACAATTTTCTCTTCTGCAGCTTGTTTGAAATCAAAACAGGCTTCTTGTGCTGCTCTAGCAAATAATTTCTTTCCCACAGGATGGGATAGGATGGTTAATGTGGTAGAATATCTCAGTGAATGATTGGTTATCTATGGGAACCTGGTGTTCTAAGGGAAATTTTCTGAATAGACTTAAAAAAATATATGAAGTAAAAGGAGCTGTCAGTATTTTTACAAATCTATCATAAATTTTCTAATTAGAGAAAACTGCAAAGGTGGTGAGGACTCCTTTTTCTTGTTGTTTCTTCGCTATTTATTTCCTTTTCTTTTAAAAGTATTTGTGTGAACAGCAGCTCTGAAATTATTATGCCATACTAATGTTGGAAAATAGCAGTTTACAATGAAATCTATCTTTAGTGTTTCACAGAATCAATGAGAACCAACCTTGTCTCTGCTTTAAATTTGCTTCTTTTTTTCTAGGGACAAAACTAGTAGAAGAAACGGACACAACCTAAATCCTCCTCAAGGCTCTTTTAGACCAGAAGCAATACAGAACAGAAGAGAGGAAAAAGAAAATAGGAGGAAAACAAATAGACTAGAGGAAACTGATTTTCCATTAGCCAGCAGATCAATGGCTGATCCAAGAAGGAAATCCAAGTCACTTAGTTCCTAGTATATCATTTCATCCAATAGATTAGGTTGGCATCGTAAGCCAATCTGTACTTTCTCCTCCAAGAGAAGAAAGTAGAAGTTACTTTGCTAAGACAGTACCTGTCCATGAAAATCATGTGCAACATCCCACCAAGTACCTGTTTTCCATTAATCTATAGCCAATGTTCAGCAACCAAGTTTATGAAGATCCAGCCAGAGGATGCTCAATCAGAGGCTTCTGATTTTATGTGAGGTTGAAGGGGCTGCCCACTTTCAACAGTCTTGCCAACAGGTGTTTGTTTTTCAGAAGTAAAAGATTACTTGGAGATTGTTCCAGGACTGTAATGGCATCCTTGAAAGTATTCATCAGAACATTCTTGAGTCTCCTTCCTAGCAGATTTCATTCCTTAAAACATTTACTTCTAAAGCTAGATCAAGGAGGAGATCAGATTTAAGCACCAGAGCCACAAGCTGGTGAAATAATATTGTCCTGAATGAAAGAACAAAATCATGTCAGGTCAGTAAATTTCATAAACATTTTACCCTTTCTTGAGTTTTCATTTCTGAGATACAAGTTCTATGCAAATTGAGAAAGAAGGATGAATCTGCTGCATATTTTATCATATTGCCACATGCTTTAAAAGAACATTACAACTTCACTGGAAAGTTCCATTATTAAAACACACAGGATAAAATTACTTGTGCTAGGAAAGACCAGTACATCTCAGAGACTCTTCAATTTCATGCTGAAAAAAACCGGCTACAGCACATATCTGAGGTAAGCACATGATCAGCAACTGAAATCAAACTATATACACAGGCAAAAACTAAAGAGCAAGCATTGATGCAAGCACCTACTGACTCTCCAAGCAGTCCAGTAGAAATCCCCCAAGTGCCCAATGCAGATATATCTCTACGCACCTGCATGATGAATGACTGGCTGAGAATGTTGTGTGTGGCAATGTCCCAGAGGGCTTTAGATATGTGCTGCTCAGTGGGCCACCATTAAAGGAACAGGGACTACCAGCTGCAGAGCCCAGGCTGCTGGCATTGATGTTATTGCCAGTGAAACAATGAAGCCACTCTACATCAGCAAAGCCATATAGAATTATTATAATTGTCTCTAGAGTTCTGTAAAACCAACTAGTGCAAACTGAAAATTCAGAATGTTTAGCTGAAAATAAGGGAGAACTGAATAAAAGTTTTCATTTCCCTAACATAATAACAGGAAAACCCTGGGAGGTGGTGTTTTTAATTTTGTAAAACTTGTTTAATCTCTCCAACCCTATCCTTCACTTCCATAAGTTAGAATTAAAGATGGTTAAAATCTGGATTTTTCTTTATTCGTCTGAAATGGATTGTTGTGTCTATGGCTAGGAAGGAATGTCAGACAGAAGGCTGTGACATGGCCCCAAATTTAAATTTAATATAGTAGAAATACACATGGGTTTGCTGCTTTTTAATTTAATATATGTGTTTTCACTACTGAAATTAGTTTTGGAATTTCTAGAAGTGTTCTTGCAGATTCTTCTAGAAGTCCATCAAAATTTATTTACAAGGAGAACACAGTTCAAAGTGAATGTCACAACTGAGCAAGGAAAGCAGGGAAGTGATAAACACTCCATATTTCTATGGCTATGTACTTAAAACAGTCACAAAAGTAAAGATTTCTGGATAAACTATACTAAAAACACCATGCTGTAGCTAGTTTATAATTAAAATATGTTTCAACACCTCTGGAAAACTCAGTGTAGAAATAACCTAAAGGATGAAGGGTATCTGCATATAAAGTAATTGTAGCAATATGTACATGTCTTTTATCTTGACTGATTCTAAATGTCTTTGCCAAATAAAAAATTAAAGAAAACATTCAATATTAATTGCCAAATAAGTTTAAAATGTAAATTCAGGTAAGCTAAATCCAATTGGCCATAATAGAGTTTGTCCAGGACATGCTAACTCTTGTAAAGAAAAGTCCTTCTTGATAATTATAATTGATCTAGTTCTGAACTTGATACAGTACATGAAAAATGCCATGTCCAGATCCAGGTAACACTGGTCCCTAAAAACTAAAAGAGATGAAATTTCTGGTCAAATTCTTACTGAGGAAGGAATGACTTTTAATATCCTGTGCTTCCTAGATACATTTTTCTTGAATGGTGACTCTTTGCTCTGGGTTGCTGTTGGTTTACATGTGTTCCAGTGTGCCACATATTCACAAGAGCCTTCTTATAAAGCAAGACCTTTGTAATAAAACTGTATAGACTCAGAAAGGTTGTTTGCATTTGGAGATGGGAATATTATTTTGGTAAGGGCAACAGACATGTTGCACGTATGAGGGTAAAATGAACTTTGTACACACAGGAAAATAAAGATATAAAGGTTGAACTGAATTTCAGTCAAACATGAATTAGATTCATTGTTTGAACTGAAAATGAGATCAGCTAATTCTGGATAAAAAGGTTTGCTTCATGATACTGATGATGCCCTTTACCTTCATGTCTCCCTTTTAGACAGACTTTCCCTTTTTCTCATAGCATAAATTGTACTTGGGGAACCATCTTTAAAGCTCCACAGTGGCTTCCTACTCATAGGCTGCATTTCTGAATAAGCCTAGCCTGTCCCTGATACTTCACTTCACAGGAAATTTGGAAAAAATTGCTCAACATGGTCTTTTGCCTACACTGCCTGCACAATACAGATTTGTTTCCAGTGTTTCTTTCCAAGTCATGCGTGGCTCCTCTGATCCTTTCCCCATGAGTCTTCCCCTACCATACCTTCTCTCTGTCAGGGGTGAGGCTCTATGGACATGCCCATCCATGTCATTTAACATTAGTTCCTCTGAACCATATTGTGGAGCATCCGAAAGTCAAGCTTAGGGTGACTCAGCAGACAAGGCCTGTGTCACCTTATCAGACCTTAGTGTCATCTACTATGTCGGGTGTTTCAATTGTACTGAGCAAAGATGTTGAATGATTACATCTCAATAAGAGTAGCTAATTAAATATTTAGTTGGAAGACAGTTTGCACACAATACGATTCACCTCCACGAAGAAGATCTGATTTCACATACCTATCAAGTGTGTTCTCATCTCAGTATACAGTGGAGATAAACATAAAAATCCCCATACAGCAAGAAAAGATTACATCTGTACATCCAAATCCAAATTCATCACCTTGATTCTCGTAAGTAGTAGTGGACTTTCCTGATGTTTCCGACTACTTAGACACTTATTTCATTACATCTTCAAAGACAACACTTATATGCATTTTCATTTGAAAAGTTACCATCCAAAAAAATGTTCTACTAGTCACAAGACATTCACTGTGTTGCTCTTTCATACTCTGAAGTCAGCATTCAGTTCACAGTGTAGTATGTAATGATAATAGATTGTGACACAAAAACAGAACAGATGGAAATACTCATGCTGGTTTTGAAGGTTAGTAAGTTCTTCATACATTCACACAAGAGTCCAAAATGTTTGCCTGCCCTTAACTGAAAATCTTCAATAAAATCCCAAACCTGCTAGCTCTGCCTCTGAAAATAGCAGCAGCATCGAAATATTTATTAGATAGAAATCTTGGCAGAATGTGTTTCCAAGAAAGCTGGGACTAAATACACAGGGGGTAAATTATATTCACTAAGACTCCTTTGAGGCCATGATTATGAGGCACTCTTTTCCTCAGAACAAAAAAGTATAACCTCCACCAGTGCTTTACTTGTCAAAAATATGAAAAGATAATTTTAGTTTTTGAAGAATCCAGTCATAACTGTCTTTTCAACAACACAATGGTGATTTTAAGAAAACATAAATCCAGGAAAAATAGTTTCCACATTGGAACAACCATTGTGCCCTGGTCTGCATAAAGGAGGCTTTTGTGGGAAATGGAAAGTTTATAGTTTCATTTGCCCTAGGGTGATTTTTCAACTGGCAAAACCACCTCTGTATAAATTTGATCTCTGATTCAGTGTTGTATGAAGTCAGTGGCCATGCCACACTTTGGATTGTGTGCTGACTTCTTCAATTGACCTGCATTGAAGTGTTCCAAATTCAGATTTGCAAGATCTTCTGCAAATTTAGTTTAGAGGTTTCAGTTTGCAAGGTGGAAAGTAAAGCAGCAACTCAGAAAATCCAAGATAATAAACACTGTAAGCAGTGAAGTAGTTGGTATGTAAGATAGAAAGTCAGCATTTCTTTAAATTATAGCTAGTCTCATACATACCGATAATCTTTGAAACTTTCATAATATCAGGTGATTTATAAACAGTCATTCAAAATTTACTATTCCAGCATAGCATCTAAGTATATTATTCAGATTAGATGCTATAATGTACAATTCTAGTGTTGCCTCTGAAGCAGTTTATGATCCTGCAGTCAGAACAGTTTATTGGTTCATTCTTCTTAACATCTTGTTTTCATCATATTCAGATGACAATGTCCCATTCCTTATCCAGTTATTGGCTGAGATAAGGAGAGCAGTGAAAATGAGCAGGCTGTGACTTATCAGATGTGGAGCTTGCTGAAGTCACTAAGACACTGGTATATAGCAACCATGAAATCGTGGAATTGGAGATCTCGAGGGGAGTGAGTAAGGCTTGGAGCAGAGCACTGACCCTGGACTTCAGGTAAGCAGACTTTAGCTAGATCAGGGAACTCGTAGGTGGGATCGCATGGGAAGTAGATCAGAGGAGTGAAGTTGCTCAGGAAAGCTGTAGGTCTTTAAGGACGGCGTGCTCTGAGGGCAAGAATGATCCATCCCAATACTCAGGAAAACAAGTAGACATATCAGGAAACTGGTGTGGCTAAGCAGGGAGTTTGTGGTGGAGCAGCATACAGAGGGGGGAAGCAGGGACAGGCTACAAAGGAGGAATTTAGAAACGTTGCCCAGACATACAGGGGTGCTGTGAGGAAAGCCAAAGCTCACCTGAATGTGATGCTCACAGGGAACAGCAAGAGCAACCAGAAGAGCTACTTCTGCTGTATTAGTAGGAAAAGGCCGAACAAGTGGGGTCCGTGGCTGAATGGGGTGATTGATTTAGTGACAGTGAACACAGGTTAGACTGAGGTACTCAATGCCTTCTCTGCCTCAGCCTTCATCAGCGAGGTCTCCCAGCCCTCTTCTTCTTGAAGGGGCTCAAGAGAGTGGAGAAAAAACAGCTGTGGCTGAGGGTTGAGTAAGGGATTACTTGAGAGGAATCATAGAATCACAGAATGGCTGTGGCTGGAAGATACCTTTGGAGATGGTCTAGTCCAACGTCCCTGCTCAAAGCAGGGTCAGCTACAGCAGGTTGCCCAGAACTGTGTCCAGTCAGGTTTTTAATATCTCCAAGGATAGAGATTCCACAACCTGTCTGGGCAACCTGTTCCAGTGTTTGACCAACTTCACCCAAAAAAGAGGTGGTTTTTTTTTTATGTTTAAATGGAAATTCCTGTATTTCAGTTTGTGCCCATTGCCTCTTCTCCTGTCACTGAACATCACTGAGAAGAGCCTGGCTCCATCTTCTTTACTTCCTCCCATCCGGTATTTATACACATTGATAAGATTGCCCTGAGCGTTCTCTTGTCCAGGCTGAACAGTCCCAGCTCTTGCAGCCTCTCCTTTGTATGGCAGATAGATGCACCAAACCCTTAATCACCTTCATGGCCCTTTGTTGGACTCTCTCCAGTATGTCCATGTCTCTCTTGGACTGAGGAGCCCAGCACTGGATTCAGCACTCCAGATGTGTCTTACCGGGGCTGAGCAGAAGCAAAGGATCATCTCTCTAAACCTGCTAACAATGATCTGCTTGATGCAGCACAGGAGGCTGTTGGCCAATCTTCTTGCTGCAAGAGCACATTGATAGCTCATGGTCAACTTGTTGCCCACCAGTACCCCCAAGACCTTCTCTGCAGAGCTGTTTCCCAGCTGGCTGCCCCTAGCCTGTTCTGGTGCCTGGGGTTATTCCTCCCAAGGTGCACAATTTGGCATTTCCCTGTGCTGAACTTCATAAGGACCTTGTCAGTCCTTTTTTCCAGGATGTTGAGGTGCCTCTGTATGTCAGCACACCCATCTGGTATATCAGTCACTCCTCCGAGTTCTGTATCATTTGCAAACTTGCTCTGTCCCATGTGACTCATCCAGATAATTATTGAAGATGTTAAACTTCATTGACCTAAGCACCAAACCCCCAGGGCATGCCACCAGTGACTAACCATCAGCTGGACTGTGCCACTGATAACAATCCTTTCAACTGGGCAGTTCAGCCATTTCTCAGTCCACCTTCTTGTTCACAGATCTAGTTCATACTTCATCAGTCTGTCAATGAGTCTGATATGGAGTCATGCTGTATTGGGTGCCGGTGACAAGGTGTTGACAGGAGGGTTACAGGGGTGGCCTCTGTGAAAAGAGACTGGGGCTGCCCAGTCACGGACACAATCAGTTGCAGCTGGTTCCTACCAAACGACACAGAGGAGCCCATCAGCCAAGATAGTGATGCCTCTGGGAAAGCATATTTGAGGAGGGGCAAACTGCCACACAGGCAGAAGCATGAGGAAAGAAGTGTGAGAAACAACTGTATGAACAGCAAGATCAGAGAAGAAGGAGAGGAGGAGGTGCTCCAGGTGCTGGAGCAGAGATTCCCTAGCAGCTCATGGGGGACCACGTTGGAGCAACACTGCAGCCCACACAGAGACAATGGCTGGAGCAGGTGGGTATTTCCTGAAGGAAGGTGCAGCCCGCGGAGACCCCACACTGGAGCAGGGGAAAAGTGTGAGGAAGGAGCAGCAAAGACAAAGTGTTATGGACTGACCATAACCCCCCGCCTCACCCTCACCCCCTGCACAGCTGGGAGAGAAGTCAGAAGTGAAGCTGAGCCTGGAAATAAAGGGGTAGGGGGAAGGTGTTGTTTTAATTTGTCTGTTTTTCACCATCCACATCTATTTTGACTGTCATTCTCTACCCATCTTGTTTTCTTTCCCTGTTCTGTTTGAGGAGAGGGACTGAGATAGTAGCTGGGTGGGGGTCTGGCAGCTCACCACGGTCATCGCACCACACATACAAATCCAGAACAACCCATGGGCTGTGTCCAAGGATGCTGAGGGATTTGCCAAAGTCCTTTGCAAGGGTATTCTATAACTTTGAAAGATCATGGAGATGTGGGCAGGTCTGTGATGACTGGAGAAATGCAAATGTCTCAATCGTCTTCAAAAAGCCAATCATCTCCTTTTGGTCCCTTGGAAAACCACAGAATGAGTCCTCTTGGAGTACATCTTTGGGAGCATGAAGGTGAAGGTGATCAGAAATGGATAGAACTGATCTATCAAGTGCAAATCCTGCCTGACCAAAGTGTTTGCCTTCTGCAGTAAAATGGACAACATGATCGCCTTTCATAATAAAATGAGTGGATTTGTGGACAAGAGGAGAGCACTCGACATAATTCACCTTGACTTCAGCAATGGTTTCAACACTGCTTTCCACAATATTCTTGTATCCATAGTAAGATCCTATGGTCTGAATGAATGGAGAAGATGAATAAAAATCTGATTAAATGTTCAGAGGGCAGTGGTTAAATACTTTCCCTGGAGGCCAGTAACCAGGGGAGTACCACAACGGTCTGTCCTGGGACCTGTCTTGTTTACCACCCCTATGAACGACCTAGAGGAGCTTACAGACTGCTAGTTTGTCACATTTGCTGATGACTCCGAACTGGGGGGTTGGGGCAGCTGCTACGCTTGAGAGGAGGGCTGCCATCTGGAGTAATCCAAACTGGATGGAGGAATGGTACAACAGGAACCTTATGAAACTCAACAAGGGCAAATGCAGAAACATGTATGTAGGGCAGATGAACCCCTCAGAATGATACAGGCTGGGGACCAACTGCTTGGGGAGCAGCTCTGTGGGAAAGGTCCTGGGATCCTGGGGTGCAGTAGGCTGGACATGAGCTAGCAGTGTGTCCTGGAAGCAGGACAATTGCCAATGTCATCCTGGGCTATACAAACAGGAACAGAGCTGAAGCGATTATTCCCCCTACTCAACACTCACCACACACATCTGGATACTGTGTCCAGATTTGAGCCCTCCAATACAAGGAAGACATCAATGAGTCAGAGACTGTTCAGCAGAGGCCACAAAGGTGGTGGAGGCTGGAGTACTTGCTCTGTGAGGAGAGGCTGGGAGAGCTAGGCTTGCTCAGCTTGGAGCAGAGATGATGTTGGGGCTACCCATCAGCAGCCCCCGTGCCTACAAGAAGATCATACAGGGGACAGAGCTGGGCTCATCACAATGGTGCATGGCAGGAGAGCGAGAGACAACTGACATAAATGGAAACTGGAAAGCATCACACTGGATATGAGAAGCTGATTTCCCATGAGGACAGTCAAGCAGTGGCACATGCTGCCCAAGGAGGTTGTGAAGATTCTGTCCTTGGAGGTTTTCAAGTCCTGACTAGATGAAGCCCAGAGCAGATGGTCTGACCTCAGAACTGACCCTACTGCAAGCAAGAGGTTGGACCAGAGACCTCCTGAGGTCCCTCCCAGCCTAACCTATCCTGTGATCCTGAAGTAAACAAAAGTTTTTTATCATTTGGCAGAATAGGTCAAATGTAGTTAGTGGGATAATTGCTTCATGCCTTCATCTGTGGCTTTCAGACATTGGTTCCTGTTAGACTCACTAGTTTCTGACTTTCTACATAGGAATGATAACTTGAATGACCTTCTAACATGTTCAACCAACTTATGATTTTAAATCTTTCTACCATAATATTGACTTTTCCCAATTACTTTGCCATCTTCCTGAGCCATATACCATACAGCTATGTGCTTAATATAATGAAAAGTGTATCTGTGACTTTTTAGGTGGGGCAATTTTTTTTGCTTGTATTAAATACATCCTTACTGCCCTGCATCATCTCTTTATGCATTTCCTATTACATAGCTAAAGGCGTCCTCTAGCATTTTGAAACCAGCTGAAAGTCTGCCCCTCATCCTAAATATATCTAGGTACCTACAAAGCTTGCTTCCATGGCCACAGCTTCTGATTCAGTAAAAACATTAAAAATTCAGGTACCTTTGTCTCCACCTTCCAACACTGCAGTATGTGTAGTTTGATAAGTATAAGCTGTTTTCTATGCCTGATTGAAGCCATTGATGAGGGAATGAGTTTCACACTTTATTCTGCTCTCATATGGAATTGATTTACACAGCCTAAATCTAACAAATTTTGTCAGCTAGAGAGCTTTTCCATGCTGCTCAGTAGTTAAACTCTTCTCAGTAATGAAAGCAAAGGTTTTCTTGCTGCTGATGCCTGGAGATGGATTTCTGCAGACCACAGCTAGAGGATTAGGATGCAGAATACATACTCAGGTTACCATTCAACAATGTCATGTGGTAACAATCTGTGAGTACCAACTACTTGTGACACCCCATATCAAATGCAGGATAACTTAACCTTCTTTTACTCACAGCTAAGATGTCCTGATTTGGTCATCTTGTCTTTCAGTCATCCAGAGATCAAAATGGACTCAAAGAGTCACTACAGAATGCATAAATAATAACTTTCTATGTTGTGATATCTAATTGCGTGGCAAAGCCACTGGCGGAGAGCTCACCATTTATCTTTTTTCTTTACTCTGCTGAACATCTTCACTAGATCCTGAGTGTGCAAGCTTTGAAAACATAATTTAGAGTTCTACTTATTCCATTAGTGTGACATCCATTTGAATTAATTTGGTTTGACTTGGTTCCTGGCAGTCTGATGGATCACAGTTGTCATCTATACTAACGGTGGCAGTTTGTCTCCTCCGTTTCACCTGTCTTGTGCTAGAATTTTCATTACTTGGTACAACGGAATTTGACTACTCACTGGAAATAAGTACAATCAGTTCACAAAAAAATAAAAAATCACACATAAATCATATGCATGAAAAAAATCCCTGTATTTTAAACAACAAAAATGCAAGTAGCCTTGGAAAAATATGTATGGGACTTTTCGTAGGTAGGATATGAACAATGTCTTGGTAAAGCCTTGCTTCTCATACACGAAACTCAGTAACATGTTTCATTCATTGTTGCCTTTCAAAGATGAAACAGATGAAAATAGTACAAGAATACATTTATGTAACACCATGCCTTCTGAACATTGTCAGCTTGTTCCCCCAATTTCTAAACTTTAATTCTGACATGCACATGCAGATTGTGGGCACAGTGATTCATTGGTGCAAGGATGAAGAATGAATCATCCCAAAATGATCTTGGAGGAGGTGGATACGGTGGTACAGGAGGGCACACCAGAGGCAGCATGCCACACCATCCGAAAAACATGTGCAGGAATGATTGAAGTGTTCTCAGTTGCAGTCTTTCTCTGAGGATTAAAATAGAGCAGTGTGATTTCTCTATAAATCTACCCTAAAATATATTCTAGAAATAAAACCAGATTTTAAGTGCAGAAAAGGCATCTGGGATTGTACTTCCATTTCTACTTTCCAAATTAATCTTAGTAGTCTTACCTTGCACCATTGTGAAGGTTGTCATCTAACTGCCCTCTATTGTAACTAATAAAGACCTTATAGTTTCTTATTTCCACTTTATCTCTCTATAAAAGTTCCTTAAAACTGACAGATACAGTAAATGCTGGTGCATTTATGCAGTCGTCCATAAACGTATTTCCTATTCCCATCACTTTTGAGGACTCAGGTCAGCTTTTGTGATATACAATTAAGATACAGATACAGAATGTGCACACAGTAATAACATGGGTATTTTGTGTGAGAGACATTGAACAATCTGGTGTTTGGGGTTTTTTTGTTTTGTTTGTTTTTGGTTTTTTTTATGAAGTAGATTAAGCTATACTTTTTATTCTTTGTTCTGTGGCTCTTCAAGATACTGGCATGAAATACCCCACTCGAGAGAAGTTGGATAAATATTACTTGGTCCAACAATACAAAAGAAAACAGAATCTGGTTAAGTTGAGTTATAGCAACAAATCCTTTCCTAGCATAATGGTTTGATGCTTCCTGAGAGAATTCTTTTTCTGTTTTATGGCAGTACTTCATGAAATAAGAAACTTCCAATACAGTGCCAGTATGGGGCAACCAGGAATTTAGACTCCTCATGGAAACAGCTGTGCCTATTATTGATCCTGCTAATTGTTCTGGGGTGAGATGTGAAATAGAAAGTGTGTTAGTCTGGAAATGTTATTGTCTTACATGAAATGATAGCTCATCCTAATAATCAGCACCATGTTATCTAGGCAGCAGGGGGTACCTATTATTCAGGCCATTTTTAACATGTGACTGTAGTCCACACGATTAAGAATAACCAAAGGGAAGCTACATTAGTATTTCATATAAAGGCTTGAGGCATCAATTGAAGACTTTCTCTTTGTATAAATTTTCTCACTAGAAGTGAGAGAAAAAATATCTCAGGAATGCAGTTGATAAACCAATGGATAACCTTGGTTGGTTTGGTGGGATTCTTTTTGTTTTTTCATTTTTTACAAGTCTTAAATTGTAACAGACTCTAAAGCCCCAGCTGAGTCTATTTTGGCTTCTGTTCATAACCTCCATGACTGGATGTTTTTACCTCTCTGACCTTCTTTCAGAACTGCACTACAGCAATTAATACAGCAAATCAAAACATTTTCCAGCATAATTTTGTCAGAAAATTTGAATTCATCTCTATTGAAATATTGTTCAGATTTCTCAAGGAGGATCTGAAGGTGAGAAAGATATCCCAGTGTAGCTAAAAAAGCTAAGGCAAGGATAAGTGATATCTAGGTCAAAGTCCCTACTCTAATTCTAACTTGCAATCAGGACTTAAATTTCAAAGAAGTCCCACGTATTAGACCAGTACATGCAAGGGTTCTTAAGTGGAGACGTCTTTTGCTGTCTCTCACTGTAGGAGTTCAGTTTAATTCAGTCACAGAAACAAGCAATAGATTTTCAGAGCAATAGCTGAGTTTTCTGGGTGGCAGGACCATTGAACAGTGAGAACATCTGCAAGAGTTCACACAGCCCCACCTGAGAGCAGCTTTGCAGAGTCTGGCCTAGGCATGTTCATCCCCACTGCTCACCTGCCTCATCCTGCCCCACCTACAGCAGGTGTGGGTGTCGTGGGGTGCCCTACAGACACTTGACAGCAGATCAGTAAAAGAAAAAAGGATTTACTTTAGAGGAATTCTAACATTCTCTCATCTAGATATTCACGGTTTTAATCAGTTTTATTTCTTGCCTCAGTGGGGAGATCCAAGACATAAAGGATCAGTAATATGGGAAAAGCAGCAAATAAATTTACCTTTTAAAAAAAATGTGTAAAAGAACAGAGATTATCCTAATAAAGGTACTTTCAAGGAAATTGTTTATTTTGATTGTACTTAACCTGACATTTGTTCTCTCTGTTAAGGACAACACCAGTGTACTCATAATTACGCTGTGCAGGGAGAAGGGGATGGGGGAATCAAGGGAAATGAAATGCACATCTGAGTCATGCATGAACTTTGCCTTTCAGAATTATTAAGACCATTTTTTTCTAATCTCTCAGATACTTAAAAGGGATTACAAAACCATTGCTTACATACACAGAACTTTAAAGAAGCTTGCATTGGTAAAAAACCTGATATATTATTTAGTCAGTGAATGCTATTTATAATAGTATGGCTATCATCACATTTATAGAGCTTTCCAGCCCTGAATATGTGATATACTCTCTTTCTCCCAAGTACAATGGATAGAGGAATGGGACCAAAACCAGTGAAAACAAAGTGCCACCATAAATATTCGGTACCTTAAAGTCAGTCACAAATTGCCTGTTCGCTTCACTTCACTGGGACAAGGATTTCAACTAACAATACCCCCACTGAGTAGAAAATCCATCATGTACTGATTAAAAATACACATTTATCATTTCCATTTGTGAGAGAAATAGTTTCTGATCCATTCATTTGGGCGTTTCTACAACATATTAAAATGAATAACATCTAATATTTCAGAAAGGCAATAAAACAGAACCGAAGAACTTAGTCTGAATCTGATAATTTTGAGGACAAGTTATTCATCCTATTCCTTGCTTAACTATGCCTTCACTTAATAACTGTATGGCTAGACAGTCTTTCCCTTTCCTTGTCTCCTTCCCCATCGGCATGGCTGCTGTATTTACCCCGTAAAGGACCAGACCCATAGATTGAATACCCATAGATTAGGTTAAATAGTGAGAAAATTGTTCCAGTGATTATCCAGCTTCTCAGATGCCACAATTAACCCAAAGATTCAACAGCTGCTTCATCTTTCCCAGTTACGGCTACAAACTGGTCAGTAGAAGGAAAGATTGTATGGGGTTTTTTTAATGTGTGGGACATTACACTCAACTAAAAAGCCAACCAGAAGTCTTAGGTGAAATACTGAAGTCAAGAATCAAATAAAGATCTTATTATCTCACTTGACATAAAAATCAAGTAATTAGGAAAAGAAAGAATGCAAACATTAATACCGTACTCAGTGATCGGTTTTGTAGCAAACTTAATTTCCAGAGATGCCCTGAATTGGTCAGCTGTTGAGTAAAAAAATCAATGATTGGAAACTGGGCTGATCCAGAGAAGCACAGCTGTCAACATTACGTTGCTCTCCTGCTGCTTTATTTCTCTGCTTTCTTGAATCCCTTCGCTAGTTTTTATATTCCTTCTGCATTGGTTTCAAGTTACTTATTCTTTGCACATCTTATAACCATCTTCTATATCTTTCTTTTTTTTTTTTTTTTTGACCTCCTTTTGAGTATCTCTGTAGGTATTTTTTCTTCTGTATGTCAAAAAAAAAAAAAGATGTATAAACCCCAGTCCTTTTAATCCTAGTTTGTTAGTCCTCTCTTTGCCTGTTTCTCCTGCTCCGGGTTTTGAGCCTACCTTTGCATCAGTCTGCATAATTTCCCCATGTGTCAAACTGTCAGGAAGAGGCAGGAGCGTTTTAATGTGGTCAGGCACACTGAAGACAGTCTCGTTTGCTGTGAGCCAAAGTACATATTAGTTTATGAGTCTCTTTTTTGAAAAAGGAGTAGGTAGGTTGTTTCAAGGGAGGGACATTCCCTGTAAATGGAGAGCCGAGAATTCAGCTTGGCATATGTTTTTGTACAGTTATTTCTGCACTGAGATTCATGAGCAAATTAGACAAAATGCATTTCCATGCTACACCCCTGAGAACAAAAAGGAGGGTATATAAACACTGAATCTCGATAATGCCTTCAGGCTTTCCTAGGCGGGGAGCTCTGCATTAGCTGATGATGCTACGCCTGGCACAATTTATGGAGCTCTGGCTTGTCTATGTTCCTGCAGTCTTTCCTGAGCTTCCCATGGACTGCAGCAGGTTCGGATGCTGTACCGTGACTTGTGTATTCATGCCAATTTATGTTCTGCAATCCTGAGCCCCCGATACCGCACCCTTTGAAGAAGAACGAGTGAGGTGGCTTGGTTGTATTTATCATTGTACTCACACAACAGGGAGCCCTCAGGCTGAATGCAGGGCTTTTGGGGATCAGCAGGTCGCTCTACTCTGTTACACTGAATAAATGGGCTGAGGTGGATGTGAGGCCTTGCTGTCTTTTAAACTGAGTCTACAATGGAGATTCAGTATGGTGCATTTCCTTGCTTTCCTGTCAGCCTTCCAAAACATGAGTTGTTGTACATTATTATCATCACTATTTCTACAGTGAGTTGGGTCTACAGACTATCTATTTTTTTTTTTAAGTTTATACCTCTATGACATTATGTCTTTAAGAACATGAACATTTTGGTGTCTAAATATGAACTATGTGTCTAGGCTCCCACTACAGTTATCCAACTGTAGTTAACAGAGGTGATGGACTGTGGAAAGTGATTCAGCTAACCCTTGAATGGACACCTAGCTGTAGCCAACTGAATTGCTCTAGGCTCCACTGACTGTGTTAATTAGATCTCCGTGAGCTGTAATTGGAGTTTAGTCACCTAATGTACATGTAGACACATACTTTTAGATATCTGAACCTGCAAGCTGATTTCATCCCATTAGAATCTCTATGGAATCAATGGAGAAAAATGAGCTAGTCTGTGATGCAATTAATTTCATCCTAAAATACATATCTAAATTATGATCAGATAAATCCCACCCCAGGATTTTTCCAATTTGTTGCCAAATTTGCACTTTTTATAGCTTGTTACTTTTATATCTAATTTAGGAGCTTCATTTCAAACATTTTCTCAGAGCTGGAATTCTTTGTAGGAAAAGGATACATGGGGAGTATATACAGGGCAGCTAGTTCTTTCCCATTGCTTTTAGCTGAAAGCACAGTTTGTTCAGATATAATTTTGAAGGCCAGTTCATTCATAAGCTCACTTTAACACGTCCTGAACCAGTAGAAAATACATTGCCATTTCATATTTTAATAGCACAAATAATTGTTCATTTAATTGCCAATCTCATCAGTTAAGAGCCTTTAATAAGAAGATACAGGCAGTTCCAAGCTCATATGCTCTTCCACAGTAAAATTCTCAAGGGCAATTTTCAATTAAATATTTTGTTAACCATTACGAGGCTTTCTGAATCAATTGATTTTGCTTTTCTGTTCCAAGGTTAGATGTTCACTGTGCTTCTCCCCACCTTTTTCTCTCCCTGTAGAAAGCATAACAATGAAGTAAAAGACTCAATCAAATAAGGTTAATAGATTTTTAAATTAGAAAGAACATTATGATCTTTAATAACTCCCTAAGTAACACAGGCCATACAAAATCACCCAGCAATTCCTGCATTCAACCTACAGTGTCTCTTTAAATTTTAGCACATCTGTTGGAAAGTTATCCAGTCTTGATGTACAGACTTCTAGAGAGGTAGAATCCAGCACATCCCTACTTGTTCTATTTGGTAAATCACCTGACATGTTAAACCATGTACCAGACAGCTTTCATCAGGTTTTGATATCCTTTTCATGGGAAACAGAGCTATCAGGAGTTACTTCCCATTTTGCTACTTGTAGATCACAGGCAAATCACCTCTTAATCCCCCTTTTTGAGCTTACTACATGCATTGATCTTCCTATTGTCTTTACTATAAAAATGCTTTACAGATATACATAATTAATTAAGCTCTTCCCTGAGATGTTTCCACTTTCTTTTTCAGTGTGGACATCAGAATGGGTCCCAGGATTTTTACTAATGTACGCAGAGCTGATATTTCCTATCTACTTCCTCTTAATACTCTGCAGCTTACATTTCAAGGATAACAATTTCTTTCCTAATTATAATAATATACTGAGAGATAATTTCTCATAGGTTAGCTATCAGTACAACTAAGTTCTCTGTATTGTGGTCATATTCCCCTGTTGACAGTTTATATTCTTAGACATATGGCGTTTGACTTATTTCTGTTAATTAGTATTTTGTTCAATGGAGAACATCTTGCCAAGTGATCCAGACCACGCTCTAAAACTGGTCTGTCATCATTAATATTTACCAGTCTAGAAAGTATACTCTAACCACAAACTGTGCCACTGATTACTTTGATTTTCTCCCATAAATTTTCTAGAAAGTTTGAGGTGCTATGAAGCAAAACTCAGATGTCTGTGGCAAGATTGTGATGATGTGTAGGCAGATTGCTTTCATTTTTGCATTTAACTAGTCTTCATCCAGTTTTAATGATCTACTTTGATTTTGTGAAATTCTTTTTTTTAACCACTGCAACACTAAAGATTAAGTAAAATGTCTTGCTAACTTCTGTTATACTTACTGAGCTTTTTTTTGTCATCCAAATTTTTTATATCATGTTTGTTTGGCAGAGTTAAATAAAAGTTACATAAACCCTTTTAGATTGTCATTACTTATTTCAACATCCTTTTATTTTTATATGACTGCCTTCCATTTTGGACAATCCATTGGACTTACTAGAGCTTTGAATGCACTCTCTTTTATTGATTGGGCACCATATTTCTAAAAACTGGAAGAATGACTGATTTTGAACATAAGAGAAATCAACTGAATATTCACTATGAAGAGCAAGAAAGCCATCAATAGCTTCACTATATTTGGGGAATAAATGACAGTTTCAGACAATGAATATATTAGAAAAAAAATGTGATCTTTGACTACAATTTGGAAAGAAGAAAAATAAATGCCCTTCCATACATGGTTTTAAGAGCATTAATCATATATCTGACTGGCTGTTTTATTACAAGCATTGGGCATTTTCACAAAAGTCTATTACTTTAACCTATTTCCAGCTGAAAAGTATGGGAGTCACATTATTACTAATACAAGTTTTCCCATATGCGTGTATAACATCAATGCCAGTGTAGGTAAAAACCAAGCCATTCTTCGTGTATGATTTGTTATACCATTTTTTTCAGTACAGTTTTCTTTGTGAAAATTGGCTAATTACAAAAGCCTATGGCCACGTTTAATCACTGACCATATTAGTATCTCTGATGGTTTGGTTGGAGTTTTGTAGCTGCCTGCAGTTTTTCAAAAGGTAGTGGATTTCACAAATTGTCAGTGTTGCGAAGTATTTGTGTAGATTTGTATTCTGGAGAGCAAACCAACATCTCAGTCCTTATGATAGCACTAGTTTTCTTCAAGTTAATAATGAGGAAAATCCTTCACCTTAAGTGGCAAGGGATTTAATTGTTTTTTCTCTTCTGAGTTTTTAATTATGACTGGTAGCTGCGTTCAACAGTGAAGAAATCCTGTAGGTCACTAAAGACTAAAACTACAAAATGTTACCTGAGTTTTTGTCATCAGTTTTTTTAGAAAACAGTGTTACTTGAGAAAAACATAGATGATTAAGGCAATAAAACACTGTTTCCTTCAGCTTTGAGGTGACTGGTTTATTTTCATATAAAGTAAAAAATTAAGCTCATTTTTACTTACCAAATGCCATAGTATGAGGGCCACACAATTTTGCAATATAAAATTTAGCTTAAGAATTTTTTTTCCTTTAATCTTGCATTTTTTCAACCAAGCCTTTCTCCTGGAGTTTTATTAAAATGTCAATTAAAAATATTCAGAGCATATGCATCATCTTGAATGCAGAATACAAAAAAGGCTTTTACTATTATTTCAAATAGTAAAAATAATCCCACATCCAGGGCTGTCCATAATGTTTAGAGCTTTCAATTTAAAAGCTATCCTACTTTTGGCATTCACCCGTACTTAATTATTTCTTGTTTGGGGAGAATGATTCTTTCTCCAGCTGAGGCAGCAGCTGTATCATATTGATGTAATCCAAAAAGGGCAAAAAATGTATTTGTTATTCTTGCTTGGGCAGATGACTTGAGGAGACTCTATACAGAAAATGTCATGTAAAGTAACAATATTGTCTCTTTGAGGCAAATCCATCTGCCACTGTGTTTACTAAGTTCCTTCCACATATTGAGCTTTCTTTTGATTTCCTTCATTATACAGTTATTTGTGTTCCATTAATTATTCTTACTAAAAAAAACACAAACCAAAACAAACCAAAACAAAAAACCACAGATCCTAAAGGTACAGTATTTCATACTTTCCAGTTTTTCCGGAACAGTAGCTATTTTTTTCAAGGGAGATGTTGTATTATGACTTAGAGGTCATTGATTTCATGCTTAAGTATGAATCTTTGACTACCAAATATACCATTGAGACCAGGCAATTGATTGGTATTTAAATTACTTTGCATTTGGTTTTGGATTTGTTTTTTCCCCCAGCAATTCTTTGTGACGCATTAGCTGCCTGCCTAACTCACAAGAGTTTTATTACCCTTGAGCCATGTCAAAGTTCATCAAGTCTAATGTCCTGTTTCCAGTGGTGACAAAAACAAGCTGTAGCTGGAGAGAGGTACCAAGCTCTGTAGGAGATTCTGCCCACCATAGTGATTGCCTCTCTATTTCAAGAGCCATGAAGAAGCAAGCTTTGTATTCTCCTTCACATAAAGTAGTTTAACAGTAAGTAGTCATGCAATCTCTGTAAATATCAAATATGATTTTGAATCCCAGCCTTACTGGCCTTGTCTTCACCTTTGGAAAAGGCCAGGTTGTGGATACCTATACTTTCAGCCACTCCACTAAAAGCTAATGGAAACAGATAGTTTAGCTTCCTAGCAGTACCTAATTTCCTTGGCTACAACTTTAAATTCTTGGTATTCCAGCCAATTCACTGACTGTTTTCCATACTCTTGAGTTTCATCAAGGAAAAAAATCTTCTGTTTGTTTTATACCTTTGTCTATTTATAATCATTTAAGCTATCTTAATTTATAATAGCCTGCAGTAATTTATGCTGCTGCCAATTATGTTCACTAGAGATACATTTAGCTAAAGTAACCTCATATGACTTGCTTTTAAATCATATCAGTTTACTTTTTGCCTTAGAGTTCTTTTCTTTTTGTCACAGGTATGTAGGCCTTACTGTGGTATTTTTGTTAGATTTATTTTCTGTATTCAAGGATTTTTTCATTATACTTTTTATGTTATTTTTTTAGCTGCTCTACAATAACTCCCCATGTAGTCACTTGCACTGCATATTTCTTGAACGATAGTTTGCTCCCTTTCTGACTTAGATTAAGCTATCTGTCTCACACAGTCATAAAAAGAATAAAGTGTACACACAAGGAGCTACTGATGACTAATTAGTGTCTCATAAATGTATTACATTTTAAATTTCCTCAGTTAACTCACACTGCAACAACAATGGTCTGCTCCCTTCATCTTCACTGTGTGGAAATTTTTGAATATTCAGAGGCAAAAGGAAATAGATGAGCTAGATGGTGGTACTGTACAACCACAAAGACTGGTAGAGTAAGAGCAAAATAAAGAGGTTATAAAAGAGGAAAATATTTCCATTATTCCATTAGCATATTTGCTAGTGTTGTGTGCAGTCTGAGCAGCAATTTTTTATGCAGTACTTGAATCCCTCATCACACTTTTTTCCTCCTATATATTTGAGAAATTTGTCTTAATTCTGAATATAACCCATTTTCCCTCCTTGCATGTGTTATTTCTCAGACTACATCTGTTTGAAGGTCAACAGGTATAATTACATGATTCTGTTCTCTCTCTGCTACTTCTTCCTTGCCCAGTCTTCCAAATAATGGCATTTTAGGATTATAAAAGGCTATTTTCTTTCCAATCTTCTCAGCAGTAAACACAGTTACTTAAATATTTCATAAGAAGCAGTAGTTCCTGCAGTGTTTAAGTAGATTGGTCTGCAAATGCACCTCTGTACACATGCTTTTGCATCTCCTGATGTGTACAAGAAAACCATTTCCTTGGATTTTTTACAACTTCCATTATGGACTTCTTCTTTTGTGATGGTTACATAGCTTAACAGCCTCTGCATATACCACGCTCCTGCCTACACTGAGTAGCTGAGCCTTTGTTATGTTTGGAATCTTGAAAGGATTCCCACATCCTTTGGATCTTCATCACCATGCTAGATTGCATGTAATGTACTTCTACTTAGTAGAAATAATATTTCACAAAATCATCTAGAGCCAGATTCCGGAATGCTATTCACATTAATTAACTCCTTAGTCTGCCAGTGGTCCCGAAGATATTGCCAACTCAACATAAGAGTGATAGAATATGGTTCTATATAAAACAGGTATGTCTTCTATTTTGAAACATTAATCACAAATTAGTTGGATGTTCTTAATCAGTGCCCCTTAGACACACACAGAAATATACACACTTCTTGCTCAAGAAGCTTCAACAGGGAAGGAGGTACATCTGGATGCTACCGGTATGGTGGACCTGACCATTTATGAACTGAAAGCATTGACTCTGCTCTTCCTCCCACACTCCACCTAACTCTAGAAAGTTTGCAGCACAAGAAACCAGGTGCTGTTCACTTTGTCCTCCGTCTAAAATCTTGGCTGTAGTCTTCCACCAATTTCTTTACTTGATGCCTCCAGAAAGAGCAGAAATGTCTTTGCAGCCACTTGCAAAGGCAGTGTATGATGCAAAGTCCATTCATGGCATAAACACACAGCAGGATTTTAGGTAAATAATATACAAGTTAAAAAAATTATTTTGTAAAGATTAATGTTTTTTCTCCTTACTTCATTAATCTAAAATTAATGATACCACTTGTTGTCTAATAGGAGTTGGTTACTGCTGACAGCTTAGTTACATACTTGATGCTGATACCCATAGCTTTGTTGGCAGGCTACAGGAACTGCAAATGCTTTGAGTCTCAGCCTTAAATATTTCATTATGTGTCCTAATCAATCTCCAATGACTGTACCAGGGCCATTGTGCACTATCTATGCATTAGCTGGAAAGGTGCACACACTTCACTTTTATGAGAAATATGTGCAGCCGGTGTCTGTATTCTTGAATAAAAAGGAAAAGACAATTAAAAAATGTTAGATAAACACACAAATGTACTGTAGCTTAGCATAGGTCCCCACGGTTCCTTTGGGTGTAGGATGGAAAAGAACACAACCATGGAAATGGGAAGGGGTGAAACTGGGAACAAGAAGAGTGAAAAAAAGAGGGAAAGAGAGAGATTTTTCTTCTTCCTTCTAGCCCCATGGCAGAATATTCATTTCAAAGTAACTATATGGCACCATTCTGAATAATATATGTGGTTAAAAGTAGAGTGGGGCTCTGTTTAAAGATAGCCACTTTCCAGAGGAAACCAAAGCGTAGCTGATCAACACTTGAAACTAAGAACTTCGGGATGGCTGTTCCTTAGCAGATGGGTCTATCGCCACTTGCTAAAAACCACCTTCCCTTCTCAGTATTACAGAGTAGCCATTTGGAATGTGACACTATTAAGCTTGCTGCAGAGGCCTAGCAAAGTGCTTGGAGAAGAGTTCATCCTGTTGGTAACTAAATTGTTGCCTTCCTGAAAATGAAAAATAATTCCTTTTCTTGGATAAACTTGCAGATAAAATGAAGACCTTGATTTTTGCACTGGATTGGTGAGTTAAAAATATTCCATGCTTTAAAAATATACAAAGTTGTGGTAAAAATAAATAGTTTAAAAGAAATCTGTAATCTTGACAGTAAGGGGAACAACAGTGCCCACAATATAATTTTACAACTGATACTGAAATCTTTATAGAGCTTTTCTTTTCAAGAGACCTTTCAGTATGTTCCCTTTTAACTTGCATAGACAAAAGCTGTTTCTTTTCCTAGAGGCCAAAAGTTTTTTGGGCCAGTAAGGGAAAGAAATAAAGAATCCTCCTGACTCTAACTTGATCTCAGACACATCTGGGTTGCTCAAGTATTGGAAGGAACAGAAGGTGGGACAGGCAGCGTGATGAGTGATGTCCAGCTAGGTCTGAGGTACAAACAAGGAAGGCGAAGACTTACTTTGTTTTCTAAAACTAGGACATACTGAAATCAACTTTATCCTGATACTCTGCAGTCCAAAGTAAATACTCTCATCAAACTACAGTTTAGGGTCTGTAATTAATATGAAACTATGTGAAGACTAGATCCTTATGAAAAATGAGGGAACATTTTTGTTTAGTTTTTCTATTTTTTTTTAAATGTCCTACCAAAGAGTTATGAGATGAATTAGAATTTCAAGTAAATGAAGCAAAGCCCTAGGAAATGAGTACGCCAATCACTCCTGGGTTGACAGGTCTAATTACTGATAAATAGTAGTGTTATCTTAATTATACTCATATTTTCAATGGCATTCATACGCCTTAGAAACTGGCCTAACTTCTCTCACTGCACAGCTTCACCTGGGAAATTGGAATGTAGTGTTTTCCTATTTTAACTTGTAATTTCAGCAGCTGGTTCCTGAGCAGCTATTAATATGATGGAATGTTTCTGCTTCAGTAGATTCCTTTCATTGTCCTCACCAAACATTTTTGATTTTCTGGTTGACAGAATTACACAAATGTGCTTATGCATTACAAACAAGAGTACTTGCTTTTAGTACAGAATAACACAGAAGAACATGATAAGGCATAAAGAAAGGTTGTGAACTTATTGGAACAGAAATAGAAAAAGGCACAGCATCTCCAGTTGATCCTGTAGTGGAATGGTCTGCCAGGAAAAGTTCCTCCAGCAGAGAGGCTGTGGTCCGTCAAAGATGCAATCAGATGTTCTCCTTAGATAGATAATGCCGTGTTTAATGGAAGCCTCAAAGTGCTAAAACATGGTATGTCTTTCCACATGTCTCAGGAGCATGTACACTGGCCAATATGGGGAATGCAGCTGTAGTGCAACATCTTGTGAAATCTAAAATGAGAAGATGGGAAACTTGTAAGTTGGTTCAGAACTGTCTTCAACAGTGTCAGCACATTTTTGCCAAGTTGCATGCTAGAACAGGAATGCCCTTTTTAGCTGTTGACTTCTGGAGAAGTCCTTGTCTTTACACATATTTACAAAGGTATTTATATGCACATTTTTTTCCATTTGTGGCCTGAGCTGACCTGATCCAATGAGGTCTGAGCCCATGTTAGCATATCACTGAGTTCAAGACAATATACTTTGCTTTTCAGTAGGGATTAAATGCACAGGTACAGGAATATAACATCATGTTCCAGCTGCTGGTCCAGAGGGAGCTCCTGTGGGAAGACAGTTGTCTGCATTCCTTTACAGAGGCATTTGCTGAGTAATCCAGCTTTAGGTTACAGTGAAGACAAAGGAGAAAAAGAGCAGTCTCATGGTTAAGCCGATGGATGGAAATCTTAACATTTGCCATCAGATCTGAGTTTGTTAACAAGTCATTTGTGAAGCTTTAAGGACAGTGTCCTCTTTATTGGTTTCCCAATCAGTTAATTTCTTATAAGCTTAATTAATTTTTCCCCCATGTTTTTTATATCCCTGAGTATGAAACACTGAAGATTATTTTGCTAGATATGGGACAAGTTTGTCTAATAGAGGGAAAATCTTACTGTCGCTACAGCTTGCATAATCCTTCAATGAAGATTTTGGAAAGATCTTTCTTTTGCTGCTTTATGACTGATCATTCATGGAAGAAGGACTTTTTATATATTCTCCTGCATTTAACAAGCAACTTCTGTCCAAAGCAGGAAAGTTAAAGTTCAAACTTTCTCACTTTCAAACTTCAGCCAAAATTCTCACTTTTTCCTTAACTTCCCAACCTTCACTGCTGAATCTCTTTTCAATCTACGTATAAAAATAATGAAAGTAGCATCATATATGCTAGTGGGTTTTCTGTTAAAAATAATTTGAGTAGTATTATACTCAGTCATAACCATAAAGAGGAACAATACTACGTGCATCCCTGGATCTTGAAGTATCTGAGCAAGCAACAGCTGCTACCCCTCTAATACTGGGTGGGATGGAGTGTAAAAGGAACAGGAAATACAGACATGGTTTTTCATTATACTTCCCACCCTATTCTAATAAATTGTGGTTCTGGTGTTCTTGTTTACTTTTTTAGGTTGGCAAAACAGACCTTTCACAAAGAAGGAGTAAAACTGGTGATTTTGCTTCTAAGATTCATTCATTCTCTAGTATAGCTAGACTTTTCCTGCTGCAGTGCCTGACATAAGGCTGTAGTTCAGTCCAATATGCCATTGTCTGCTCCTAAGTTTTATAGATAATTTTAATTTTATTCCTGAGTTTACTTCCACTATGTGTCTTAATTGATGTTTCCTGTGCATAGACTAACAAAAAATGCAGGAGGTTCTGCATGGATTCACAAGAGAAAATCTTGGGTAGAATCCTCTAGGGAATATTGCCAAAGTCAAAAGAAGACTCACAGCAATGAAGTAATTAATTCTTTCTCTTGCCATGGATCAGAAATTCCACAGAAATGGATAAAACCATTAGTTAGAAATGTAGAATTGCCTCATTTTGCATTTTTTCAACATTTGGCAACATGTTGGCATAGGGATAATGTATTCTTCTACAATTAATTGAACCTGTGGGGCTTTTTTTTTTTTTTTTTAAATCAAATGCTAAAGAGAGGCACAGTCACATAGGAAAAAAAAGTTGCTCCATATTCTTCTTCTAAACATAAAGAAAGCCACATACTACAAAGTCTTACATGCATCTGCAGTCTGAAGACTTCCCTATACATCTTCTTATAAATTGTGCAACTCATGTAGAAGGTGTCACTAAAGGTATTAATATCTCTTAAAGGTATAAATGTTTAATTTTTCCTGATCCTATAATCAGTAAGCAACCTCCACTCTATTTTCATAGATTAAACATTTTCAATCCTGAAAACTTTAGTAGAACTGTTTCATAGGAGACAGTGTCTAAATCTTCTGACATGAAATTTTAAAATGCAGTTTTTATGAACTATGGTATTTTAGGCCACTGGTTTAGGTTTACCCCAGAAAACCTTCAATACAGTATGAATCCATAATCTGTATATCGACAGTCCTACAAGATCCAGAATAACTCAAGAGTCAAACTTGTATGGGCCTGGGGTCATGATTAAAAACTAATAAAGTAAATCCAGCAAATACTGTCACATCTTGAGGTACAGAGTTTTAAAAAAATCAACAGCCTATGGCAATAGCAGATTTTTACATTAAATGGGGTGGGACTTCTCTTAGTGAGTATTCATCTGCAGACAGCAACAGTAATACTAACCCAAGAATGTAAGTAAAGAGATGAGAGAAGAAACGGGTAAAATGTTATTTTGACTGATACTGATTTTTCGCTTGACATCAGATTTGGCTGTTATTTTGGGCTTTGTGTCCTACAGTTGGAGATGATAACTAGACAGTGCTATCAGTTTTTCTGCTGAGAAATTACAAATATAATTTTCTACCTAAATATTTCCTCCTTTTCACTAGCTCTTGACTCTCCTATACCACTGGTAAACATTACTGAAATCAAGGAAACATATGAAGAAAGATATTATCTAGCATAGTTTAAGGTATGGTAACTTACTACAAGACACTTAATTTTTTAACACAGGAATAAATCCATGTGAATAGCAGAAATTATTTTTCTGTGGCATTAACCTATTGGGTTAACTGCTTAAATATTTTTAACTTTTCTTGAGAAAGTATTTTTTTTTCATACATATTATATTGCATGTGTGAAAACATAGCCTACACCTTTAAAGGTCAGAGATTTATTTAAGGAAAAAAAAAAAGAAAAAGAAAAAAAATATTTTCTTTAGCCCTTTCATATTCAAAAAGTTTTATTCTTGTCTTCCATGAACTAAGGTGTGCCAGAATTTGAACAGAAGCAGCTGTATGCCCACCCTCATGTCCTCTTTCATTAGTAAGCATCTGGAAACTTGAATACCTGTGTTTGCTCTCCAGTATCTTTCCTCTCATCAGTTTATTTAAAGTCACTGTTTTTCTACTGTTTCATTCAATCACCTCTTTCAAATTCTGTTACCCAATCACTTACTTTCTTCATTTTTTTCTTCTTTCTGGCAATTCTCATCCCACTTAGAAACTGCTGCCTCTGCTGTTTTCTTCATTTGTTTTTAGAAACATAGAATCATGGAGTGATTTGGGTTTGAAGGGACCTTAAAGATCATCTAGTTCCAACCCCGCTGCCATGGGCAGGGACACCTTCCACTAGACCAGGTTGCTCAAAGCCCCATCCAACCTGGCCTTGAACACTGCCAGGGATGGGGCATCCACAGGCTCTCTGGGCAACCTGTGCCAGTACCTCACCACCCTCATAGTGAAGAACTTTTTCCTTACATCTAATCTAAATCTACCCTCTTTCAGTTTCAAACCATTACTTCTTGTCTTATCACTACAGGCCTTTGTAAGAAGTTGCTCTCCAGCTTTCTTGTAGGCCCCCTTTAGGTACTGGAAGGCTGCTATAAGGTGTCCCTGGAGCCTTCTCTTCTCCAGGCTGAACAACCCCAACTCTCTCAGCCTGTCTTCACAGGAGAGGTGCTCCAGCCCTCTGGTCATCTTCGTGGCCCTCCTCTGGACTCGCTCCAACAGGTCCATGTCCTTCTTATGTTGGGGGCCCCAGAGCTGAATGCAGTACTCAGGTGGGGTCTCATGAGAGAGGACTAGAGAGCTGACCTACTGGTTATACTTCTTTTGATGCAGCCCAGGATACAGTTGGCTTTCTGGGCTGCAAACGCACATTGCTGGGTCACGTTGAGCTTCTTGTGAACCAACACCCCCATGTGATTCTCCACAGGGCTGGTCTCAATCCATTCTCCGCCCAGCCTGTATTTGTGCTTGGGATTGCCCCGACCCATGTGCGGGACCTTGCACTTGGCCATGTTGAACTTCATGAGGCTCACATGGGCCCACCCTTCAAGCCTGTCAAGGTCCCTCTCGATGGCTTCCCTTCCCTTCATCATGTTGACTGCACCACATAACTTGGCATCGTCAGCAAACCTGCTGAGGGTGCACTCCATCCCACTGCCCATGTTGCCAACAAAGATGTGAAACAGCGCCTGTCCCAATACTGACCCCTGAGGAACGTCACTTGTCACTGGACTCCACTTGGACATCAAGCCGTTGACCACAACTCTTTGAGTGCGACCATCCAGCCAATTCTTTATCCACCGAGTAGTCCATCCTTAAAATCCATGTCTCTCCAATTTAGAGACCAGGATGTCATGCTTTGCACAAGTCCAGGTAGGTGACATCAATTGCTTTTCCCTTATCCATCTATACTGTAACCCCATTGTAAAAGGCCACCGAATTTGTCAGGCATGATTTGCCCTTAGCAAAGCCATGTTGGCTGTCACCAATCACCTCCTTATTTTCCATATGCCTTAGCATAATTTCCAGGAGGATCTGCTCCATGATCTTGCCAGGCACAGACCTGAGACTGTCTGGCCTGTAGTTCCCCAGGTCTTTTTTTCCCTTTTTAAAAATGGGGGTTATGTTTCTCCTTTTTCAGTCAGTGGGAAGTTCCCGGGACTGCCATGACTTCTCAAATATAATAGATAGTGGCTTAGCCACTTCATCTGCCAGTTCCCTCAGGACCTACAGATGCATCTCATCAGGTCCCATGGACTTGTGCACCTTCATGTTCCTTCCTTTCTTTGGTAAAAAAGATTTCATTTTGATAACAAGTTATTTTCCAGATCATAGTGGCTATATTAAACCTATATTTTAAAGTACAATTTGCTGAGTTCTAGTTCTTATATTAAATGTGAGTTATGCCAAGCCACTTTTAATGTATGACCAAAAAAAGAAATTAAATTTTAAAAAAAATCCCACCTTGATAAATTCTTATATCGGTTTTATATCAAGACCTCCATTCTTCTCACAATGTTTAAAATATTGATGTTATTCTATGGAATAGCAGGTACATAGTTTTTTGCCTTAAGTGTTGGGAAATTAAGTTGGAACAACTTGCCTGAGGTCAGTGAGAAATTGTACAAAAATCTATTAACCGCAGGTGTGGCAGGGTGGAGGCTTGTTAAATTATATCTGGTGGATGAAGAAAGACAAACAAAACAATGGTTTTTAAGATTTCTTTTTTCCAGACCAATTAAGATAAGGATTCTTTTTACTTCGCTGTGTTTCTTGTAGCATATAGTTGCTTATGCATTCCTTATGGTTCCTTCACAACTGAAATGATAGGAAAGCTCTCCAGGGCATTATGGAAACTGATATGAGCAGGAATTATTAACGGACCTAGACTTTGGGAAAAGTCTGTCTTATCAAGCCATGAAGTTTGAGTTTATTCGGACCACTCTGTGTCCACAGGCTTGTGAAGGGTTGCTGACCTCCTGTCAGGTTTTCATCTGAACTGTCAGTTTCCAAAAAGCTGTGCTTATGTCCCAATGAAAGCAATTTATCAGGTTTTCTTTGATTTCCCTCTGTAATAGAAACAATGAATAAATCAGGCCTGTTAGTGTTCACGACCTTTTAGAAAGTAAACTTACTAGGGGGAATTTATTTGAGCTGCTAGGTGCCAAGTGGCCATGTGGAAAGCATTAGTACGTTGTCTATAATAATTACAGTACCTTGCAAATGAAGTCTTGTTTGTTTATGATGAACACTGCACATTTTGATAAAATGTATGGGGTTGTTAGTTTTATAGTGTTCTTTAATGTAACTGAGTGGGATGATGAACTCCTTCCTCACAAATACAGTGGACTTTTTTGGCCAGAGGTGCTTACACTAATGAAATCTCCTCACATTAGTCTGTAATGGACAGAGTTTCAAGGATTGAATTGCCCCAAAGTACCATTTAAGACCACTCCTGAAACTTGCTCCCAGAAGCTTTCCACATTACCAGTTTCCAAGGTGCCTAGGAGAAACCTTGCTGTGGCTGACTGTCCCATGCATGGTACCCTCACAGCTCAAGAACCAGAATAGCCTTATAGCACTCACACCAACCCCTACTTGTACACAGCCTCACCGTTGTTCCTGGCAACACTCAAAACCCATTACTGTAGCTTGGTAAGAAAACATTTTTATCCATTTCTTTTGCACTAGCATATAAGGACAGTCACGCACCTCAGCAGCCAAGGATAACCCATTAGGGACACATCAGTGCATTGGACTAGGGAAATTGAAGATATTACCTAAAACAGCATCATGAAAAGTAACACACGAATGCAAGTTTTTGAATCAAAATATCTGGCTATGGTTCTGTCATAGTGAGCAATATTTTTCTTACTGTTTTTAGCTCAGGACATGGCTGAGAAGACTACAGCAGTAAGAGCATATCCATTCAATTAATGGGAACGCAGTTTGGAAGTGGAAAGAATGACAGATTTCTGGCCATTAAACAGAACAAATAATAATAATAAAAATCTCTGTCGTATTTGGCAACTAATTTCTGCCTCTAAGCCAGGAGCAATACTTTCAAATTTTATCACGTACCACCATAAACAAGTCAATATGTAGAGTCTTGACTGCTGGTGTCATTGCTGGCCTGTTACTGCTCCTCATCACCGTGCCACTCTCTTGCTTATGGAAACAAAACTGTTTCTGTGACAATATATCAGTCCAGATTTGGAGAATGACTAAGTGTTTTGAGGCAAGTGAGCAGTGAAGATGGCTGTAGATCAATTAAATATCAGCTAAGGATCAGCTAAGACACTTCTGCATATTTTTTCAGGGTTGATTGAAAGCCTCAGGCTTTAGACACTACTTACATACATCCTACGGAAAATACCAAGACAAAGATGATTCCAAAAAGATGGGTTAACCTTGACTGGCTGCCACCCAGCCACCCTCTCACTCCCTCTCCTCCGCAGGAAAGGGGGGAGAAAATAACATGAAAAGGTCATGGGTCAAGATAAGGACAGGGGGATCACTCACCAATTACTGTCACGGGCAAAACAGACTCAACTTGGGGAAAATTAATTTAATTTATTGCCAATTAATAACAGAGTAGGCACAGGGGGATGGGGAATGGGGGTTGCAGTCTGTCCATAACACTTGTCTTTATCATTCCTTTCTCCTCGTGCTCTTCCCCTACTCCAGCATGGGTCCTTTCCATGGGCTGCAGTCCTTCAGGCACAGACTGCTTCAGCGTAGGTCCCCCAAGGGGTCACAGGTCCTGCCAGAAAACCTGCTCCTGCATGGGCTTCTGTCCACAGGCTGCAGTTCCTTCCAGGAGCCTGCTCCAGCATGGGCTGTCCATGGGCTGCAGCTTCCTTCAGGACATGTCCACCTGCTGCAGTGTGGGCTCCTCTGTTTTCTCCCTCCGCTCTCATAGTTGCTGCACAGCAGTTTTTTACCCTTTCTTAAATACTTCATTACAGAGATGCCACCAGCATCACTGATGAGCTTAGATTTGGCCAGTGGTGGATCCGTTTTGGAGCTGACTGGAACTGCCTCTGTCCAACACGGTGGCAGCTCCTGGTGTCTTCTCACAGAGGCCACCCCTGCCGCCCTACCCCACCCCACCCTTACCAAAACCTTGTCACAGAAACCCAATACAACAGGACGTTTGTGAGTTCAGGGTCTAACCCAAAGGAGAGTTTATACCTTATGCCCATCCAACTGCAAAGATCAGGAAGGTTCAACAATTAGGTTTTGTTTTAAATAGCTTCCAGGCTGCAGATAGACATAACTGTAACTTGTAAAAGCAGCATATCAACAAATAACACACCATACAATAACCAGAACTGTCTTGCCAGGTGGCTTAGACATATAAAGGGAAATACAAGAAAATTATACTAAATTAAGGGAAATTAAAAGAGCATTACTATAAGAGACTGCTCAGAGGATTTGCTGAGGTCTCACTGAAACCAGTTATTTCTATGAACAAGGATTTGGGCCTCCAAATTTACTTCAGGAAAGAATGTGGGGCAAGGCACATGCTAAAAACACACTGCAGGAGTATGATGGAGTTTCACATTGGCCAGGACAAGCTGAACTGCTAAACAGATCTCATCTTACAGGCATGGGAAGTACTGTGTGAAACTACTACTCTTAATTTATGGTTTAGAACATTTCCTTAGGCTAAATCTTTGGGGACAATAAGAGCAGTAATGGAGTTTTGTTTGAAGGCATACAGTGCACTGCCTTTGTGATATTAATCTTTTTATTGATATTGAAGATAGGTTTCAATCAGCTCTAGGCTACATCTCCAACAATATTTGATAAGTTCTGGGCAATGATTTCAACTAAATACCATTGTAATTAAAAACAAAAAACAGCCTGACAGAACAGAAAGTCTTGTACTGTTCTTGGTTTGCTCTACCCAGTTCATCATCCCCATGATGATCAATGTAATCAAGAGAGGAAAAAAAAGGCAGCTTGTACTTGACACCTGACTGGAATAACCAAGAGTTTGGGAAGAAAGTTTTGGACTTGTTTTGCCTCCAAATTTGGTGCCTCCTGAGTCATGTTGTTCCAAACACAAAGCCTGACTGTTGGGAATGTTTATGCTGAAAACAATAAACTTAATTTCTATTTTTCTTTATAAATAGTTTATGCCCTTTAATGGTCTGATGGTCTTATTTAAGAAGTTCATTAATTAAACATAACATTGTACTAGCCCATGTATAAAGACTGATGGAATTACAAGAATGTAAATAATTTACATTTTCTTCAGAGAGTGTCCTGTAGTATTTTGCTGGAGGAAGTGAAGCAATTTATGACTGGCATGACTTGCAATTTATGAGCCAGAATCACTCAGAGAAATGGAGAGAATAAACAGAAATGTTTGTTTCTCTACAAGAAATTAATAGGAAATATAAGTAGAGTACAAAGTAAATAACCCATTTAGTAAACATATCAACTGTCAATGCAAGAAAATGCTTTAAAATGTGCTAAGTGAATTCAGCATACTGCTGCTCAAAATATATTGCTTATCAAGGTGGCTGGAACTGAGAAAAACACAGGCCTTGCCATAACTATACCTTTATCAGTTTTATCTGGAACAATAGGCAGCTAGTCTACAAAGCACAGCAATAACTAAACTTTGACTGGAGTACATGAAGATGAGTGGTCCTTCTTTGTGATCCATGTAAGGTCTGACCTCAGTTAGGGCTTTAACTGATAAATGATATTTATCTATTGCTTATATCAAAATATGAAGCAATGGAATTTTCTTAGCTACTTTATTATTTTCATTGATAAATAGTAACAGTGCCATTTATACATTTTCCCTCAAGATGACTTCAGGGTTTGACTACCACATTTTGAAAGTAGGAAGTAATGGGCATAAAATTCACACGTACCAACTTCTTTAAAAGATAAGTCTTTCAGCTACTTCCAAAAATGAGTTTCAAGTGTCCAAACCAAACATGCAATTGATGTGCTAAGGTTGAGGACAACATGAGACCTTCCTGCACACACTTTAATATGCATGTATGCTTTAAGCTGCTGTGCTAATACTTTTCATTACTATTTAAGTTAGGTGGTACCTCCAGTGAAGGAACACTATTACATGCATGTCCTTTTACATCCCTAGAACACTCTAAGTAATGAAATTAGAAATATTTCTTGGTATTCCTGTTATTAAACATAATGAATAAAATCACATAGGCAGCTTTCAGACATTTTTCCCTATTTTGAATACTTGATTGTGGAAACATAATGGTTCTTTCTTTCCCTTTGTTTCCAGGTTTTGTTTATTTGTTTGTTTGTTTGTTTGTTTTTACTGTAGCAAGGTTGTATTCTTTCCTAAATTTCCAAATAAGCTGAAAACAAAGAGATTTCTTTATATGGAATCTTATCAGCATCTATTGGGATTGATTTTCAGTGGGACTGGCATTTATAAGTAGTGGTTTGTCTTGCCTGAGCTAACTGTGATGCAGCAGCAGGTGGCCATCCTCTGCATGCTCGGCAGTAAAAGGGAGATAGGAAGAGCTGAGGGTCTGGGGTTTGATTCCAGATGAGGGAGAGGAGCATTCTGTAATAAAGCAGGAACTTTCTGCTCCACCCATCCCATCTGCCTCCAGCCTAGTCCTGGCACTGGCTCTCAGCTTCAGTTACCTTGTTTGTGGGATGCTTGTCAATGCTTATCTCTACTTTAGTAAATTAAATAGGGCCAGGACTCAGGTCTAAGCACTGTCCTGGGACTGTCTGTGCTGATTAATCTCTAGCATTCTCTCCGGCATGGTTTTGGCCAGGCATCAGACCATCACGGACAACAGTCACGTAGGGTTCAGGGAGCAGTACATGGGCCAGGGACTCTTCTGCAGGCACTCTGGATGAAGCCACTCTGTTTTGAATAAAAAAGTGTCTAGTCATATCATGGCATGGCCTACGGCTTTTCTCCTGGGCCAGAGAATGAACTCGGTGCATCTTTCAAAGTGCAAAATGTTGGTCTTTAAACAGCTAAATTTAGTCTGGTTTATTTTAGTTGAAGTTGTTTAGGGAGCACTCACACAATCAACCATCTATGGATCAGAGGGGATGGTAGTGCCTGCCCTAGGAGCTGTAGTAAACAATTAGGGATAACCCAGTTGCCCAGTTGATAGCACTCTTTCCAGCTGAATGACACGATCCCCAAAAAAAGAACATCTGTATGTAGCCCAAATTGCAAAGTGAATTGCATATACCTGAGGATTTTAGAGCTCTTTAGAGCTAAACCAATCCATAAATGGAATATTCAAAGAGAAATGAAGTGATGTTTTGTTACCACATAAAGGTCTAACTTCAATCCTATGACCACTGTAACATTTACATTAAAGAGAGAATTGAGCAGTTTACATTGTCTGTTATTCAGATATTGTCCTTAATGGAGATTGTCCTTAATGGTGTCCTGTGAGACAGACCACCTACTCGGGGTTCTTACCAAGTATCTATTTGTTAATAATTCATAAAAGGTGTCATTTGCTACAGCTATTTATGCTTATTGACACGTGTGTCTAATGAGGAAGGACAAAGTACAAATCTACATTATTATTATTTTTATTTAATCTGTAACCTGTTCAAGCTAGCAATTTGCAAGCATATCTTAATGACTGACATTGCAGGCTCCCCAGACCAGGTGCTTCTGAACATTGATGGAAATCTGTAATGCCTCCACTGACCTAGCTGGAATCAAACAAACAGATCTGTATGCACTGAAGAGTTCTTCCTTTCACCCATTATTTTTACAGTGTCTCTTGTCCATAAGGGTCTTGCTCTCTAGTAATATCATCAGGAACTGAGGAATAGAATGAAGGATTGAATATGTTTTTGCTCATATAATTTGCTTTGTCTGTGTATTTTGTCTTGTGACTGCAAAGAGGGAGATAGTTAAAGACCTAAATGATGTGTGTGTGTGCAGGTATAAGCATGGGGAAACAGTAAGCGTAAGATAAGGAACATTTCTGAATGCCAAAAAAAATGAATGATGAGTCCAAAAGTTACACTAACAATGTCAGGCAAAGTTAGATCCGTAAAAAAATCCCATAAAACTTTATTTCCATTAAAACTTATCGTAAGCATAGTTGAAGACATTTAACAATCTAGTATAGTGAACATCCAGTTGCCTAAAAATAATTTGTTCTACAGATAATTAACACTTGGCTGAACCATTGTTTATGGCTATTAAATACTTATTCAAGTATACAATTTTTGGATACGTAAATGTTCTGTGCCTCTTGATGAAGAAGATCAGGTTAAATGCTAGATATGCACAGTATAATATTCAATTCACTTACCATATTCTGGAGCAGTAATAATCACAAGAGAAATGGCTAGTTATCTCCTTTTATTATGATCTTTTTTATGCAAAGGAAAAAGTAGTAGTAGCTTTCACTTCTCAACTTTATGACTGACACTTTCCTTTTTTCATGAATAATAAGCGACACATAAAATAAGAAAAGCTGTGTCCAAGATAATCAAAAGAATTGAAAGAAGAGCTATCAATGAAATAAAATACTGTTTCTTTCTTTGATGGTCGTGTTTGTCCGTCAAATTTCCTTCATTGTTACTTTTGGGCTTATTAGTTTTATTTTTTCTAAAATGCTTTACCTCCAGTTTGCAAATAAGTAGCATCCCTCAAAGATTAAGATACTCTTTCTTGGTATCAGCATATTGTTCTCAGCTAACCCAGACTGTTTGATGGGCTTCTCATTCTTCACTGCTACCATTCAGGTGTGACCCTTCTTTACCCTAGAACCTGGCAGCTAGTTGTTGACTGAATCTCAAGGGGCATCCAACTCACATATTATTTGTTTTGGTTTTCATTACTATGAAGCAGTAGGTATTATTTTGCCAACCAGTTCATGTTTAAGTCTCACTATCAGGCACAGAAATCTTTGTAATTCAGACAAGCCTGAGAGTTTATATCTACACAATTTCTGTTCCTGCACTTGAATTTTAATTTAGTAATCCCCAGGATAAAGCATATTTTTGATCATTTCGGAGGAACAAGGAAGAGAAATCAGCACAAATCTGTACACATATGTATAAAGGGTAGTTGACCTGCCTATTTAATAACTCTTGGCTTCCTCTTTTTTATGTATCCAGACACTCGCATGAGCACACATCCTTTAATGTAGAAGTGGAGTGGCCAGTCGGTCCATCAATATTCTATTATGCAGATGTCATTGAGCTACTTTATGAAGTGCTCCTAAGGTATCGTTCTTACTAAAGACATCCTGTACAATAACTACAGTTAAAAACACAAGGTCATACAGTTCTACATTTGTTACAAGCCAAGCATCACCATAAATGTTTTTCATTAGATTTAGATCAGAATTATAAACTTTGTGGAAACTAGAGAAACTCATAAAAATGGAAATGCAAACATTAGAACAAATTAGCATGGCTTGTCTTAGAAAAACATGTAATTAGCTGTACTTCTCAGCTTCAGGCTAGCCATACTTTATTTACATAGCAACACAGTGGTTTAGCATTTTGAAAGGCAGAGTTAAGAAAAAGTCGCATCATTCATTTTCTTATCTTTCTCCAAATCAGTCAATGCTATGGTATGTTTCAAATCATTCAATATCCAGCAAATCGTATTTATCTTATCTTCCGTAAAGGTTGTAGGATTTTCTTATTCTCATGCATGGCTAGCACTGAGCATTTTTGACAAAAAGAAAGCAATTTTATTGATTAGAATAATTTTGTCCAAACTAGCAAGCACTTTTGAAAGAAATTTCTGTGCTACATTTGAGAATGAATGCCACAACAATAATCAGAGAACAATAACATATATCTTCCTTTTCAAATTAAACTCTTCTCTTCATAATCAAACAAAGATGCCATTGAACACAATGGAAGTTCTGATTTGAAAAAGGGAGGAAAGGAAGTTAAGGTCTGGAGTGAGCAATTTGTTTAAATTGATAACAGTCAAGTAGAAAATATTGCTGAGAATTTGTAACTGGGGTTATTCACATATGGATTGCACGTGGAGGAAAGCAGGAGTGAGTGAGCAATACCCTGGCAAGAGTGTCTACCACCAGCACTGAAACCAGGGCTGTTGGGACTCAAAAGAACAGCACAACAGACCAGGAGCTTGTCCCTTTGCAGCAGAAGGAATGGTCCTCTTCCCCCAGTCATTCCTGGGGGACGTGGGGACTCATCCTGCTTGTCCTCCCCTCTCAGCTCTGCCTGCTTGAAGAATGTGAGAGGAAAAGGAGTAGGAAGGAGAATAAAAATAGAGGAAGAATAACAAAGCTCCCTGTCCTGGTTTCAGCTGGGATAGAGTTAACTGTCTTCCTAGTAGCTGGTGCAGTGCTATGTTTTGAGTTCAGTATGAGAAGAATGTTGATAACACTGATGTTTTCAGTTGTTGCTCAGTAGTGTTTAGACTAGAGTCAAGGATTTTTCAGCTTCTCATGCCCAGCCAGGGCACCTGACCCAAACTGGCCAACAGTGTATTCCATACCATGTGACGTCCCATCCAGTTTAGGAACTGGGAAGGGGGAGGCAGGGAATCGCCACTCGGGGACTGGCTGGGGGGGGGGCAATTGCCCTGCGCATCATATGTACATTTCAATCCTTTTATTACTACTGTTGTCATTTTATTAGTGTTATTATCATTATTAGTTTCTTCTTTTCTGTTCTATTAAACTGTTCTTGTCTCAACCCAGGAGTTTTACTTCTTTTCCTGATTTTCTCCCCCATCCCACTGGATGGGGGGGGAGTGAGTGAGCGGCTGCGTGGTGCTTAGTTGCTGGCTGGGGTTAAACCACGACACTCCCTAAATCTGTAATCACATTGCACCAACACTCCTTGTGTGTAGGTACAAATGAACACCCCAAAGCAAGGGTATGGAGACAATTTTTGGCAGTGGCTGAGCAGGCCTATGACCTAGTCTTAGACAACAATATGTTTCAGGGCTAAAAGTGATGAAATCCACAAAATTACCATCTGGACCCAAGCGAAGGCCAGATCTTGAACTCTTACCCACAATGATAAACATCCTGGTCTTCAAGCTAGTAAGCTCAAGTCAGTGTGACACTTTCTGGGGAAGACTACTTATTGGAGCAAGATGGTTTGGATCTGACTGTCGCGGCTGACACGGACAAAACGACAAGATAACAAAACTTTATAAAAGCAAGCTAGTGCAAAAAGCCTCTATTGTGCTCTTTCTCTGTTCCTTTATACTCTCTTTCCCCTTAGCTTCCCCAGACATGTCTCTTTCTTATTGGTTCAAAGTTGTTATGCTGTCTTATCATTGGTTAACATTTGCACAGTCCATCACAACTCAGCTCCTCTGCCAAAAGGACACGTACGCCTTGTCTTGCGGTCGACACTGCCTCAAAACTTGTTTATCTTGCAGTTCTTCTTGTTCCTGTTTGTTCTCTCATAGGTAGACTGGAATCTTCTCAAGGTCAAAGTCGTCCTGTCCAGGGGCCTCAGTCTGGCTGAGGTCCCCCACA
>NW_010972591.1:1430895-1431572 GCF_000737465.1 Haliaeetus leucocephalus
CTACTGGTTGATCTAAATAAGGATGTCTTTTTAGCAGTTGGCAAGTTTCACATTGAGCAATACATGTTTGAACATCTTTTACTGAAAGTTGTATGCCCCAGGCCTTGGGCCATGCTATGGTGGCATCCCTTCCTCCATGACCGGCCTTCTCATGGGCCCACTGTGCTAATGCGGTGTTACTCTGTTCCTCTAGCTTTACTGATTGAATCTTTGCGAAGGCATTGACTTGTGCATTCCCCAAATGTGTTTCAGATTGTTCTTTCTTGTGTGAATCCACATGAAATACACAGATGTCCCTGTCCTGAATGAGAGCCCAGATACACTCCCAGCAACTTTTTTTTTTTTCCTTCTTAAATATGTTATCATAGAGGCGCTACCACTACCGATGATTGGTTGGCTCAGCCTTGGCCAGCGGCGGGTCTGTCTTAGAGCTGGCTGGTATTGGCTCTGTCAGACACGGGGGAAGCTGCCAGCAGCTTCTCACAGAAGCCCCCCTGTAATCCCCCCCCGCTACCAAAACCTTGCTACACAAAGCCAATACGTTCCACCCCTCACCTCTGTGCATCACATATTTAAGAATTATCATTAAAATCTACATTCATCACACAAAATCTTCACAGTTTTCACAAACTTCTCCCACATCAACAAAAAAGAATTCTCCACATCATAATCAAAAT
>NW_010972591.1:1431582-1500466 GCF_000737465.1 Haliaeetus leucocephalus
GGTCCCCCACATCTGACTCTCACAAATAATTAATTGTTCAAATTACTGGTTATAAAAATCCCAGGTCTTCACCTAACCCCTTGATTTTCTGTAAGCAGTAACTACCCACATATACAGAAAGCGCTAATGATTCGCCACCTCTCCTTTGATAACATGCTGCTTTCTTGCACTGTTTCACAACTGCTCCCTTCTCCTCTATTATTTCAGTAGCATAAGTTAAAATTAAAGCAGTTGTTTTCAGCTTCTACCTGTCTTGAAGGTTCCAGTTTCTATTTCAGATTTCTGTTGAAAAGTTCATTCACGTTTTCCAGCTATCCTGTGTTTTAATGAAAGTCAATTACCTCTTCCTATAAGCCTAAGCCTGATGAAAGAAATTATGGAGGTCCAATTCCTAAAGAGTTGCATGGATGAGCGTAAGGCTGCACTGGCATTGAAAAGTTCAGAGTAATGTCAGATTTTCTGAATGAGAATTGAAACTTCTTATTTCATGTCAACTTGCTTGGAAGTAAATTGGAAGCTACATCTCCCAAAGAACATGGCAGGAGGCATCTAATTTGGAAAAGTAGTACCAAGACTCTGCAGCACACTAAGGTGACCTATTTATATCCTACTTGATCCATGTCATTTGGGAGTGTAAGGAAAAAAGCATTACAGAAACCTTGACTTTCTCTTCTATTGCTAGCTGCAGCATAATACTAAAAATAGGCAAATATTCAGTTATCTGTGGTATGAGTTGTTCTTGGGGCTAATGTTTTGGAGAGTTTTTTTTTCCTCATAGCTAAGGGTTACCCAGATTTTGATAAGCCATCTGTCGAATGAAAGAATACTGAGCTCTTTCCAAACTGCAGGGATAGTAATTCCAGCAGTTAATAACAAGAGATGAAATAACACATACTGAGTAAGGCTAGCAGATTAATTATCAGCTCTTAATAAAGCTAAAGTAGAGGATAATAGGCGAGTCATTTAAAATGGAATTATATATTTTTTCCACCAATAAGAAAACCAGTTTCTGGACAATACCACCACATATGAGTCTGAGCACATTTGCCCACATTCTCTGAAACATAAATCATTGCTGACAGTGACACTAACAATATAGTAGGAACATCCTCAATCTGCTTAATGGATGAAATTCTGTTTGTGAAGAGGGCCTGAATAGGGCTAGGCAAGGAATATGACCAATGCAATTTCAGATAATGAAATAACAAGGGATTCAGAATATATGCAGAGAATGCAGGCTCAAATTCCTCTTGAGTATGATATGTTACTAGTCAAACCCTTTATTTGTGAAATACAGTTTTCTGAATTTATACTGTGGGCATGTAGCTGACACAGCAAAGCAAATTAATTGGTGTATGTTACATGTTGCTGTAAATTGTCCCTAAACCTCAGGAGCTGAGCATAAATATGTCCCTAAAAGGAGGAATTACACCATTTTTCCTTCACTGAAGTTTATTTTCGATTTTTGGCACAGCCTTTTCATCTGGAATTTAAATATTAAACTGTGCTGAGCACCTCATGTTAAAATTTAACTCCTGTTGAAGCCAAGGCCATTGAGAGGACTCAACAGCACAGGGAAGGGCAGGTCTGGGGCTGATTCACATTTTACCTGGCTGGTTCTGAAGGAGCTATTTCTGAGCAGATTCGTCTGCCACTGACCTCTTGGGGAGGTGAGGACATGGCTGTGTAACACAACGTGGACCTTTGCAGGGAGCTGGAATGCATGTTGGGCTGGGGGAGTATTAAAAGGTTTGGAGAAATGGGCCTCTTCTGAAAACAGTATTAATGACATTTTGTTTAAATACTGTTATTAAGCAGCACTGAAGGAAAAAATGCTCTCTTAACTCAGATGCATAATTCCTTATCTCAGTCATATATGGCGTTACATAACATATTTTTAAAAATCTCTTTTGTTTTCTAGAAAAGAAGTGTTACCTTAGACTGCTTTCCCTATAACTGGTTTTTAAGATACACTGAAAGTTTCAGAAGCCTTGATTTCTTTCCTTTTTTTCATTGAAATTTGTTTTTTTAATTGAAATTCATACTTAGCAAATAGTAATATTGTTGTGCTCTCGTTTGTATTATGGAAATTATATAGACAATCAATTTGAGATGCAAAAAAGAGCTTTGAAATAAATGCAGCTGGACACATTTTCAAATATTTTCCCAATGCTTAAAAAATAGAGATTTATAAAGCAAGATGTTAAAATGTTAATGATCTACTACAACACAAAAATCAAAAGCACCAATCCCATTATAATGGAGATTCATGTACTATACGGAGCTCTGGAAATTGGAAAATGTCCATTCACAAACTTGCAGTGTAACAGACGTGAAACCTTAATTGAGTCCACAAAAGATCACTTTCTGCATAGCTTACTATATTGATATTTTCCTGCACCAGCTCAGCCTGCTCCTTTCAAAGTTAAACCTAGCATAAGCTTAACTCTGAGCCACATCAAATTTGTTTCTGATGTATTTTCATGAAGTCAGTGGAATTACACTAGTATAAACGTGGTATAACAGTGGCTCATGCCCTTGAATTTAAGTGCTGGTGCATATTAACTATTTCAGAATAGTTTAGCTGGGTTGTTTATGAGGGGCATCTAAGGGCATTTGCTTGCTGAAAAATATTTCCTTTCCAACACTAATGTCAAAAACTTTCTGTGACATTCAGTCTTCTGAGTTAAACTATTTTATTCACGGGCTTATATATATTAAAATTGAAAAAATATTTATCTATTTCTGTTACAGGATTTTGTTTTGAGAAGGACCCTAATCACAGAAGAGTTCATAATCAGAAAATGTCTGAAATTTAAATCTGCATGGGGACACAGGAAGGAGACTGCATGAAAACTGCTTTTTACTTGGTGTATAAGTGTTGGCTTAAGTTCTCACCTTTTTAAATTCTACGTAATCAGAGAATCATAGAATCATGGAGTGATTTGGGTTTGAAGGGACCTTAAAGATCATCTAGTTCCAACCCCGCTGCCATGGGCAGGGACACCTTCCACTAGACCAGGTTGCTCGAAGCCCCATCCAACCTGGCCTTGAACACTTCCAGGGATGGGGCATCCACAGGCTCTCTGGGCAACCTGTGCCAGTACCTCACCACCCTCATAGTGAAGAACTTTTTCCTTACATCTAATCTAAATCTACCCTCTTTCAGTTTCAAACCATTACTTCTTGTCTTATCACTACAGGCCTTTGTAAGAAGTTGCTCTCCAGCTTTCTTGTAGGCCCCCTTTAGGTACTGGAAGGCTGCTATAAGGTGTCCCTGGAGCCTTCTCTTCTCCAGGCTGAACAACCCCAACTCTCTCAGCCTGTCTTCACAGGAGAGGTGCTCCAGCCCTCTGGTCATCTTCGTGGCCCTCCTCTGGACTCGCTCCAACAGGTCCATGTCCTTCTTATGCTGGGGGCCCCAGAGCTGAATGCAGTACTCAGGTGGGGTCTCATGAGAGAGGACTAGAGAGCTGACCTACTGGTTATACTTCTTTTGATGCAGCCCAGGATACAGTTGGCTTTCTGGGCTGCAAACGCACATTGCTGGGTCACGTTGAGCTTCTTGTGAACCAACACCCCCATGTGATTCTCCACAGGGCTGGTCTCAATCCATTCTCCGCCCAGCCTGTATTTGTGCTTGAGATTGCCCTGACCCATGTGCAGGACCTTGCATTTGGCCTTATTGAATGTGAGGTTCGCATGGGCCCACCCTTCAAGCCTGTCAAGGTCCCTCTCGATGGCTTCCCTTCCCTTCATCATGTTGACTGCACCACATAACTTGGCATCGTCAGCAAACCTGCTGAGGGTGCACTCCATCCCACTGCCCATGTTGCCAACAAAGATGTGAAACAGCGCCTGTCCCAATACTGACCCCTGAGGAACGTCACTTGTCACTGGACTCCACTTGGACATCAAGCCGTTGACCACAACTCTTTGAGTGCGACCATCCAGCCAATTCTTTATCCACCGAGTAGTCCATCCTTAAAATCCATGTCTCTCCAATTTAGAAGGTATGTCCAACTACAGTCAATACCTTTTGTCATAACATTTAATCCTCTGATACTGAAATGCATAATCTTTTCCCGTATTGCTGTTATTCCATCCTGAAATATTAGGATTCTGGTTTCCAGTACTATTCAATTCCCATTTAAATTTTCTGTCTTTTGACACCTAGACTCTTGCAATTTCAGGCTTCTACTTTATTGGTTTCCAGTCCAAATCAATGCCATTAGTTTTAAATTATTGTTGACTTTATACACGTCTTCCCCATGCCAGTCTGTTATATATTTAAAAGAATGGTTTTATCACCTTTTTTCTTTTTTTTTTCTTTTCTTTTGAAAAGCACAGATCAGGGTATTCTAGTCATATGAAAAAAGCTCAGTTCCCTTGATAATTCTGACAGTTCTCTCATCCAGTTCTATGATTTTTATTTTTTTTTTCTTGAACAGAATGACTAAAATTTCACATGATATTCCTAAGGAAGTACCACCACTGTGATGTGAGTATATTTTTATCTCAAATACAACTGCCCCAACTGATGCATCCTGCAGTCTTTCTTTCAGTGTTAAATGGATGGTTCAGTCTTGTGATTGTTAATGTACTTTTTTTTCTCTACGAACTCCACAACTGAATTCTCAATTTATAGCCCAAAGTTTTGGATTTGGATGTACATAATACTTATACTTTGAGCTGATATATTTTGTTCTATTTCCATTATTCCTATACTAAAACTATGCCATTTTTTCCTGAATTGAATTACTATTATTATTCTCCATTTTGCCTCCCACAGAGGTATCATCAGAACATCACCTTTGCATACTCCATTGTTTAACTGTAGACTTCATTGTGAAATGATATGGACCACTCCACAATTTTGTGGCATTACTTTTTATTCTCCATGCACAGCTTAGCACAGCTGACACAAGCTGCTGCCACTTTGACTGTTTGCATAAGAAAGAAAAAAAATGTCTCATTGAAACATACAAAGCAAAATTCTTGAGACTCCCTTAAGAAAACTGCCATGAAGACCACGAATAATGCTGAAAAACTGCAAGCTGTGCAGTATTCACTGTGCAGTATTCTCTGTGCTTACTTTTCTTGTAAACTGTTTAATGTATTGTGGTTTATGTTGTTAAATTGATATAGTATCATAAACATATGCAGTAAATGCAACAAAGCTATATTAATGTTCCTATTGGGAACCTAATTCTTATATTTCCTGCTTAGGATTCCCTATGACACTCTGGTATATACTTAATCTTATTCATGTGAGTATTCCCAGTGAAATCATTGAAACTACCTTAGGCAGGAAGTTATGCACATGTGTAAGTCCTTGTAAGATCCAGACATTCTGGAAGTCAACTCAGGAATCATAGCCTGATCCAAAGGTGATGGCCAACTGATCTTATAATGTATTAAACTGAAAGCCTCAACACAAAACAACTTCTTATAACATTCTGACACCTGTACCTTGGCTCCATAGCTAATTGTAATTGATCTGTCAGTCTCTATTTCCTATGTGCCAACTTCGGTTTATAAGACCTTGTGAAATAAGCCATATATGTTCCAAGTTAGCAGAAGAGGTTGTGAGCAAACAAAGAACATGCACTTAATTTATATAATAGCAAAACTTGATTCAGATTGTGAAACATCTTTGGTTTTCTGTTCTTAAATGAAAAACTCACATTTATTTCTGTCAGTATATTGGCATAGAAAAACATTATCATACATTAGCAAGTTCTTATACAGTCTTCTAAGTACTGCATTTTAATGTACTGTAGGCAAGATAATGGATGAATAACATACTGCCAGCAGTCTAGATGTGGACATGAAAATACTAGGCTTGGAAAGCTAAAAAAAGATGCAGATTTTTAAATGGGGTTTAAAAAAGCTGTTATGAAGTTGTAGAAATATAACCCTGATGCCATTATACTGTCTTGACTGAGAAGAGTGAAAAGAATAGCAACTCTGAAAGAGTTTTCTCTTTCTGTTGATTTAGAAAAGAGGACAAACGTGATATCTGAGGATATAGGGGGATAGCAAAGAGTAGATTTGATGAGATATGGGCAAAGCATGTATGTCTAATTCTGCCAGAAGAAGCTCTTTCTGAGATCCAGCTTAGCAGTTCCCACCCATGATATCAGAATGCAAGTGATTTTTTGTGATCTGCCATAGAAACAAAGTAATGAGACTTTTTAGGAGTGGAATTGTCTTTCTCTTTCATGACTGCAATGGTGGGGACAGACTGGGGTTTTCCACAGAGGAGCCAAAGGCAGTTTTATCGAGTTAGAACTGGGTTTGTCCTTGCTGCTTAGTAGGTGTGTGGGGTGTAGAAGACATCCCCAGCACATTAGAAACAGAAGCAAACTGCAGAGAAAATTGCCTCTAAACCAGCTGAGAGGTGAGACTAGATGTACCACTAGTACCACTTCACCGAATGAGGAGGCACCTCTTTTCTCCCCATGCTGAAATATCATATGAGGGGAGACAAGCAGGACCTGAGCAAGGACATGTGTCAGATTGGGAAGGTCATAAACTGACAGTAGGAATGAGGAAGGGATGCATAAGTGTGATGAGTTTCTGCCAAATATTTCCCAAATAGATAAAAATTGCTACAATTTCAAGCCCATCTGTCACATCTTGTCATTTTTGTGTGTGTTTAAGACAAGAAAGCATGATGCATCATCACTGATCAAAACTTTGCCCATATTGCTTATAAAGCTAGCTTGGGAGATTTTGAAGAACAAAAACTAAAAGGAAGATCAAAACCACATAAAGATTCACAAAAAGTTTTGCTCTCCCAAAATTTACACACTAAACCACATATCTAAGAGGGCAGTCCAATGTCTTCATGGTTTGTTTGAAATACTTGAATCCCATGAGCCATAGATTTCTTCAGTTTCTTCACCCTAATTAAACCTAGTTACAACTGATTTATTGGAAATTAAGCACTTAAAAAATTTGAATGGATCCAAGCTTCAGAATTGGTCAGTATACTATTTGTGTTCACTCCTCTGGGTAAAAAATACCTTCTTTGGCATCTCTTCACTAAGAATGATGAATCATTGGGATGAGATTATGGTGTAATGACCACCATGACATACAGGTCTCAACCTTTTTCATCCCACCCCACCCTGGATCTTGCCTCAGTTCACAACACTATGCAGCTTTTTGTTCTACCCCATAGCAATCAAAATGGAAGTTGATCTCCCTTAGACCAAGTATCCGCTCCAATGTGCCAAGCTCAAAATAATAGTGTCCCCAGTATGGGCCTAAATACCAGGGCTAAAATGCACAGTGATCCTCCAGGGACCCACGAAGGTTCTCATACTTATCTTATCTGTCATATCTGCATCCTGTTTTGTGTGGATCAAACCCACATGCAGTGGCTGTGTGAAGGTTTTTTTGTCACCTAGCATTCTTCTTGTTCTTTTCTAGACACTGTCCAGTTTGGCAACATCTTTGTCATAGTGTAGTGTTCCAACTGAGACTTCACCAGTGGTAAAATAAGAACAGATTTGTTGCCTCATTTTTTTTTTACATGGAACATACCAAAAAGTAGAGTAAAAAATTGTATTTGCTTTTGTGAACTTGTATACATCTCATATCCTTTTTTGTTATCCATTGTTTTTCCTTTTTGACCTGTCTTGTTTCATGATATTGGTTTTATTTCAAAAGATGACTTTTTGTTCTCATCCTGATCTTGGTCTAAAGGGTTTGCTAGCCCTGCCTGCAGGGTATCATCTGCTGCAACCAGCATAAATTGAACCTTTATACCATCTTCTGTCACTACAGAAAATATCAAATATAACTGAGCTCCAAAGAGTCTCCTCTGACTCTTTAAGATGCTTTCTAACATTGGTGATAAGTAGATGTTCTCAGTGGCTTATTTCTGGCCAACTACACACCCACCTGATGATGATTTCATCTTTACCATGCTTCCTCAGCATGCTTCTGAGAATCACATAATCACAGAATACTATTTGAGACACTGCCAAAAATCATACTGAAGTCAAAGTATGTTACATCTACTACCTTTCCCTTATCCTTTAAATGACTTGTTTTATCAAAAAAAAAAAAAAAAGAAAAAAAGGTTGTTTGGCTTGATTTATTCTTAAAGAGCTAATGTTCGATAGTTTTTATCACTGTCTTACCTTCTAGATACTTAAACTGATTGCCTAATGATTTGTTGCAGGGATTAAATTTCAGTGCTGTGAGCTATAATTTTCCAAGTCCTCCATACTTTCCTTTTCAAGGATAAATAATATGTTTGCTATTTGGTTCTTCACAATTCTTAAATATAATTGCTAGTGGTTCAGCTATTACATTGTCTAGTTCCTTTAGTGCCCTGAGGTGAATCAGGCCTTCCTTACTTGAATACATCTATCTCATCTAAAACATATTTAGCCTAGTTTTTTTGTACATTTTATTTTTTAAATTAATCTATTTAAAGATCTGGTTACTGTCAATATTTCATTTTGAAACTGAGACAAAGTTATTCAATGTTCAAGTTTTCTCTGCCTCATTCACTTCTAGCTCCCCTTTCTTTTTTTTATGAACTGATCTACAGTTGTCTTTTTTTTTTAACCCATAATATGACACTTTTTGCTGCAGTTTGTAGGGATATTCAATAAAACATAACACCAGCTTTCCATTTCTGTGGTTTCACAGGTGTAACTCCATGTATAAGACAACTATGCTATGAATTACAGAATTGCCCTACTGCTGCCCTCACAGATTAATCCATGATATGAAGGAATTAGTAGACTAACTACATTTTACACTAGGAATTACACCAGGACACTGCCTATCAATTACACCTTTTTCTTTTGTTTGGTACCTCTCCACAATTTTTAGTGGGATTACATCAATTTGCACAAGAATAAATTTTGGAGTCATGTATCCTCCCAGAGATATGTATCTGTTACTTAGGCAATAGAAAACAGTTTGACATGCAATTATACTGGGAGATCTTCTGCACTCTGCCTTTTTTCTTTGTAAACATGCAGCAAAATATCTACAGACTGAATGCAGTACAGTTCAAAGCAAGGGTGACCCCCTAACCTGACAACACTTCAGAGTTTGTGCAGTTTTCCAACTTAAAAGGCAATGAAACCAATTGGTCTTAAAGGTACATACAAAACTCTGAGTTTTAAAGACCAGACTTTAATCCTCTAAAGGCAAATCAGAACATGACCCCATTGCTCCAGCTCCCAGCTTGAACACCTTCTTTAGTTTCTTTTTCTGATCTTTTATCCTTATTCTTTGTGCCAACAGTCTTCTCGGTGGTATCACAGTATTTCTCCTGGACCATAGGCAACACTGATGAGATGTTCTTTTATAAAGAAGAAAAAAGAAACACTCAAGGACACATCCACCAGCTTTGATCTGTGCTGCTATTGGTGGTGGCAGTGATGCTGCCTCCATATGAGAGCTGCTTTGCATCCATGCAGAGATATATTTTGCTAGGACTGTAGTTCTCTCTCATGTCCATAACTTGGCAAGGAGGGTGACCTCCTTCCCTTCATCCCTCCTACACACTTTCTTCAAAGCTCATATAAGCCCTGAATACTTTTTATCTTTAGAGTCAACTGTTTAAAAGCAACCACTTGAATGACAAGACTTTTTTTTTTTTTTTTGAAGCATGGGAATATGGCTTACTTGCAAGTTTGCATAGATTGCTTCCTTTCTCTTTGCAGATGATAATTACACTACTGCATGAGTGTTAAAGATCTTTTTCATAAACTAACGGATTCAGCTATAAATGTAGCATAGGTAGTGCCTGAGTGTGAACAGGATAGCATGCAGCTGCACTGAGGTAGCTGACTGGTGTACGTGAATTTTATAGCATCAGATGAAATTATATGAGACCAGGTTATAGAAAAAAGCATCTCTCACGTAGGTAAGAAATTCCTCCTTGAATCACACCTGACCTTCCAAAAGGCTATAACCATTTCTTGTCCAATTGAATTGACAATGGTTCAAGTGAATGTGATAAGTCAAGGTACAGCAAGCACTGTTCGTGCTGTGCAAACATTACTGATGTAGGTTAAAGCATGACCTACAAAAATGACAAAGGCAGGAAAAATTCAGAATCACAAACTCAGCAAATTGAAAAGATGCAAGAAAAATGCTTTTGCTTTGTGGACCTACAAAATACACTGAAAACTACAACGTACCTCTAAAGATAACTATAGTGAATGTACTGCTTAAGTACCAGATTTTACCCTAAGAAATGTTATAACTTCTAATATAAATAAGGGAATGAAGTTATTTTCTCAGATATTACTGTTTTCAGTGTTGCAAAAAACCCAGTCTCAAATATTCAAAATACTGCTTAGGTTTCTGCTGCGCTGGGAGGCTAGCCACAGGCTAAGAAGTTTGTTAGACATACACACAGCAGTTTCTCTATTATTTAAATCTATTTGTTTAATTCTTTAGAAATTTCTCAGTTGCATGCTCTATGTTCTGAGCCAGCTACCTGATGAATCAAATTCCCATGTAGATTATCTGTAGGTTGATATGTTGGAAGTTAGGGATGCCTTTCAGCTGTAAGACTTGCTTGATAGAAGTTTCGTGAAGTTCAGCTAAGGCAAATGAAATTCTTCCACCTGGCGGAGAATAACTTCATGCAACACTACAGTCTGGGCTCCAGCTGGCTAGAAAACACTTTTGCTGAGAATGACCTGTCCGTGTAGACAACAAATTGAACATGTACCTGCAGTATGCTCTTGCAGCAAACAAGAGTAGCTGCATAAAACACAGCATTAGAAAAAGCGTAGTCAGAAGGTCAAGAAAAGTGATTATTTCCATCTATTTGGCACTTGTGATGCCTCATCTGAAATACTGTGTCCAGTTTGGGGCTCTCCAGAACAAGTGGGGGATCAGCAAAAAAGGAAGTGTCCAACAGAGGGTCACCACGCTGGTCAGGGAGCTGGAGTATGTGACATAGGATAGTCTGAGTGAACCAATTTTGCTCGGCATGGAGCTGAGAAAGGAGAAAGGGAATCCAGTTGCTGCCCTCAACTACCTAAAGGTTACAAAGAAATGGGTTTCACCTTTTTTTTGGTCAGACATTACAAAAGGAGAAGGGGCAACCATCACAAGCTATAACAAAGGAAATTTGATTGAAGAAGGAAAAAAAAATATTCTCAGGGAAAATGATTCACAGGGAAAACAGTAGAAGAGGGGCTCAGAGAAGGTGTGATATCAGGTGTGATATCTCTATTCAGCACAAGACCCTGAACAACCTGACATAACTTTGAAGTTAACCCTGCTTTACGCAGGAGTTTGAACCAAATAGTTCCCAGAGGTCCCTTCCAATTCAACTTCCTCTAGGGTACTGAATATGAGATCCTATATATAATTCATAAATTCTGAAATCTGTTTTGTACTATCAATGCAGAAACCTCTTTGCTGAGCTGAGTACCCTTGTACTTAATGGCTGCAGCAGCACTGTCATAAGGACTTCAGTCTCAGCTGTCAAAAATGGCAAACTGACAGAAAACTTCCCTGTAGAGAAATTTATTCTGAATATTAAAATTCTTCTTCATGAGGTATCTGAGCATAGACATTATGCTGTTTACTAGTCTCAGTAAGCAATGCTATACCATTAAAAATGGCATTATTGAACAGATTGTATTTTCTGGACTGGAAAGTGCAGAAAACGAGTGAAAATAATGAAAAACAGCTAAAGCTGTTTGAAAAAGTTTCAGTAGACTTATTTTCCAGGTAAATCTGAAAATTTCTGAATCAAATTATGTTAATTTTTTTTCAAAATTGTGTTTTGGACACAAAATCCCAAATTATTCCCATTTGATATTAATAGTTAAGATATCTACATTCCATAGGACCGGAAAATATGATACAAGATTTATTGCAGAATTGTATTATCCCATAGTGTCAGGGAAATCAGGCAGGATATATCAAGGAATTTCATACATGCATAAGTACTGCATCAAATTCTGAGCCTCTAACTTTACCCTTAAACACATGTTATGTTGATACGCTCAGCAGTATACAGTAGACACCTATTGACTGGCCAGCTGAACCATTCCTTAGGTTTTAGTTCCATTTTGATAGATTTTAGAGCAACATATTTCAATTTTTACCAGTGAAACAGTATTTCATTAAAAGTCTGCAGATGATTTTGTATTATTTGTGTAAATAATATTACATTACTATAAAATAAAAAATAAAAATACTGTAATATAACAAATTTTTCTACATAAATAATTTGCACATGATCATGTTTTGTTTAGATTTGAAGCAAATCTATATCTTAAAATTTAAAAACCCTTCAAGAAGTGGGACTTTCATTTTCTGTGCAACTCTAGTAGCAAGTGGCTATGCTAAAGAGCTAAGTCACCTTGAAAACAAAAACTTACAGAAGGCATTAGAAGAACAAGGAGTTTTGCCTATATAATTTGCCACTTACTATAGAATATGGCATCCTCCAGGTGTTGCTAAGTGCTGAGTATGAGCAGAAGAAAGACTATTTCCCATAACCCAACTTATTTTTGCAGGAAAATATCCAGCTTTTTCTCCACTGCTGCTCTGGTACAACTATTAGTGTTAATAGGTAATACCTGATAACAGGACAGGCTATATCAAGCTTTTAGAATTACCCAGTATCAGTCAATGACAATGATCCAAAAGCAGGTGGTACCACACTCCAAACATGGAAGATCACTGTTTTGCCATTATGCAATATCTACAGAAGGGGAGTCACTGTACAAAAACCAGGCTTAATGTGTCACTGGGCTTTTCAGGGAGACAGCTATAAGGAGATACTGTACCCGTGTGCTGAGTTACTGTAAGGGGGAACCTGCTATTTTCATTTCAAGAGGAATATAGTGGCAAGAGAAGACATTCATGCATGATGAGAGAGAAAAGAAACCTGTTTGTGCCTAATGTAATGGAAAATTTGAGAATTATTCGCGCGTGTGAATATGTATGCAAATCTGACCCTGGTGATACTGCCAAGGTCAGTGCATGGTGATCTGCTGAATAAGTGCTAATCATTCAGCTTGAAATGTAGCTTTATTAGAAAAGTAATTTTGTAAAAAACCTCATGTCATTCTCCAGTTCTTTTTCTCCTGTGATCTCCATGTCATGCTTGCTCATTTGTCAAGTTTACATTCAGGACTTTTCCAACTAAAACATCTCCTTGTCAATCAAATCATGTTTCTGTCATATACATTGTTAAGCATCTGAGATAACAACTTAAAATTACTCAAGCTCTTAGAAGGGGAGTGAAATTCTCTGTAGGACATTAACAGCTAAATCGAAGTATGGGACAGTGGTTGAACTTGAAGTACTACTTAAATTTCAAAATCAAGCCCTGTACTGAAAATGGACCATACTAGGCCATAATCAAACTGAATAAGAATGATCATTAAGTTCTTGGTACATATAAACTGAGGTTTTACAGAAAAGAAAAGCTCACACAGGAAGATCTGGAGAATGTAAGTAGAGGGAAAGATAATTTCATAGCAAAAGAAACTGGAAGAATTGTTCCTTAGCAGTAAAAATGAAGATTTTTTTATTTATTTCTTTGAGAGTCTTAGGAACTTCAGGACACTACAAGGCACATCAGACTTAATAGCCCACATTTTAGATCTATTGCAAGTATGCTTGCAAAACCAATGGGATATGATTAAATTACCTTTTCTCTACCAGCTGATTACAGCAGAAACCAGCATCATGCCAGTTTCCTTGGTTTGGCAGGTGCACCTGCAAATTCATGGTTTAGTTGTCATTGCCATTTCCTTGGCCCACTTCAAAATCATCTTCCAGACAGAACTGCAGAGACTACAATAGAGTCCCCTTTGTTAAGTATACTTTTCTTTCATGCAATAAATGCTTTTGCACCAGTAAAGGATAGGGAAATACTTCATTTACATGTGAAGTAACCCTGTAGATCTGTTAGAAAAGACTGACCTTTGTATTTACTGCTTGGTGCTGCGGTATCCAAGAATCTGCATACAAGAATAAAGTTTGTGGAGCTGTGATGGAAGTTGACTCTAGAATTACTTCTTTCAAGAACTAGACTAGGACACAGAAAACTGGTTGATTAATGTTCATTTAAAATGTGATGGTGACTGTCCAAATTCTAAGAACATGCTAATTTATTCTTGATAAACCTGGGCAGTAATTCCTATGGAGCAGGTAACAAAACTGAAAACTCTTCCTCATATAACCATGCAATTGCAACATTCTGAGCTGTTTCTGTAGGCTGTAATGACTGGAAGAAAGAACTAGAAGATAGTTTAAAAATGGAGATGGAGATTTGACATGCTCCGGTCCTAGAATTTTTATCAGAAATGTTTACAACTTCTGTGTTTAATAAGTTCCAGACAGGACTGAAATTATTGATGTATTAAAGCCAAAGCCTAGAAATTAATTGAGAGTCATTGTGGACTTTAAGGATGTGCTCCCCATCAGAGTATAGCATGTTAAGCACCAGATATCTGAGGAGTCATCCACAGTAACCCCAAACAAAGGTCTTTGCAATAATCCAAAGCAGTTTTAAAAACATTTTTTTTTTTTGCCATTGCCATTATGTGGACTTACAGAAACACTGTGAGATTAATAAGATTCCCAGCTGAACAATGAACAGAGCAAAAAGATGCTCAGCCAAAGCAGCAGACATAAAATCTGATGATCTGTTTCTTTAACCCAAGCTATTGCTTCTATCTTTATCTGATTTAATCTTCAGCTACCAACTTCTCCTTTTGCCACAGCTACTTTTCTACATTGCTGTGGTCTAGCATGATAAGAGGCATAAGCCAAGTGTTGGAGGCAAAGTTTACACAACCAAAGAAAGGAAAAGGTTGAAAATGTTTGTGTAACATTTCCTTTTTCTGCAGTTGCTAATGCTTTCCTTGGCAGAAACATATCCTCAGACATCCGTTCTATTGCCTTCACCTATTCAAAGGAGAACTCAGGCATTCAGTGAACAGAAACAATATGACATGACTTGGAATACTAGCCATACAGCCACCCTACAAGGTGCATTCCATTTCATTGTTCACATTGTCCTTACACAGCAAGATCTGAAAAAAGAAGTATATAAAATTAATAGAATAATTTGAGAAAATCTGAAATTGTCTGTATAAATTCTGTAAGTAATAGAAAGAGCTAATTTTAACTACTTATATTTAAAACTGTACTTTTGGCTCTACAACTAAGACCTGCACAGTATTTCAACATAAAACATGCAGAGCATTGAAGTCAAAATATATTTGAACTATGTGGCAAGATAAGCCATAATACATATCAGTTATGTGAACAATCTGAAAGAGTTTTTTCCAAGAAATCATTACTTTATTATTAATGTAAAACATATATAGTGTTAAAGAATAAAACAACCTTAAAGTCAAGTGGTGCAGATGAATAATGTAACAGTTCTAAAAGATGAATGCTTAAAATAGTAAAAAAAGAAATGGAAAACCTTCTTTAAGCCTCCTCACTTTCATAAAGGTTTGCAATGGAGCAAATGATTAAAACTAATTTCTGAAAAGAATTTTTCTAACCATTTTTAAAAGGTGCTTTTTAAAATAATGGGTTTGGAAGAAATTTAAAAAAATAGAAAAGAAAAGCTGGTGGACTTTCTGTTTTGGAAGAACTGGAAAAATACAACAAATTACTCTCCTAGAGAGCTTGATGGAAGGGGGCCCGAGGTAGGGAGAGATCAGAAAGGTACTTACCACTTTGAAACACAGACCTACACTCATTCTGCCAGACAATTTCCCCTGTACAAGAGAACATTGAAAAGCAAATGCTTTCTTGATGTGTAGCTGTTTTCAATTATACAGGAAAAGTGCATTTCCAAAGCCCATTTATCTTTAATATGACATTGTCACCCTGTGCTGTTTGTTGCATGATGCAAAGAAAATATTGATTAGAAATCAATGTAAAGTTTGTTTTCCTTGGTTTAGGAACTTTAACTCTAGATAAATAAAATGAAACACAAGGGGAGAAAAAAACTGGTATGACTGTGCTCCCTGAAACTGAATAAGTCAAACTTTATCAAAGCAAACTCACTTAATTAACCCCTCACCTAGTTCTCATTTAATCAGTGCAAAATCAAAACCTTTTTGAGAAATATCAGAGTTTAGATTGGAGATGATTTGAAGCTGACCCAGAAATCTTAATAGAGCTATTTTGCCCCTGCTGGAATTAACTCACAACATCATAACTGTCCTTAAAAATGCTAAGGAGAAAGGACATAGAGACATTGTGTCTCCATTTCACTCAGGATAATGGAAGTCTTAACAATGTGATGGTGGTGCTTATTCTATACATAGGTGACTGATGTGCTCAAGAGTGTCATTATCTAGACACTTAATGGTAGTCCAGTTTGTGAACAAGTACTCCAGATATTTCAGCTAATAAACCTTTGCATCTTTGAGATGATAGCCCTGATGGACTTCATGTGGGCATTCTCGTATGCTATTTACACTCTAGGAGTTAATTTCTACAGTTAACTGAAAATAAGTGCCTCATTACATCTCCCTAGGGACAGTCTGAGAGGAGGATACAAAATTTTCCTCATCCAGGGAAGTTATGCCTGGCCAGAAGTAGCAGTGCCCATAGAGTCCACCAGTCCAAGAACTATTACGAATAGGGAGCAGGAGAGAAAGAAGAGTAGCAAATTAGGAATATCGTGGTTCAGATAACAGGAGGGAGGGAAAGACATTCAGACACTGTCAGGAGGTGGAAAACCTCTGTTCTAATTCTTCTTGTCATGCTTAATTATTTATATAAAATGAAATACCTTTACTAAGAACACTTTTCTAGTTCTATCCTACAATAAATTTGATCAGTCCTAATATGGGTAAAGATCCTGTCCAGAAAAGGACTGAATTTAATCAGAATGTCCCACATCCCGCATTAATTCCCTACTTAGCAGGACTATGGAAAAAAAGGAGTTGATATCTCTTCTGGGATGTTTGTGAATCTTCTGTTTTCTCCCCTCCTATCTAAAATCATCTGGCCAATTCAGTTTGTTTACCCATATTACACTTTTTTCCCAAGTGAGCAAAGAAGAAGTTTCCCAGATCTGCCAGGAGAGTACACCTAAGAAAGAAGACATTTCTGAGACCCTGCTCTGGCACTGGAAGAGCTGTTCCTTGAACCTGGTTTTCTCAGAAATTAGAGGAGCTAATTGTTACTCTGGGTGGGCTGTTTTATTTAAAAAAAAAAACAACTTTCTTACATACTTTCATTAAGTTTATGTTACAAGTCACAAACTTTGTTCTGCTCTGGAATGATGATAAATTTCAAAACCTCACAAGAAAGTATTGCCCAACCCTTTTCCCTAACTTGGCCACTGTTAGAAATGAAAACAGCCCAAGAAAGGCTGAACTAAGTGTACTGATCCAGTGGTGATCAGTGACTGGCATGCAGTATCCTCATCCCTGGCCTTCAGCTTTTCTTGTGTTTTTTAACTCCTTTGTGCAGGTTCCTCCACACCTGACTGTCTCATCCAGGACACTGGACCTCAACACCGAATGAAGACAAGAAGCACCTAGGCAAAATGGGAGCTTACCCACCCCACTGTTGTAGGGGAAACTCTGCAAAGTTTAACACTTTGAAGAGTTGCAGTTGCAGAAGAGTGAACACCGGTCTCTACCCTTTCCCAGATCCTTGTCATCTGTATCTGCAGGTAATACCAGGCTAAACCTGGTACTACTGCTCAGTGGTTGATGGTAATAATTACTGCAGCAGCCCAAGGCCTGCACCTCTGCCTGGGTCACATCCTGGAGGTCTTCTGGGCTCATTAGGTTGCATGGAGACAGTGGGGTGGAAGACAAGTTAATTTCCTTAGTGGATAAGCACCAGGGAGCATGGTCTTGCTTTCTGTGTCTGTAGGCCAACCAGCATTGTGAGACAAATAGTTATGTCTCCTTGGTTCTGCTCCTATGCAATATTAATGATGCATGCAACACAGCTAAGGCTTTACCAAGGTTCCAGCAGAGCTAGATATAGCTCTTTCCCTCCCAGCCACAAGCACTGTCAAGGAGGATACAATTCATGTCACATAACTGAAAGACACCAAAGCTTATCAGAGCTCTCACATCCACAGTGTAGCTAGATCCCCCCACCTACTATAGCAGCATCTGATTCTGATCTTTTTTACTTATATAAATCATCAGCCTAAAAATAAATTCTGTAAAGCTCAAGGAGATGTAGACATTGTTTATGCAGAAACAGTGCAGAGCAAAAAGCTCTGCATTACTCTTTCATCTTGTCTTTTATAATCCTAAAACTGATTAGATTGTAATGCAGACTCAGCCCTTCTCTGTTGGTTATTTTTAATGTAAAAATTTGTAGCTACACTGTATAGTGCAATGTAATGCCTGAAATCATAAACTTCTTTTGTTTTCACTCTCCTTATGAGCAAAAGTAGGAAAGCAAACAATAAGGTCCTTAAACTTCTGGCCTGTCATATCTTGTGTACACATTTTAATGAGGAATGAATTTATCACAGAAGCTCTGTCATGGAAGAAATAGCATTAAAGCCACACAGACCATAAAAAGTGCATTTCAGACCTACTCTGTCTGCAGGTTTTCCTAATGGATATTGCATTTCCTATGGCATGCATCCATATGGACCAGCAGAGGTACCCTGGTCTGGCAACCACTCTACCTCCTTCTAGAAATGACACCAAAATGCTATTTGCACTGCTGATGGGCAGCTGGCTTTTTTTTCACTTCTGTCCCTGAAAAGTCAACCCTGACTCTACGCTGAGCACTGCAGATAACCGAGAACTCCTGTCGCCCGCAGAGTCCTCATGAAACCAGGAACTCCGAGAAGGACAGGAAAAAGGGACTGGTAAATGGATAGGCGTACTCAGAAAACTTTGGGAAGATTTTTCTGAGTGAAAGGAAGCATCTGTGTGCTGTGTCTGCCTGATGGAACAGCAAAAATCTGAAACTGTGATGGGAAGATTGAAATCAAGTTCCATGTGTTTTAGAGGAACAATGTTGGTGAGAGAGTAAAGGAGGGGCCAGTCAGTATTATATAGAATATCATTAAATAGGAAAAATAAAATGTCTCACGCAGGAAATCCTTCATCTTTTCACACATCTGCTCAATCACTGCTTTCCCAGAGATCAAGTTTTCCTTGCTGCTTTTTTTTTCCTCTGCTGTTCTTTGACTATATGAAGGTAAGAATGAGAGGTCAAGGCATTAAGGAGACAGTGCACATGCAAAGGAGTGTCAGGAATCCTGAAAACATTGCAAAACTAGAAGCCTGAATGTCTCAAAGCCAATATACATGCAATCCCCCTTTAATTTTACACAAATAAATTCAGATCCATGCAAATATACACATTTTTAATATGTGCCTCTTTGCTCAGTAGTATAACAGATGTGTAAATCATGGAGCGCAGAGATTTCTCACAAGCTACTACCAGAGTGTTGAAAGAATCTGAAATGTTTTTGCTTGTTAAAGAACAGTTCAATACTAAGAAACTTTCAGGTAACTGAAAAGTGTTCTCTCAGTGGAGTCTTTGTCTTCTACTCATCTCCATATCTGTTTTTCCCTTTATGCCTTTGCTCTTTCAAATCCCTCTTTAATATATATTTTTCCACCACACTTTCCAGAGATGATCCACTATAAATTGAATGTCTACCATGCACCCTGTATTTTAACACCTTGTTGAAGCCAGGCCTTTTGTTGTTCTACAGGAAATTTGTGTGCTTGTATTATATCACCTAATATAAACCAAGTATCTCTCTTGGGGAACGGTATGTTTTGCTCCCTCTGTTGTGCAGGGCTAAACACACAGTCAACACTCAATAAATAACACATTTTTCCCTTCCATCTTTTAAGGTTTGGCAATAGCAATTTACAGCCAACTCCCTCAAGAAGCCTTAAAGTGACATAACAAATGAAAGTCCCATTTAAACAGTACATTCGAACAATACCTTGCTTTACAGTTCACATGTCTTTAAGATAACAAATGATAGATTTCTGGAGGGGATGGGTTATAAACCCAGGGATATAAACCCAGGACACTTTCAACTTATGTTTTCCTTGGCAAAGAATGCTGTTTCTTTCACAAATCTTTGTAGGCACATTTCCATATTTCACAGAGGAGGAAAAGGACAGATCTACCATTGCAGAAAAGCTTTCAGGAGAGGAAATTAATCTCTTAAATGCGTTACTACTAGAGTTGGATAAGCAATTTCTTTACTTAGCCAAGTATATTCCCTATTTTTGTGTGTTTCAAACTCTCTGGGAAATGATGTGATTTCCCTTAATGTATTTATGTGTAGTTGTCCAAAGGAATTGCAATCCAATGTTAGTCCTTATTTGTTGTATATGCCTTGGTCATTTTGCTTCAAGAAACTCACCAAAAAGCCAACAGCTTTTAGCACTTAGAATGCCTTTTTTGATTATAGGAATGGGAAAAGAAGAACAAAATTAGTGTCTGTGTGAGAGAGCCAAGGAAAGCATACTTTCTGATTTTTTCCTTGTGAAAAGTGGGGCAATGGTGGCATTTTCTTTTTCCTTAAACCAGGTCATTTCAAGGAATGCTTTTGGAGCACAGCTGCATAAACCAGTGAGTCAGCGCAATGGAAAGGCCAGCCTCAGGCAGACAGAAGGATGAGTGGAAAGAGAGGACCAGCCTGAAGCTCCGATGGGGTGAAAAAACGAGATGAGGGATGATGTACAGAGGGAAGAAGTAGAACCGCCATGTATAATGTGGAACCACTGTGTTCATTAGTGTGTCTGTCCCTCTCTTTGCAGTTCAACACCAAACATTAGCCTTGATTGTCTGGTCACTTGAGTACAGAATCTTGTCTGAGAAAGGAGTAGCTGGGAGCTGCTCTGTGTGGTACTTTCCTATATCTTATGTCAAAAAATAATATTTCAGACAGCTTCCAAGAATACAGATCAGAGTAATTTGTTTTCTACTTACCATCAATCATGAAACAAAGTGGGTTTTTCCTTTTCTTTAGGTGGGCTAACTTCTTTGGTCTTTGGAGAATGCAGCCTTCTAGTTGGTCTTAGGCTATACGTATTCCAAAGAAGGGACATTAAGACGCTGATAATGATCATGTGTGTAAAAATGTCATAATTTAATATTAGTAATTTAATATTTTACATGGGCCTAAGACAACCTCTCAAATAGCAATAAACAATGTAAAAAATCATGCTCAAATGTATTTTCCACCAAAGTGATTACATTTGTCTTCCTGGTGTTACTGTTCAGAAAGCTTGAAGCCAGTTGCTAATAAGTAAGCTCCAACAAATTATTACCGACTCTTTTTGTTTACCATTTTGAGTATAGCATAATTCATTGCTTGGTTCATCACCAAGGCCTGCAAGTTTCAAAGCACTGCTTTGTATGTCTTCCACACTAAGTACCATAATGCCATATTTCCTAAGTAGTGTCTGCTGTGTGCATGAACAGCAAAGCCCAGTGCTTTCTGCAGTGTCTGAGCGCTACTGAGCTTCTCCCCATCCTGCTTCCTCCCAGCTATATTATGTGCTAATATTACCTTACCACCACGTTTTGCTGGCTTAAATAAGTTTTTTTTTTCTTCTTTTTCTCTCAGAATAGACAACACACACTTTTCTAGATCTACAAATCTAGTAAAAAATTGGAGATAAATATACCAGTAATTTTGACATGAAAAGCAAATATCGCTTTCTTCTGGCTAATGCATCAACAATAAGGGTGCATGAAAATGTTTGGATGATTAATGCAGATTAGCATCCCTAGTTCCTAAAGCTTATACAATGTATTCAAAGTAGTAAAATTAAAAACCTATCCTCTTTACCTCCATATCAGGTAACCGTTCTTTGCCAGTTAGGTTCCAGAAGGCTGTTTTGGGGAAGGTCATGGGAAGGATGGGTTTGGTGCAGATCTGGATTTATTGGAGGGGGTGAATAGGGCAATCTCAAAAACAGCACTGACAAACACATTAATGCATCAATATCAAGTGAAGCAGTCAAAAACATACCACAGTTCCCTTGGAGAACACTCATTATGATGGAGAACAGGCAAGGATAATAGAATATGCTGGAGGTTTGTGGCAGGAGGTGAAGAATCTGCATGCCTGCCAATAGGAAGACTACCAGGAAAAAGTGCAGGAAAGGGATAATATAATTTGTCCAATTTTTCTTTCTTTCAAAATGTATTTGCTGTGCTAAAAATTTCAGCTATCATTATATTTAATGACTGTATGTAGAAAATTCATCATATTCACATATTCAATTTTTTTTTCACATCTTCAACATAGAATCAGATTAGAAAACCCCAAACAAGTTAAAAACAGCAATAACCAAAATAAAGGTAATCCCAAAGGTTGAGAAGTAACCAGCCCTTCCCTAAAAAGGACAAAGAAAAAACCAGAGCACTCTAGAGCAGCCTTGGGTTAGCTGTTAACTAATTGAAAGTTTTTCCTCTGAGTCAGATACTTCCATGTGCAAATGAGAACCAGGCTACTCAGCAGCCACTGAAGGACATACACAGCAGAGAAAAAGCATGGTCAGTTTGGATTTACCAGCAAGCAGGTCCAGCTGTGGGGTGTAATTGTCCTCAGGTCTCCCCTCTGTAGGTCTAGCAGCTAGGAGTCAGTGACTACACCCGTTACATCCTGAAAGTCAGTTCAAAGAAACAATAATCTAGCCAACACTGGTAGAAACATAAACACCTTAAATACCATGCTCTTCAGTGGGAAGAGATGGACGCTCTGTTCCTTTTCGTAATACTGTTTGTAACATCTGAGATTATATGATTTGGAGCCATTCAACAAGAAGAAATTTAAACTAAACAGTACCAGCCACCGCTTAGGGTCTATGTTCTGAAGAGCTTGCTTTCTGGCAATTTAACTTGTTGACTCTGGCGTAAAAAGAAAATGCTTTTAACTTCTTGTTTTGCAGGCTTATAACAAATGAAGACTATGTTATGGCCATCTGGTTATTTCAGGGCAAACTTAATGATGCAGCTAACATTTAAATAACAAAATCTCTGTTAGGTATACCAAAAGTAATAAATTAATTTTGTAACATGCCTAGGCTCAGAAAATTGGTATATTTGTGAAAAATTTTCACAGGAGATCATCTTGACAAAATGAAAGATTCACTGATAACTTCTGAAGGAAAAACTTGGTTAAGTACCCTACCAATTTCCTAATTCTTCCATTACAGAAGATGGAGAACATGTGCATAGACTATGATGCATCCATCTTGCTACCAAGCAGCAAAGAATAGCCTTCACTAAACAGGAAATAGAACTGTTTGATACTCATAAAATCATAAGACTACTGCACTAATTTTGTTCTGGAAATTCTTAGTTAAGCACCTGGCCCTTGTCCTAAGTAGAAAGCAACCTCAGAGGTAGGTACAGATATCTACACCTGAGTTAATCATCTCTTGTCAATGCAGACAAGAGGCACTTGTAGGGCAAAATTCATCCTTTTAGGTATTTCCTTTCAGTTGGAATTAGACAGTCCTTAGAGTTGCCTGTCTTTCTTCCCTTGGACTACAAAGTGCTAGCAGGATGCTAGCTCTAATGGAAATGTCAACTGAATAAGGTCCCCAATTATCGGTGTTTTTGTCTCAGAGTTTTAATTCTTAGTATATTATCCATTGTTTTGAAGATATTTACCAAATAGCAGTTAGGAACATAGGACCCAAGACTGAAATCAGCACATACAGTATGCTGCTGTAGTCAGCTAGCAATGTCACTGTATTCATTTCTTAACTTCATGTTTCTGCCTTATCAATGTGGTTTTTTGCCACATTGTTCTTTTGTGAAGAACAAGTGGAATAGCATCACCTTCTGGAGGCTCAGTGAGTGTCTGCTGAAGAATTCTTCCATTAGTCCCTAGACGTGCTTGTACCATCATTATTGTCTCGTACATGTCACCCTCTCTGGGCCCTGATTCCTGGATATCTCCTTTATATCTTTTCTTGTGAGATTTTCTGACATTCCTTTCTTTTTGTACTACACCGGGACTGGAGGTCAAAATTTAATTCTTTCTCCAAGAATTGGCATTTTGGATCTTCTTGTTCAGGGTCTGTCTGCAAAGCTTCAGAGAAGCATCTTCATCCCATCAAGTCTTACAATCTGCATATGGACTGAATCATCACTGCCAGCTGTATCTCTAGTCCTCCCACTCAAGCGCCTGTTTTCTCTTCTCTGCTTTCTGACCTCTATGGTTCCAGAAGCTTGAAAAAATTACTTGAGTATTCCATGAAGAGTTGAAAATTACAAAAGAAAAACAACCCAAAAAAGGGGGGGGTTTACATCATTGTTTTAGGCCAGTCTTGTGACTTTTTAATAGTCTGACTCACAATTTGTGAATACTTACAGATGGGAATACCATAACACTGTGTCAAGGAGACACAGAGATGCTTGAACCTCTCTATCCAAGCTTGATGGCATAGTAAATGTGTGTAAGCAACACGAAATGTCTCTATCCTCTGATCTATGAGTAGTAAATTCACAAGAGATTTAACTACTTTCTATAGAAGACAACAGGGATCAATGTGAGTAATACAGGCCCAGGCAAAATGCAAGACATTTATAGGAAAAAAGAGATGGATTTCTTTTGTGCCTTTTGGCCCCTGTATGACTTTTCAGGATAGTTACCTATATGGCCTTAATGTGATATTAGTGTAATGTTTTGCATATAAAATATATAAAACACCACTTTACATTTCTGTAGATTCAGAGTTGGAATTCAACTGGCATACACAATGCTGTATATTATATCACTAAACCTAATCAAGAAAATGCTGCCTCTCTCAAAAATTCAAAACACATTTCTGTTTAAGTAGAAAACCTGCTATATATTTATGTAGTGATTTGCTGAGCTGAAATTAAGCAGGCTGATGACTTGTGTAATAAAAAGAGGATTGAGGTAATAAGTTCTTTAAGGTCAAATCCACTTGCCATTATCTGAATATCTACAGCATTAAGTTGTGTAGTTCTAACAGAAGCAATGGTTTAATGCACTCATCTGAGAATGAAATTTCAAGATGAAAACAAGGGAGACTGACAGGCTAATGCTTTCCTTAGAATGACTTTCCAGACTAAATTTCCGGATTTTTTTCTAATTTCTGAACTGCTTAACTCTTTCACAGTAAAACCCTATCAAATTTTGTGGGTATCCCAGTTCATATGTGTTTCAGTGCATAGTTTCTCAAGGCTAGTTGAGCATGCTTTATTTGATATAAGACTCAACAACTTTCCCCAGTTTATATTATCCAGTTAGCTCACAATTATAAGGATGAACTGTGATGATCTTAAATAGAAATTCTAAACACATAGCTGCACTGTCATCTTTAGCACTTCCTCATGACATTCAGTAGTTCTTTTGTGTCAAGAATATCAAATTGCTCAAATCCAGGCATCATATACGCTTCTCAGTGAGTACAATATCTCACAGAGTTTTGTGAGACATATTCAAATAGGCTGCAGTACTAGAAAAACACTGCTTTGTGCAGAAACAATAGCTTGTGAAATGTGATTAAATATGATAACGCCTTATGGCAGACATTATATACTTTTGCTATTATCTCCCAGAAACAATAAAAAGAATTTTCATCACAGATATCCATCCAAGAGCACATGTATTATGTTTTTTTTGTCATGTAGTCTTTTATGTTCCACTGAAATATTTTTTAGGAGGCAGCTCTACATTTTGAATCAGTATTTCTTTATGTCCCAGGGGCCCTGCTTTGCTCCTCTATTGTCACTTTGCTTTACAGATATTAACCTCCCACATGCAGACTAAAACAACAAGGGGCACATTCATATTTCAATGCATAATGTAAAACCTTGTGTGTTAAACTGGGACAGAACAGTAAAAATAAACATTTTACATATACCTGAAGTAAATAAATGTGTCCCCTGTCAGAACTTGCAATGTTTTTATCATTCTTTTTGTAAACACTCACAGCAGAGCAAATATGAACAGATTAAGAGAGGACTGTGATATAGCAATTACCACTTTATAAACTCAGTAGCTATTAATTCTTTAGTAAAAGAGTATGAAAAACAGTTTCATGGAGCAGAAATTCTTAACATGCACTGGCGAGTTACAGTAGGAAATTGGAAATGCACAAGTTACTGGTATTTCAAGTTGCAGGCAGCACTCAGGTGGGGAAGGCTTGGAGGGTGGCACATGCTTTTCCCCTAAAAAGGCTGATGACGGAGCAAACATGGAAAGGAATGCTGTCAAGGCAACACGCCTCCCTCCACATCTACAAGCGTGAATAAATCTGACTGAGCCCAGTAAAGAACACGAAGAAGGCAGAGCTCTTAGGGAACATGCTCAGATAACTCTACCAAACCAACTTTTTCACAAAAACTGTTTTCTTCAGATCCCTATGGGCAGAAGAACAAGTCATAAAAATCCCCAGAAAAGAACTTAAGGCAGCTCAGCTTCAGGACTGCAGCTCTGCCTCCCCCAAATGAGCATTAGATCTAGTTCTCACATCAGGAGGATAAAGGTGCTGAGAAATACACAGAAAGCTCCAAACTGCACATCTGCTCATTTCTGCCCTTGGAATATATCTTGAACAAATCATGCCAGTTACTTTCTTTCTCTCTTGGGAATGCTCACAAAACCTTTCTGGTACTGAAACTTGAGCAATACCACTGCAAGATTACACATAAAATTTAATCCATCTAATAGTGTTGGATTGCGTTTTCTCCTTTGATCTTTCTCCAAAGTTATGTTCTCTCGGGAAGAGTTTGTAAAGGCTTTGTTCTTTCTCAGAAACTAAGCATCCTTTGCATATCTAAACTATGTCATTTATTTCTTCTGGGAAGATTGTGCAGATTTGATTATACAGATAAATAATTGAGTAGATTTAAGTGAAAAGTCAAAATAAATTTAGGAGGAATGTCAAATATGGATATTCCTGTATCTTTGTGGTTTACAGTGAATAAAGAAAGTGATGTTAAAGGTATATATTCTCCTTTCAAAGGTAGCAGGGGAGTCATCCTTTCTGTCCAGCTGTTGCAGTAGAAAGTGACTGTCTTTCCACGACAACACCAATTACTCTGAAAATTGAGAAATAAGGGTGGAATGGAAAGAAAAAATGCCTTCTTCTGATAGTACTAATGATGCTTTTCCATTGGTCCTACCCAGAGAAGTATGAGTATATATTATTTTGCCAGAATTGTTTAAAATGTCTGTGGCAAAAATGGTCAAGGATTATAAAGAATGCACTTGAAGAAAACTAAATGTAAAGAAGAAAGTGTGATACAGTGTCTGTAAGATTGCAGAATGTAGTTCACAAGTAATGCAACTTGTCTGTGATCATTTAGATTTGTTTTTAATCTGAAACTGCAGACCTCAAAATTTGAGTTTAAGATCTAGGCAGTCACCTTGGAAGATAGAGGTTCTTCCTCAACTTGAGGGATATCAAACACAGAGGTCTACCCAGCAGCCAGGCTTCCCTGGCCATTATGTTATTGCCTTGATGGAAGGAGTGAGTATGTGGGGGAGAGGAGGAGAAGTTCAGGCCTCCTGCCAAAACCAGGCAATCTGTCAAGTCAGGACTAATAGATCAGGAGGAGAGCAAGCACAGAGTAAGGCTGTGGCAGCCCAACAATGAGGACACTTGGCTACAAGTGAGGAGATCAGAGCTCTTCCTGGGGCACTGCTGTTTTATCTCTGAAGCTCTTGTTTGAACGTTCATTTCACTGACAATGGAAAACAAGAAATAAAAGAATTTATCTTTCTTGTCAGAATGGATTAATTCTTTGATGGAATGACAAAACTTGCAGACAAACAGAAGCAAGGTGGTATAATATATGAGGTTTTACTGTGCTTACTATCATCTCATGAAATTTTGTTTATAGCATCATATTGCTACTGACAGTAATATTGACATGTAGACTGAAAAACAGTTGCTTGGTGGAAACAAGGCATAATGAATAATAATAAATATCTAACCCAAAGGCAGATGGTACATGTCTTGTTGAGTGCTACATGGGTCACCTTTGTGTTTGGACTTACTTAACATCTTAATGAACATATTTGGAAAGGACATAAATAACATGTCATGCAAGTCTGCAGATCATAGTACACATGGATATTTTCTGAAGACTAAGCATATATAGTTCTGTGAAGGTCATGGCAAGATGAAATTAATTGTGAGGAAAATGCAGGTGAAGCAGGAAAATGTGAACTTTGACTTCAAAACAATCACTCCTTCCATGTACCTCTGCCAAAATTTTTGCCTACACCATACCAACCTCCTTCCACAACTAGTCCTGCCTCCTTCTCTTTGGTTTATTTTCTTCTATTCAAATGCTTCAGATTTCTAATGCCATAGGTTTTATCTGAGCAAATAAATTATCCCTCCCCACCAATTCAGTGGTCAGCATCTTCTATAATGCAGAACTATGCTCTGCTTACTCTTCCCATTCCCTCCTCTGTTTTATTTGTGATGGTATGTTAGTCTGAAAGGGAGGGAGAATAAAAGAGTGACAGTGTGAGGGAGTGAGCTCCGTCTGTCCAGGGGAAGATAGTACATCATCTAAGGGCCCTAACTGCACCTTGGGTGTTTTAGATGAGGCAGACCCATCTCTTCCTTTGGCATCTCTGACATATTCGGTTTCTTGTTTATATAAGATTGAAGACATCTCTTCCTCTCATTCTCCTGTCCTTGAATAATGATGTTGAATCTGTAACCACACAGGCTATTCATTTCATTCAGGTGGTCACTTTTCAAGTGTTTACCACTGATAAGTTGGGATCTTTCATTTAGTGTTACAAAGTACAGAGAGCTTATACCTTTTTTGCTTAATCCTAGAAAAACAAGGGCCAAACTATGTTTTGGCTTTATGCCAAATGTTATTCATCAGGAAAAGATGTTTTATGACAGCAGTCATACAATAAAATCAAGTGATTTCACAAAATAAACGTGAAATAAAAACATAGTACATTAAATAGTCTGTTTGAGCTGGGATAGTTAAATTCCTTACTATATGTATATTTACTTATGATTTATTTTTCTTTGACAAGCATACATGTGGATTTGCCATCAGGGACAAACATACATTTTAGGTTTGATAATTTTCTCCTTTTGTGGTCAAATTTGTGACATTTTCTGAGCTACAAGTTGTTCCTATTTGAAATTGTTTCATATTTACAGTCTTAAGGTTTTTACAGTTTGGAGGTACTATATTCTGATACAGAAAATGAATGTCATAGCAGTGCCATTCTTTTCAAATCTGTAACACAATATGAATTTCAGCAGGTTATTTCATAATTTAAGGGCTGCACTGAAGAGAGAATAATAGGAAGGGCAGTAGGAAGATAGAAAAACTTCTAAAACATAACAACAGGAATCCAGTTAACGCTTATGAAAGTGATGAGATAATTATCACCATCCCATGCAATTTCCCACTAGAGAATAATTCCATAGTATGTGTGGTGCCAGGGTTCTGAAGTTACCTGCATGGATCAGAAATGGTAAAACTGCAGAGGCAATGATTTTATAGAGTTAAGAGAGGGTAAAGAGAGAGCAGTGCACTGCACTACAAGGATTTTACTCTTCACTTACTAAAACTAGATCTCAGCAGTGTCATTCTGCTTGCTGCCATAGGACAGCAGAATTAAAACCAGGGTAAGCAAGATCAAAATTTCACTTTAAAGTAAATGGGCATGGCCTATTTATACTGTAAGTAATTTTGTGGGAGGGATTACTTTCTTCGACACATTTTCACAGAGGCCAGAAAGAACTATGAAATCACCCAGACCCATCATTTCAGCTGTCATGGGACACTATTCTTACATCAGTTATCCTGTTCCAAGTCCAACAAGCAAAGCGTGTTTTGCTGGGGAGGCCAATATGGTATTTGCCCTGTAGAAGCAGCAGGGCAGAGTGAAGTGCCACCGAAACCTAAGGCAATATGCCCAGCCATTCACAAGCAGTCAACATTAAATTCAGAGGAGGAAGGCAAAACAAAGGTAATATTTTCTGATCTAATCTGAACCCCCCCCCCCTCTTCTTCCCAACCCTAAATCTGGCCATCAGCATGGCAATAAATTTGTCAGGCTGTCCAGCCAGAGCTATGAAAGGAAATCTGCTCTGCCTTGTAGCACTGGCAGGTACCCTTCCAAAGTCCTCTCTCTGGCTTCTGAATCCCTCAGCACTTTGAAGGAACACAAGAATTAATGCATTTGGCCCATACTGCATATGGAAAAACAATCATTTTTGATGCTGGCAGAGGAACTGGCTGAATCCCTGGAGCAGCCAGTGCCTCAGTTCAGTGATGACAGCATTATGGGTGATGCAAGGTGAGGGCAGAGCTTCCTCTTCTCCCCCCAAGCTTGTGAAGGACAAGCAGAGATCATGCTCTGTGTTGGGATGGTCTTCTGAATATGCATGTGGCAAAATAAAGAGATACATCCAGCAGGCAGGAAACCAAGTTTTTATGCTGTAGTTTGCTTGCCTTCTTTAACAGTCAATTTCCCACTCCCAATATTTTATTCTGATTTTCCTCACAGTGTGGTTGTCATAATTTTGAAATGCTCAGGTGTATCTTTAAATAGAATTTCACAGAAATAAGAGAGATTAGTTAGAGGTCAGCAAGTAAGTAGTTTTGTACCTTAAGAAAAATAGGAAGGGTGGCAGTAATAATTATGATTAAATTCAAATTGATGAAGTGGACTATTAGCTCTACAAAAGGCAATGCGGAATACCAAGACTTTGTGCCTGGATCAAATATCAGAGAACATACACAAATCAAAAACAGTAACGGAAGAGATATGAGGTGGTATAAAGGTTTTGGAACAATGTTTTTACCCCAAGCCTGACGCAGTTCACAAAGGCCTGTCTTCTAATGTGTTTTCTATGTCTCTCTCAAAAGGTCACGAAAGTAATGTCAGATGTGAAGTATCCAGTCTGTACCCAGGATGCTACAGACTGGCTGTCAGGATTCCCAGTGCATTTCTGTTAAAGTGCAATGTAATAACAGCAATCTGTTGCTGGAATTTTAGTTCAGCTGACCTGTTTGGAAAGACTTGCATTTTTCAAGGCCTTACTTCATGAGACAACTGTGTGGTCTTTCCCTAATGTTGTGAGCTTTGCCTTGTTCAGATAAGAACCTTGTTTAATGTTGTTTAATGCATTTGTGGTACAGCTGGGCCACAAACACCATTCAGTGTTTTTTGGCATAGGAATTTGGGGGTTGAAAGGAGTCCTTTAGTTTGGAAACAACTATTTCCTCTCATCAATCCTGCAGCCCCGCTGCACATTTTGTATCTCATTTCATTTGTGTGAACCCTATCCCCACACAAAGTATGCCATTATCTTCTCCAAAATTGACCACTTCCAGATGCTGTAGAAGCCCATCTCAGCTGTGATATAGCACCATATTAATATAAAAAATGTTCAAGAACAAGGCAAATGATGTAGAAATTAATATGAACTCCAGTAAAGCAACACTGCCTTGTTTCATGCAATCTTGTTCTCCCTTTTCTCCTTCTTCTCTGTATCCCATGCTGCCTTTTGTTATATATTGTTCCCTGTAGTTTGACCCTTCCTCTTCCAGCCTCTTTTGCATTGTCCTGCCCTGAGCTCTGTGCGTTTTAGCAGGAGCTCTGTGCATTTTGTCAGGCTTCTTGGCACTGACTGCAAATTGGGCATTCTGAGGTTTTCTGAGGGAAAGATGATCATTGCTCATCTGTATTGTACTGTTTCCATCCTTAGCATTTGAAAACTAATGATATTATTAGCATTCAATTCCCAGACGGGCAGAGGCAGTTTGATTTCTTCCAACCCACCAAAGATAGCAGAGTGTTAAATGTTACTTTGAACTTTTCCAATAATATTGATTCTGCAGCATCCCACAGCAGCTGCCTCCATTATCTAACCATTTGTAGGCTTGTGAGAATTTCTTAATATTGAACCTATCTTTTTTTCTCATACAAAGTAAGCCAATTATTTCTTATTCTGCTCTATTTGACAAGAAAGGAAGGTGAGCTCTGTCTGTATTCACAGTGCACTTACAAACTCCTTCTTTTCCTACAGCTCTCCTTTTATCTATTCTCCTGATCTGTGTTTGTGCAAAGACTTCTTCCTCTTTCTCTCACTGAGTGTTGATGAAACAAAACATATTCAAAGCCAGCCTGTCATTCTGGGGACAATTTCTTGAATATCAAGATTGCAACACACCATTTTAAAAATACTAGGCAAGCAAAGTATGCTGTGATTATTTGAAAGGGACCAGGAAACAAACAGGACATTTATGATCTTACTAGAAAAAGTGGAACCATAGCTTTGATGTATTATCCTTCCTGTTTCTAAAATAACATTTCCATCAAGATAAAAAGTGATGCTTGATCCATGATCACACAGGTAAAACCACAGGGCACCTCGCAGTGTGTACCTTCTATATTCTCTCTCTTGGGCAGAGGGATGCTCACTCCTAAACATTGGAGGTGCCCACTTTTCTAGGTACTTGCCCATACTACTCCACACACCCTGCCACTCATAATTATCCAGCCTCGGGGCAGATCTCTGGGTGATCTTCTTAAATAGTTGTTTAAACTTAAACAAGAGCTGAACCACATTCAGGAGCATGCTTTTGCTAAGCGTACTGATTTTTTATATATTTCTTTTTCTGTATGGGGGCAACTGATACTGGTGCAGGTTGGTCCACTGGTTCAGTTGCAGTATCACTCGCCGGGTTTTGGATAACCGCAGCATCTGTCGCCGAGGTTTGGGTAGCAGCAGTCTTATAACTGATAGAATTAAATCTTAAACAATTCAGGATCTTGTTAGGAATTTTCCACAAGGATCACTGAACCATTTAATACAGCCATTTAATTTTGTGGAATGTCTCGTGTGATATGTTATACTGAATGAGTTTTGCATATAAAAGTGCAGGAGGCAATCACATTTATCTCTGAAGTCTTGTGTGACTTTAGTACTAGAGGGAGATGCCAGAGCGATACTTGGAAAATGAAACTTAGTGTTTATCTATAATGCAGCAGCAAAGCTAACTTCTTATAGATACTGTCCCATCACCATGACTCAGTCCTGATATGTGGGAACATAGAAGTTTTGTTAGTCTTCTTGGCCCATGCAGTTGCTGTCCTCACTGCAGTTTGGTAAATAATGCAAATCCAGTATGTTGTTTTTGCAAGGAGTAAGTCAGAACTGAGACCCACCAAACTCATTGCACTCATGGGACAATAAACTTGCAAAATGAAGAGTTTTTTACTCCTGGTAAAATGGGCAGAGTTAAGGCAGATGGTCTGCATGTGCAAAGAGGCATCTCAGAGCAGAAACAATTTGAATTATCCCATTCTTGCCAGAAATCCTGACCAGTCACATAGCTGGTGGAAGATCTGTGTACTGGACTCTTAGGTTGCAATTACAATTCACAGTGGTTTATGGTGTGGACTCTACTCTCAGCATTTTGTGGGACCTTGACTTTTCTCCTCTTCATTTCTTCATTTTCACTCTGGAAGCAATAGAGTAGGAAACTCACATAATTCGCAGATCTTGGCTATAGCTGCACTCAGGATTCTTCTCTTCCTAGAAGCTTCAAACAAATCTTATCAACCTCCATTTCTCCTCATCACAAAACACTCCACTGTGTCTCACTCATCTTCCCCTGAACAAACTATGATTGATGTTTTCTATCAGTATATGCTAACCTACCTTCTAGGGTAATTTATTTTCTTACTAAAAGTTAAGAGCTGGTGGTTTGCTACTGCTTCATATGTGCTGCTAATCATCCTGATGAGTAGGCTGTCAAAAACAATTCCATCCAAAACCAGAGAAAAATGTAGAAAGCAGGTACACAGACCTGCAAATAGGGTATTAGCAGAGAACTTTTTCTGATGGTGCTTATGATGCTTCAAGAGATCTGCATTGAACTATGAAGGGCACAAAGGCTTTAAATTAACCTCATGGTTCACCAGATTTGTGAAGTTGTCTCCTTCTAAAAAGTGTTGAGTATGCTTGCTTAAGTACCTCTTAATAGATATGGCCTACTTGTAAAGAATTTGGGAGAAAAAAGTAGGAGGAGAATGGTTGAATTTATAGAGGAGGACTAATATTCAATCTAAACATCAGTTTAATATGGATGTCTCTGTAGGTGTGTTTCTAAGGAGGAGCTCAGTTTTCTCAGTGATTCATGTAGTGGACCTAGAAACAAGTAAATGAAATAATGGAAAACTAAATGCTGGCTGAAAACTAGGAGAAAATTGCTGATGCAGAAATGTTAGATTATAAAATAACTGATGGATGACCCATTGGTAAAAACATCTTAAAATAAAGTGGGGAAAAAAAGGAAAAATAAAAGATACACATCCTTTCCAGATAGGTGAGGAATGAACTTCAGGAACTTCGAGGACTTTGTCTTTCTTCCTGCCCCACCCATCCCCCACCCCCCACCCCCCAGTATCTGTCTTCTCTGAATGACCTTGTGAAGTATTTTGTGAGATTTACAAATGGCTATAGGATCTGGAAGTGCCTGTGGAATGGATGATTAAAACCCGACAGCAATAACAAGAAAAGCAAGGACATTCAAGTCCATGTGGAGTAGTTAAAACCTGCCTTCATTCATTGTACAAATCCTGCTGGTACTAGCAGTGCCATGTAACAACTTCAGAACAGTTTACTGGCAACACAGATGGAAGGCAGCAGCAGGATGGGAAGGGTTGTATTTACTTTCAGGAAAGAGTTATATCAGATATAATATGAAAGCAACCTTCATCACTTATTAATGAAGGGTAGATTTATTAGAATCATTATTCCTGGAATTGTGTGTGTATAGATTATGGTTAGGCATAAAACTGATATATTTTCAGGTCACATGAGACAAGATTTCATTCCTCTGCCAGGGTGCACTGGACAAGGATAGAAGAAAATCCATTGCACTTTCATAGGCTAATACTACTTCTTCTGCATAGTCATGCTGTAATATTTGATATCATCGCACTGTAAATACTATTTTCTGATGGGATGGATGATTTTTAAAAAATAAAGATGCAAAAATTGACATTTTCAAGTGTTAGTTTCTGTTGGGGATATGTAGGCATCATTGTTTCACTTGGCTTAGAGACACCCAGGGTCTACCATAGGAAAATCCAGAGGACAGAAATACTGCATAATATTTGGAGAAGTGGATTTACGAAGGGTAGATCTGAGATGAAGTGATTGGCTCAGGAGACAAAGGCAGAGCAGTAGATGCTGTTTGTCTTGACTTTAGCAAGGCTTTTGACATATTGTCTCATAGTAACACTGTAGCCAGCCTGTCAAAATATGGACTGAATGGGTAATCTACAAAATGGGTAAAATACAGTGTACCGTGGCTTAAAGGGTAGTTAGTTCAAACACCAATTGGTTACCAGTTATGTCTGGCATTCCTCAAGGCCTGGTAGTGTTTAACACCTTCATTGATGACCTGGACCATTGGACAGAGTACACTCTCAGCAAGTCTGCAAGACACCAAACTGCAGGGAACAGTGGAAATGCTGGAGGGGAGGCTTGCCATCAAAGGGCCCTCAAAAAGATGAAAGAATGGGCTCACAGGAATTTAAGTTCAAAGGCAAATGTTAAGTCCTGCATCCGAGACAGAACAATTCTGTGCAATGTTTTAGGATGGAGACTTATTGGTTAAAAAGCAGCTCCAAAGAAAAGGACTAGGCAGTCCTGGTAGACAGGAGGTTGAACAACAGTGTGCTCTACCAGCAAAGAAGGCCAACCACATCTAGCACTATATTGGCTAGACTGTAACCAGCAGGGCAAGGAAAGCTATTACTCCCCCCTGTTTGGCACTTCTGAGACCACATCTGGAGTATTGTGTCCAGTTTTGAATGTCCCAGTAAAGAAGAAGGATCAACAAAGCGGGGAGATAACTTGGGGCCTGGACCCCCTTGTCTCCATGCAATAAAGAGATGCTAAGGAAACTGGGTCTATTAAACCCAAAGAAACATTGCATGAGAAGGGATCTAACTGCAGTTTTCCAGTACCTGAAGGAGAGTTACAAAGAAGATAGAGCCAGACGTTTAGGAGGTGCCCAGCAAAAGTACAAGAAGTAACTCTTAGATGTGATACCAAGAAAAATTGGACTTGTGGAAAAAAATATTCACAGTGAGCAGGGTTAAGCACTAGAACAGGCTTCCAAGAGAGGTCTGGGAATCTCCATCCTTCGAGATGTTCAAAACTTGGCCAAGGCTTTATCAACCTTATCTAATTTTGAAGCAAGTCTGACCTTGATCAGGAACTTGGAGGATGCAGTCTAAGATTTTCAATGATTCTATGAAATGTTTGTCAATTTTTCAGTGGAAATCTGGATATGAATACAATTTTGTTTGTTTCTTTGTTTTAATACACACATGACAATATTCAGAGGTAACGAGCAGGCATCACTCCTTATGTTGTGTCAGAGTATCTTCCCAATGCTACCTTGGTGCCTCTGAAAAATGCCTTTGAGATTTGCAGAGTGTGCAGATGGAACTCAGTAATATGTTTTGCAGACTATCTCCTCAGTACAGGGAATAATAACTAGTTGCATGCACTTAGTGAACTCTTAGAACATAATGGTGGCTCAAGAGAAAAAAACTTTTGGTACATTTTGTCAGGATGCAATCCATACTGAAACTAAAATCAGCGGGTTTTTTTTAAGATTACACTGTGTATTTTCTATCAACAACAGCCTTCCAGATATATTCTGCCAGTCAGTAAATGTACAGATAAGGTGACAGAGGCAAAAAAAATCACTTGCATCTTTTTCAGTGACTCCCTGATTTTCTCATTCTGAAGTAAGATCAAATTCACAAGAACTGAAAGGCATTATGAGAAACAAAGCACCTTGCATGGGTCTGTCTGTACTATCCATCCCGTGAAAATACCAGAAGGATGTAAAAGAAGTTGTTCAACAGTGTTTTCTAACCATTTAAGGCTTGCAAATCCTGGCTCATAAATAGTTTGTAAATAATGAATTAAAAATCTGTTGTTCTCTACAAGCTGAAGAAAGAAATGTGTCTCATTCTGAAAGCAAAACATTTTCTTATCCTTTAAATTCTAACTCTTTAAAATGACATAATGGTGAATTATGTAAAACTGTTGTTCAGAAACCAATAAGAAGGATGTGTCTTGTAAAAAAGGGTATATTAGTCCTTACCCAGCTTTAGTAAGCAGGTTTCTACACCTAAAACTTTAATGTGTAGTTGGCACTTGTCTAAATTTTAGTCAGTGGTTTCTGTTTTCTGGTTAGCTAGTCAAAATAAACTGGAAATGCAATCCACTGTCCGTAGAATTTAATCCTCATCTCATCATGCCTGGACTATGAGTGAAATTAAAACTCAGCATTGACATTTATGTTAATGATTTTTAAATTGTTTTAAAAGAAATTTATACATAACTGTTCTGTTCTGTTTAGAAAAACATCCTGGAATTTTAGATATTGGCTGCACTGCTGCAGCTTGCTGTTTCAGTTATTTGATTCATCCAGACTGGATAGCTATGGTATTGTATCATTTCCTAAGAGCTGACTGAAAGAATACATAAAGGAATTTCCAAACAGCATAGTTGAGTCTATATATTTGGCTACACATGCTTGTATAGAGCTTTTTCTCAATTTGTATTATTCTCTAAGTAATTTTAAGATATATCACTGAACACTGGGTTAGCCAACGTTCTGCCACAGGGATTGTTGCAAAAATAAAAAGTCTAAATTAAAAAAAAAAAAGTGTTGTCTACAACAAAGAAAGAATAACTGCTGCCTTCACTGTATATATGGGAGTTAGTGGGGGAAGTAGGACTAAGTGCATGGTCCCACAGAAAAGCCAGGCTCACCACTCCTTATGTAAACTCCCATTTCTGTAATAAACTGAAATTGTAAAGCCAGTAACTAAACTAAAATTAAATTCAAAGAATTCCTGGAGTCTAACGCATTTGCATTTCCCAGACTATGTCCTCCCCTGAATAAAGAAAAGGTCTTCAAACTTTTCAGAACTAGAACTGATTGGGACATTCTTTTCCAAATTATTTTTTGGTTAAACATAAGATCTATTGGAAAAGGTTCTTTAGCATGAGAAAGACTGGCTTTATAGTATAGGAGTATGAGTAATCCATACCAATCCAGGGAGGGGGAGAAATGTTTAAATTCCACATTGTCCCAGAACTAAATAACAAACAGAACATAGAAGACAAAAAACTCATTATTCCATGTTGTGCCTTCATTATATACCTAATATGCACCTCTAGTCCCAAACAATCCCAAACCAGTAAAGCAACAGTCAAAAGTACACAGAGTGATGAAAGATATGAAATGGCTTCTATTCAAGTACCAGGAGTCTACAGGGAAGAGAGAACTTCAAGAGCAATACCAGAACAGTCTTGAAAATAATGCGTAGATGGGAAAAGCTGATGAGGAATTGTTGTTTATACTACCCTTCTGTACAAGCACTAGGAGGCATTAACTGAAGTCAGCAGGTGGCAGATTTGAAAAAATGAGAAGATACACTTTTTCAGCACACTATTACCTTGTGGACCTCTTTGTTGTATGACCTGGATGAAAACTTCTGTGTGAGACCAAGAAGCAAACTGAGAAAGCAAAGAGAGGAATCCACCAAGAGCTGCTAAATGCAGAGATCCCCTTGATGTCACCTGGGAACCATCAGCCCTTGGAGAAAGGAAGAGAGCTCTGGTGAACTACCATTGTATTGCTATCGGTATCACTATATCCTGCCCCTTTCCTCTATTCTTCATTAGACACCTGCCACACGTCACTGCTGGAAACAGAGTACTAGCCTCGCTAGTCCTAACTGGACATTTGATCTCATTCAGTACAGTTCTTATGTTCTTATTCCTGGAACATACACGTGTCATATAGGTGTTTGTGCATTCCAAACCCAAAAGATTTCATTTTTCATTTTAATGCACAGGAAACAAGTTGTTTCATGAACTGCAAATTGATGTAGCCAGGGTTGCTATGAGCTTGCATCCTTTGTTCCCTGACCTTTTTCTCTCCTGCCCCTGGGATGAAACAAGAGGCAAAACATGTTTTCACTGGTTTAAATGCGTACAAGTGCTGCATGCAGTAGATGCAAAGCAATTTGACCTTCTAAGTAGATGAAAAGTGACATGTTAACTGCTGTTACCTGTAAGGACTCTTTCCATTATCCAGCTCAACATAATGTAATGTCACGGTTTTGATACCTTAACACTTCTGTTAATTTGTTTGAAATTGGCCTATTACCTCAAAAGCTATCAGTAAAGTAACAGATTAATAGACAAAGAAAGATTAAACAAAAGGATAGACAGCTTGACTTTGTAAGCTTTATTCGTTTTGTTCTGAAATCTCAGAACTTACTGTGAAGTGAAATTGCCCCTTTCCAGTCAGATCCATAGCTTTATTATGTACTTTCTCTACCGATATACTAGGAACTACATTACATTTGCTCTCTGAATTGCTATGCTTTTTAGATGCTAAGGAGAGCTTTAGAGAACAAAGTTAGCTGCCTCATTTGTCATGTCTTTCTTCCATTACAACCTGTTTGCCACCACCCATCTGTCATCCGCATGAAAAAGAAACTCTTAAAGTCTCTTAAATCAGCTCTGAAACACCAAAAATGAAAGCTCCAAGAACAAGAAGAAACTTGCTATTCTGTGCAAGCAGGGATGCCAGAGGGCCTGGAAGCTGGCTTTCCACTCCAGCCTCTTCTAGGTGGATCCCTTCTGAAGTCTGCTTTTCCTCTCCCAGCCATACAGCCTCCTTTGCTTCCCAAAGCAACAGAAGAGCTGGCAACATCTGCCTGCAGGACAAATGTCTCTGGGAAGCCAAGGAGGAAGGCGAAACCTATGTCAGAGAAAGGTAAGCTAGGCTGGCTCTGGCTTTATGAAGAAGACCTTCCTGTGGAAAGCAAGTAGTCTGTAAGCTGTCATGCTTCTCTGACATAGTGGCATATGACTTCATTAATGTCTACTTGCCACCTCCATATTAAACTTCAAAACATTTCTTGTACTGGTACAGATAAGAGGTTGCGTGAGGGATCTGTCAAACTGCACCACAACAAGCCATGCATCCTGTAGGAGTTAGACAATGAGAATCTCCTCCTTCAGAGGAAATTGCGCAAAGCATGTGTAAGCTAAACCCTGGGATGTGGGCCCTAATTATGAAGCAGAATTCAATTTTGTCTTGGTAACCTGCATATTGCCTGAGTTGTAGCATAATGTTTACTGATATTCCTGCAATGTACTGACGGACAATATATTATTTTTGAGAATTCAAACAGTAATAGGTCTCCTTTTCTCCACCACACTTGGAATAAATATTTCGTGTCTTCTGAAAAAACAAACCTTATATATATTACAGCATATCAGTGACCCTGTGGGTACTCTGAAAACTGTGTGTCCATACTTTATTGGCAGATGTGACAAAGTTGAGAATTATATTAGCAATTCTTCAAGTTAAAGATTCCCAGAGAATCACTAATCAAGCAATAGTTTAATTTTACTCCTAAATTAAGACAACGATATGACCCCACAGGGATTAGACATACCTGTCTACCAACTGCTTTTCAATGGTTTTGAGAAAAAAAGAATATAAACAATTACAGAGGTGTATGTAAAGCATTTTAAATGGTGAGGAAACCTTTCCTCACTTGTCTTCTCTGTTTGATGGAACTACAGAAAGACTACAAATCTGCATTCTTTTATGGAAATTTTCTTTATCCTCAAAAAGTGAAGGGAATAAAGAGGACAAAAAATTTATTATTCCATGGTGTGCCTGCGCTGTGTATCTCTACATGCAGTTCTATTCCCTGACAACTCAAAACAGCAAAGCAGTTGTGGGAAAAGCACAGGTAAGGAAAGCATTTCATTCCTCAAAGAGTACTTGGCTATATCTACATGGGCATGCCTTTCAGTGACTTGAGCTCAAGGTCTTTCAGTGTAACATCAAGAATCACACAATGTCTGCTTAGAAATTCCTGTCTGTCTCTAAACAACAAGGACTACCTTTGGTCAAATAATCCTCTCTTGCTATACGTGGAACCACCAGTAGGCATTTCACATGAACGCAGCATGAATAGCAGCAGATCGTCCTGCTCAAGAAATGTTAGGGGTAATTTTTTTCTTTTTCCTTGTTTTTTTTGTTTTGTTTTGTTTAATACCCTTTTCATAACCACTCAGCATTTAGCTGCCTGCCAAGGCTCTGGTCCCAAGTGCTGAAGAAAGATTCTGGTCCTGAGTATTTGGAATATATTAGCTAAAGCTGAGATATTAGTGAATTAAGATGTACAAGAGACAACCTTAACACCCCTACTATGGACATCATGCCAGTACATGTATACACACTCACCCATATATCTACTCCCTTGGAAAATAACCTCAGCCTACACTGTGACACAACAGTAGAAGATAAAGCTACTGTGCTTAAATCATAATCCTGCAATTAATACAGCAGGGAGCAGATCCAGCATAATCTGTCATCCATGCAGAGCAGAAATTGGAAGAACATTTGAAGTAGCAAAAATACTGGTTGAGCTCCTTTTACCAGTTCACAGTGATTTCCTTTTAAGGGTTCAAAAACAAGGTGAATTCATTCATTCTTGAGGTTTTTGGTCCCGTCCCGTCCCCCCCCCCCAGCCAAAGGACATAGTATTTAAGCTCTACTGTAATTCAATATGAATATGCTGAAAATCTTTGTAGCATATTTTACCTCTGTTGTTTCTACAGCGCTGTCACTACCAGCTGATACATCTCTCCTCAGAAGGTAAAATTGTTTCATGAGATAACATTTTCCTTTCAGCCCCATGATGCCCCAGTGGGCATATTTCTGGATGCATTTGAAAGCAACAGAACCAGCTGTGCACCTCCATATGTGAAAAGTCTGATCAGACCGGTCTCATTTCAAAATCAACAGAATTGACAGAAAGACTGTTTTGCTACAACAGAGCAATTCACAGCTCCAGTACAGGTTGATGCCAAGTTTTTAAAAGGCTTTAATAAGCCAAGCCGACCAGGAGTCAGAACACGATGTAGCTGTGTGGAATTGCTGCAGAGCCTGACAACCTCAATCAGCCATAAATTAATTTTCACAAAAGGTAGAGGAAGACGTTCAGAAAGGAGTAATGCACCCTGATACTGTCAATCTTACCAGCATGATATTGCATTGACATTCTAACCATTAGGCATGAACCTGTGTAATGGTTACAAATGAAGTAATGGGATAAAATTAAGAAAAGATAAATTTTGGAATGAGGAGCTGAAAATGAGTGAAGTCTGCAAGGCAGGAGTGATCTCAAAGACAACTGTGGGAAATCTGATTTCCAGAACTACATTGGACAAAGAGCAGGAGAGTATACAGAGAAATAAATCCTGCTGTGGCAGGCATTTGGCCTGTAGCTTTGTAATTTATACAGTATTGCTATTAGAGTGAGATGAGAATCTTTCAGCAAAACATCTTTTTTTCTGGAAAATGCTGGTTAATGTAAGCCAAAAATTTTTCTGTAGAAATATGTAATTCTTGATGAAGCATTGGCTGACACTTGTTTCTCATGTCTGGGGGAGAATCACAGGTAAGCATCTGAAATGGTCACCTTCTCAGCACAGGTCAGGGGGCCACTCTTTGTCCATGATGAAGCCAGACTTCCTCACAGAAACAAATGAGTGAGGCTAGAGAGAAAACATGTGAAAGGAGGAACTTGCATCAGCAGTCTCCCCACTTACGGGGACAGTACCACCGGGAGGAGAGGTTTCAGCTTCTGGGCCTTTTTCCACTGATTTTATGGTTTTTGTAAAGGTGAGGTGTAAGGGGTGTTTGAACTGAGGTACTTCTTACACTTCTAACCATGCAAGAGAGAATCAGGTTAAGCACCTAGAAAACATTTCATACAAAATGGAGGTGTGACTGCACTTCAAGATTTGGGTTCAGGCAGCCCTGAACTATAGCCAGTTTGAACAGCACATTAGCACTTAAATACTGCATAAGTCCTTCAAAAGCATTGCAGTCTATGGTGGTCTGAAACCAATCGTTTAGTTTTATGGGTAGAAACAGTCACTAATTAACTATGTTATTTATCCCTCATCAAATTAACCTGGCCTGTTAAAGGTGCAGAATCAATATAGTCCATATAGCAAATTAGCTGTATTCTGTGCATAGTTGCCCACATTTTCTAGAAGCAGAGGAGCAGTAACCTATTTTCTTCTAAAGGAAGTGATGGAAACAGGTATCCCTTATAAAATTACAAGCTTAACTCCCCCACTAGTGAATGTGGGTGCACTTATGAAGTTCTAAAGATACGAATCTTCCCAGAAAGTATGGGACATTGTCAGTGATCTTTCTTTTCACAAAGACATGCTCATCGCTTCCATGATGGCATCTGGTACCTTACAGGGTCCATCTGCTTGTGAATGATGCCATGCTGATAGCCTGGGAAAGTTTAGTTTCTTGTTTATGCATACAAGAGTGTAAAAGCCCCAGGGACAGCTGGGCTGTCAATGGTCTGCTCCAGGAGGACCAGGCTCAGTCCTTGCTTAAGTCCCATCCCTCATCCAGCTGGAAGGTGGCTGGGAACAAGTACCCATGCTTTTTAAAATGTTGTGGACCCATGCATCAGCTAGGATCCCTACAGGGACAATAAAGAGAGGGCACCAGGTCTCAGGGACTCACTATGAGGTGCCGCAGCAATTCAGTCTAGATATGGACTTGATGACCAGCCCTTTTGGGTGCATTGAGATTCTTTAAATATTGGGTTGCTCTGACAGCCTTAAAGTCAGAATGCCTTGCAATGATAATGTCTGCAATAGAGCAAGGTGTGTGCGAGGACCTCCAGACAGAAATTCAGTCATTCATCTTAGCAACTTATCTTTGGCAAGAGGAAAGAGTAAAGCCAGACAACTACTTTAGAATAGACACCAACCCCTAAACCTGTTAGTTTAGCCGAATGTCCCTCTATTGGATATGGGTGTCCAGCTTTCTTGAATGATACTTCTCTTCCTTAGGTTCCTTCCATGTCCTATGTAGGTCCTATTTATGAGACTCTATCCACTTTAAGTTCATAGGGCTGAACTTCTTCCGTGACCTAAAAGAACTTAGAAAGTCCTTTGGACAATGTCACCTGATAGATATCCTTTGAGCGTGTACTTTACGGAACCAAATAGATGTTTCCACTTTATCCAGCTTTAGCATTACTAAAGATATGAATATTCATTACCCTAAACTGCAGCTACTAATATAAATAATTTATACATACATAAAGAGGTTTTTCAAAACAAAAATAGCTTTTGTAGTGCAATTTTATTATGTACAGACTATTTGCAGCTCTGAGACTATAGGGTCAATAGATATTTAGACTTTTTTATGAGCTTCTTGCTAGCTACTGTGGAAAGTTAATGTTTTTGCTGCCTTAATCTCTAAAAAAAAAAAAAAAAAGGAAAAAAAGGAAAATTATTTCAATGAGCTTCTAGAAGAGAACTGATTTTTTCTTTACTATTGCTGAGGAGGAACTCAAGATAAAACAAATGCCCTGCTTTAGCACATGCTTTTAAAAATGTGTACTACTCTTTACCATGTTCCATGTGTCATGAAAGTTATTTCTGTCACTGATTGTTGTTTACACAGTTACTTCTTTACACAACTTGAGTCACAAAAAAAGAAGACACAAATTAAATCTTCACTGAATTAGGGAAGTAAAATAAAGTCTGATCCATCACCAGCTGGATGGCACTTGTGCTTGAGCATGTGCGCATGTGAGTGTGTGTGTGTGTATGCATCTTCAGTGTGGGTTTTTATCAAAAGGTAGAGAATAGCTACTGCCAGCGCACTTGAGTAGGAGCACAGGAAAATTCTGCCTTCTTCACTGGGGTCTATAGATCACAGCCACAGAGAAAATGCACAGCAGATAATTAACTTTTCAGCATATTAATTAGAAAAGCTGTTTTGCACCATAATGTGTAACACTATATGCACAGTGATAGTAAATATAACTTTTAACTAACATACACAAAGTTTAGCATTTCCTTAATTACTCTCTGCACAAGTCTTAATAGAGCATCTTTTTGCCTTCTACAGATGTTAGAGCAATGCCGCTGGACCCACACTGTACACAAGCACTGCCAGGCACACACATGATGGGCTTGGCTCCACTTTCATGCATAGGTATCTGAAATACATCTAGGGTACCTGAGACACCTCTGAAGAGCTGGCAGTTATGACACAGGACCAGCAGGATCCATGCCTTGCTTCAGCAGCAGCTAGACACCAGCCTTCTGAAATGGCACTAAAATGATTGAACAGAGCCAAAGGTCGTCTGGGATGGGAATCAGTTTGGGAGTAAGTTATCTTAGAGTTTATGTGTAAGTGCCTGTATATCAGGTAAGTGTCTGTGGTCTCACTGAGATCACTTCAGTGTATTCAGTGTAGGTATCTTGCCTAGCCTCCAGTTGCTGCCTCTGAGGCTATGTGTCTCCTTAAGGTCATGTGTCCCATCTGCCAAGCATCTACAGATATCCTGGTTGTCTTTTGGTATCTCAGATGGCAGTAACCACCTATGTGTAGGAAGATCTTTGTTGACTATAGGGACACTTTAGGTATCTCTTTCCAAGCTCATATGTAGACACCTAAAGGTAGGTGCCTCTGACCAAGCCATGAATTCCTTATGTCCTTCACAGAGAAACCAGCTAGGCTTACATGACAAATACTCTGTGGATACTGGAAGTTATACTTTTTATTATGTACAGATCATATAATGTATGCAAAGTCTGGATTTCTAAATCCTTTCCTATGATACAAATCAGAAGAACAACTTACAGTGTCAGTAAGCATGGAGTGAAGGCTTAGTATCAAAAATAATCATGGGATCTCTCCTGCAAAGCATATAACTTATTTCATTAGAGGAAAGGCATTGCTAAGACTGAAAAGAGACTACAGAGGATTATCAATATTATTTAGGGCTTTCAGCCTCTGAGTCATGAGGCAAGATTAGTGGCACAATAAGAACAGAGATTTCACAGAACTCCATCCCATCTGGAAAACAGCATAACACAGTCATGTTGAGAAACTCTTTGATACTGTAACTAATTCAAAAACATGATGCCTTGATGTTGGCTTACAGTTGAAAGTGATTTTAGTAGAAGTTCTGCAAATCTTCAAGTACCTCGGTTTATTCAGTCACAAAGGAGTCGGCCTATTTCAGTCAGGGAGGAATAACTCCAAGAAAAAAAATGCCCTCTATCTCTCCTTAAAACATTTTGGTTCTGGGCTCCATAAACCTAGGCTGCAAAGCTGGCAGCTTTATGGGTAAAACTTTTTTTGTCTGAAATAGAAGAAATGTTTGGTTCAGTTCAGGAAGATTCCTCTACCAATAAATACCCTTGTCAGTATTTTTTTTTTCTTTTCCCTTCTGTAGGCAGGGTTTCCACAACAGTGGTGGCAGAAGACACTTGATTTTTTTCTGTTGCCTGTTCTAACTCTGTGGGAATCCTGTACACAGGTGCAAAAGACATAGACATAAGGAAGAAGAGAAAGTGGAAAAATACAGAATAAAAGGAGACACAATACACAAAGAAATGAAGTTTTTTCTATTCTTCATTATTCTGTTTCTTTCTTTCCACATTAAAGAGTGATGTCCCAGAAAGGCAAAGCTGGGGCTTAGGAACTATGCTGGAAGGAAATAAGACATCAAGTGGTATCTCCTCCTACTGTGGTTGTAAGTGCTCAGCGCAGAGAGCATAAAGCTACATAAAAAATCACAGAGAAAATGTAGATGCTGTAAGAAACAGGATTGCCACAACCAGTTCAGCTTTGTGTGATAATTCCCACTTTTTCGATTTTTACAAATTCTCACTTAACTGGCTAAGCTTTCATGGGCTGTCAAAATCACCTTCAGTACTACTACTACTGCATTGCCTTTACCTACTTCTCTAATGATAGAGTTTGGAGACTAAGGCAAGAAATCCAACAAATACTTACACAAGGGAGAAACTTTGCAAACTGAGTATGTCCCATGGAACCCCAAAGTATTTTTATGAGTTGCTGGAATTGGAGGGCAACTTAGATATAAGAGAGCAAAAGAATAGAGAGCTGAGGGAATGAAAAAGCTGTTAGATATAGTTTGGGAGAACAGGAAACACTTAGTTCTTAGTTAGTGGTTAGTTCTTTCTCTTCCCTCCCCGCCCCCCCAAACCAGCACCCATGGGCATGGATCTGAGTATAATGCATTGTCCTAAGAGCTATGGATGTTGCAAAAAGGAATCCTCCGGGACATAAATCTTTGAAAACTTTTGTTTTAATGAAGCACACTTTTTAAAGCTTGACTTAAGTAAAGAAATTGCCAAGGTTTTTTCTAACTGAAAACATTTACAGATCAGAAGCAATTTTGAGGGCATTACTTAACGTTGCAGATTTATACTGCAAGATAAATTTATGCAGATACCAGGTATCAACAATAAAACTGGATAATTAAGACACTTGGAACAGACTCTATGGATTAACACATCTTCATGTCATTCCATGGCACACTGCATAAATGTATAAAAATATTAAATCAAAGTAAGCTGTGATGCAAATAATTTCAAACTACAAATACACCTCTGACCGAATGTTGTTCAAAAGTGGCAGTGTCATGCTCTTGGTTCACCAGATCTGAAGTACATTAGAATCAATGGTAAACTCCTATACTATTTAAGTTGCTCTAATGACTGTAATAGTGTGAGATCTACTGAATGCGTTAAAACAATAAAAGAGCCATCTCATCTGTCTTTGCCTATAAAGCAATAATGGGTTGCTTGACAAAAGTTAGGATTATATGTAACTGTGACTTCTGTGAGGAAAAACATTTCAAGACAAATCCATTTTAAAATGGGGAAATGGTTTCCAGTTACTGTTGAATGACATGAATCTTCTAAAATCCACCTCATTGTTTAAAACTCTACTTCTCAGAGTTCTGTAGTACCCAAAATTTAATCTATATCCTCTGTACAGACTGAAAAAGTTATTGGGTATGATGTCCATTTCAAGTAGTAGATGAGTGAAGAAGATCCCTCTCCCATTACAGCCTTCTCTGATGGGCTGTCAACAGCTTTCAACATTTTCTTGACTGGAAATCAACAGAAAGGGGCAGTTCATCTGAGGAAACAAGGATTTTATAGCATCACGGTATTAAAAAAAATAAAGGAAACTGGACACTCGCCTCCAGTTCAAGACTGCTGGACATTTTATTTGGAAAAATCAAGATGGAAACCTAAGTAACAATAATGCAGAAGGTTTAAGGAGCTTGCTTATAACCCATAATCATAAAGAAACTTACTTTGACCTCTCAGTTAGGTCTTTGCGCTGAAAATATCATCTCCATTTCTCAGCAGGTCAGGACCATCTGCAGAATTGAGTCTATAGTTAGAATTTCTCTAAAAGAAAAGTTTCAGTAGCAGTTCAGGCATAAGAAAGCCCCATCACAATCCAACCTCTTATTCCAGCACTTCAGTTCACTGTCTCACCATCTGTGCTGGCAAGGGTTCATGTTTTGACCTACACTGTGGAGCAGATAAAAGCACAAAGCCAATGGCAAATACAAAACCTCCAATGAAAGAAAAAAGAGAAGAGAAGAGAAGAGAAGAGAAGAGAAGAGAAGAGAAGAGAAGAGAAGAGAAGAGAAGGAAAAAGGAAAAGGAAAAGGAGGAAAAGGAGGAAATTCCAAATGTTGCTGCTGAACATGTTACAGTGTCAAACTGGAATCTCAGAAATTGTTGCACAGATTCTTGGAGACCAAATTGGGGTGTATAATCTCTATTTTTTCAGCATTCATCATTGCAGACTCTCAGCCTCTGATTGATCCTGACTAAACGTGGAACTCAAGCCACAAGAACGGCACAATAATGTCACGTTATCTGTTCCTCACTGAACATGTGTTAGTGGTATACTACAGTTAGAAATCCTGCTACTGCTTTTGCATTAAACCGAATAAATTAAACATGGTGTTTCCAGAAGGCTTCAAGAGAGACAAGCCCCTCCCTTCCTCATCTGCTTTGGCCTAAAGCAATACAAATAGTGGGCACTAGATTGGTATAAACAGTGCAGACATCAGTGTCTTTGTGATTCTCCTCTAGCAGTCACAGCAACCAGCTAACACTAAAATCATGCTTTTATTTTGGCTGCTCTCAGAGCAAAAGTATTTTGGCAACATAAGGTGCTATGCACACAGGTTTGAGATACTGTGTTTAAATAAAAGTCATCATAATCACTTCTAGTGCATTGAAACAACAGGAGGAAAAGAAATAAAATTTGTCATGTGGAGAAAAGGGGAAGAAGTCTGTAGGGGAAAATTATTTTCATAATTCTTATAGGTCACAATCAACAATAAAAAGCAAAAAATAAAATTTAAAACTATTTAAAAAATCACTTGAGAACATGTTTTCAAATTAAATTATTCAAATTCCTTTCATAATGAAAGTCTCGTAAAATTAAAATACATTCATCTCTTCTAGTAGTATTCCACAAAGATTTTTTTTCTTGACTGATAAAATAGACTTTGCCTTGCAGGACTGTCACATTAACAATCTCATGCATTCTTTTTATGGGAACATGCCCCAGAAACAGTCAAACAGAAGCAGTTCTGTTGTCTGTGGAGATTTAGCTAATGTACACAGGGATTTAATAAGGCCCTGCCAATGTGAGTCCATACCAAGATAAATCAATTTAAGAAAAGAAGTAATTATTTCAAAATGAGAAATCCCATGAAGGCTCAATCATTAGTGCTCTATTTTGCTTGGAATATAAGTGTGTTCCTCATATAACCTCTATGTTTTGGTCTGGAAAGTCACAGAGGATGCTATGCCAGTTTGCAGTTATTCTCCACATCCCCTCACTGAGAAGTCTGAGTTCATGTAGATTTTCCTTTTCTGCATAGAGTTGTCCCTCCTGCAGTGATGCACAGTTCAGTATATCAATTCAGATTATTAACAGAGAACTTCTCCCTCTGCTTTCTCTTTTGAATGAATATAGAAATGCAGATACTGTAGTTTTCTAGCTATTACATTTTCTATTCTGCATTACTTCAGTGTGGACCACAATGACCAGAACCAAAAAATTTAACAACATTTAAATACTATTTTTTCTCATGTTGGCCTTCATATAGTGGCAACAAAACCACCCACAGACTCACATTGCTGATTTCATTTTCCTGGATTTAAAAAAATGAGAAAAAACACAATATATTCAGGAGTAGGTGAATCTTTTGAAAAGAATTAAGCTTCCAGGTTAAAACTGTCAAAATTTTTTATACCTTATATTAGAACAGAAGTAGGATCTTTGTCTTGGTTTTGGCTGGGATAGAGTTAATTTTCTTTCTAGTAGCTGGTATAGTGTAATGTTTTGGGTTCAGTATGAGAAGAATGTTGATAACACACTGACGTTTTCAGTTGTTGCTAAGTAGTGTTTAGACTAGAGTCAAGGATTTTTCAGCTTCTCATGCCCAGCCAGCGAGAAAGCTGGAGGGGCACAAGAAGTTGGCACAGGACACAGCCAGAGCAGCTGACCCAAGCTGGCCAAAGGAATGTTCCATACTATGTGATGTCATGTCCAGTATATAAACTTGGATGAGTTGGTCTGGGGGGTGTGGATTGCTGCTTAGGAACTAACTGGGCACTGGTCAGTGAGTGCATCACTTTGCATAACACTGCATTGTGCATCACTTGTTTTGTATATTCCAATTCTTTTATTGTTATTATTATTGTAGTTTTATTATTGTTGTTATTTTCATTATTATTGTCTTCCTTTCTGTCCTATCAAACTGTTCTTATGTCAAGCCACAAGTTTTACTATTTTTTCCCAATTCTTTCCCCCATCCTGCTGGGTGATGGGGTAAGTGAGTGAGTGGCTGTGTGGCGCTTAGTTGCTGGCTGGGGTTAAACCATGACAATCTTTCAGTTAGTTTTGTTTTAACATGGAACAGAGGAAAAAGCATGTGTACGTCTTCAGAGTAACAAATGAACCAACATGCAAGTTGAAGGACTCCCTGAAGATACAGAAAAGACAGTTTCAAGTCTATTCTATGAGTCAGGGATTTCCAGCCAAGATTAAGCATGGACTTGAACTTGGGCCTCCCCCAGTTGTGTTTCTGCTGTTGAGGTACTGACATGGGCACTCACAGATGGAAAATCCCACTTCCCAGCCAGCTGTAAATCCAAGGTCTGATATCTGCGTCTGAAACAGGGCCCTGATGCTGAGGAAAACCGTGACTCTGCACACAACACCTACACAGCTTGTTAATTTAATCATTTAAGAGGAGAGTAACCACGTTATTTAATTTCAAGCTGCAGACTTGGGACCTTTAGGCTACAGACACTTCATTGACATGCTAAATTAGGAAACAACAACGGAAAGCAGCCCCCCACCTCAAGCATGAAGCTTCTGCTGAAATTTTAAATGGACCCTGGCAGATTGGCTCTTCCTCTGGAAGAAGCACTCAGTCCTGCCTGCTCACAGTCAGACAGCTCAGGCATTTATTTCAGAAGGACAGTTTTGGTGGGTAACTGATAACTTAAGGCTGCCACCTTGGCTGGCTGGATTCCAGCTTAGGATCCTGACTGGGGCACCTCAGTTCAGTGAGTAAATCTCAGCGGTAAGCAGAGTGTGACAGTAGTATCTATCGCTCATTCTTTTCATCCATTATATCTTCTATATGAGAGAATTTTTTCTTTATAATCTACTTAAAGCTCTTCCCTCCCCACCCCCCACCCCTTGTCATCTGCTTTGCCTTTTCTCTAGTTTTTCTCTTGTCTTAAGTATCTTCCTCTTTTCTGCAATGCCATGTGGCTTTTCTGCCTGGATATAAAGGTTTGATTTAAGCCACTTGATTAGTGGTATAAAATTTATGCTTACATAGTGCTTTCAACCCTCAACTACCATAGGAACATTGCTTAATGTATCTCTACAAGTTGCCTGGAAGGTAAGTCTAGCAAATGTTATTACTGCATTATTTCTCTTTTTTTCTTGCTCACAGAAGAGGGCAATATGTAAACTGAGAGCCAAGACAACCCTTCTTCTCAGCTTATTTAGCTTTTATTATTTTACTTCATTATTAATGCTCTTCTGCCTTCTTTTTTTCCTTTAACTTTATTTGAATCTCTACTTTAATCCTATTTATTTTCTGGTTGTCACACACAGAGGTGACTGTTAGAGGTTTATTTTGATCCATTTAATATGCACTTGACTGACTCTGTGGTAGAAAACTACCTGTTATTATCCATAACCATTAAAATATCTTTACTTGGATAGAATTACTGTGTTTCAGAAATTGCTGTTATTCTCTTATTTGTATCAAAGGCACTTCTTCCTTTTTTACTTTCATTTAAAATACTGGTTCTTTTATCCTTTTCAACTTTAATGTCACCTTTTGAGCTGCAAAGCTTTTATAAATTGAGTTTGAAGTATCTCCTCAGAACTCTGCTCTTAGTCATACAGTGGAGTCATCTCTGCTTTTTTCGTCTTTAAGAGAACAGAGCAATATCTCTTCGCAGGGGTACCTGATATACACTTCCTAGGACAAATAAAACCATACTACAGCACCATGGACCTTTAATATTCTGTTTTGTTTTCTTTTGGATGAGCCAGGAAAAGGACATAACCCAGTGTTTTCCACGATCACATTGGTAGAGGCAGCCAAAGACACATGTAACTCATTAGGAATGTTACATCGCAAAGCGTGTTCTTCATGTTGTGCTTTTCTGAGTAAGGGAGTCAAGTCATACTTGTTCCTTGTTTGCCAGAAATAACAGAAAGAAACTCTACTGTTGATTCTTTTAAAAAAGAAACTGTGACAACATGATAACTAAAGTTTTACTCACATTTTAATAATAAACAGTCTAAAGTACATGTGGATCATGTTGGCCTGAAACAATGTAATTTTGTGTATAAACTGCATTGGTTTATTATTTATATCCTTTATCACACCAATGCCAGTACCAGTGATGAAGACAAAGTCTAATCTAAAATTAGTCTGGAGTATAAGACAAGACAGATGAAGAATGAGCAGAAAAACTGAAGCAAAAGTGGTGAAGTGACTCATAACACATAGGTCAATGAGCACCTATGATTTCATCAGAAATACTCACATTATATAACAGCCAGGCAATTTATTGTTAAAGATAAGGCTGTCGAGGCCATGCTATCGAGTCAAAAGCTGCATTTGAGCTCATCTCCGAACTAGCTGATTTTCCTTCACACTGTGTTTTGGAACCATGATTACGCATCTCTAGTCCTTACTATATTTGGAGTTTCAGTTTAAACCACATCTAATCTTCATTTAACATGTTTAATCTTTATTCACAATTTCTGTGTATAATTACAGCATTGTTGTGATCTGGTTCCTTAATGTTATTAACAGAAAATCTCAGATTTGACTCTACTACCACCCTTTTTTTTGTCTGGGAAAGCACATTGAAATGTGGATTCTTAATTCTGTAACTACTTTTTTTTTAATATGTTTACCTAGGTTTTCCAGTTGGGAAGGAAGATCCTATTTTAATTTTCTTCTCTAATTTGGATGGAAATATAGAAGGATTGCCATGTCTGTCTTGGAGTTCTTTCCTGTGTTATCTTTATGTGCAAGTAGTTGGAAAGCACTAATAAATGAAGGACTGTTTGAAAGAAATGAGAGGAGGAGAATGATGTAATTTGGTATTTCCCACAGTCTCTTGTCCACATTTGAAACCCAAGAGTGAAGCTGAACACAAGGTTTTCAAGACATTAGATTTTTCTGGGAACAAAATACTTAAAAGGTACATCACATATTAGTTGGCCAAATGCTTTGGGGGGGGGGAGAGAGAGAGAGTGTGTGTGTGTGTGTGTGTGTATCTGTGTATCCATGTGCATGAATGTTCTGTTATTTGCCTTCTTAAACTCTTTTTTTATGGTTCTGGGTAAGGAATTTTGTTTAAACAGGAAAACAAATTAAAAAGCTCCCCAGGCACTTTCTACAAATGCACACACTTTTGAGACAGGAATTATTGTAGGCATTGATAGAATAATTTCTACAGAAATCTGTGCTCAAAACACTGAAGAATTTTCTCCAGAATGTCCTGTGCATTCACTAGAGGCTTTTGTTGAATGTAGACTGGTCCCAGAAGCAGCTGCATTTGTGGCCAGTGAGTATATTTAACTGCTTCCTTCAGGGGGTCCCAGCTGCGGTCCCTCACTGCAGCTTGACGTGTGTTCCTGAGTCCTCTCGCTATTAATGCAGATACATCAATTTCTCTTCCTCCATCTTCTGTCCTGCCAAGACCAGTGCTTCATGGCATCCACCATATATTCTTCTGTTAGCAATCTTTTATAAATTTTATGAATACATCAGTTGCAAATTGTTCAAATGCTACGTTGAGGGGCACAGAAGTGCCTTTAAGAGAATCTGCAGCTTTTACTTAAGCAAAACACCATCTGGAATAAACGACATACCTGCCTACACAAGCCCACTCTGCTTGCTTCTATCTCCTTGTAAAACTTCAGTATCTCCATCATAGGTATTTTTATTCCACCTACTATCTGTGGGACTGTCTTGCTTCACTTTAACTGCCTAGAAGTTAGGCATCTGATCTAAGCTGGCAGGCTGAGCTCCCCTTAAATTCAGTGGAAAGTGAGAGGTCCTCTGGTTGGGGGTGCGATGGAGAGGAGTTTCTTTCTGGAAAGGTCTACCACTCCTGATCACAGAAGTAGGCTAAGCATCTAGCCCAGACGATGTACCTGCAGGAAAGGATCCCATACGGTATTGCTTTCCAAAGCATTTTTCAGTTAAGAACATGGATTTCCTTTCCATACATAAGGGAGTGTGAAAATGACATTTATTTTTTTAACGAAAATGGTCACAGAAAAATCTCCACTCAAAAATATATGCTGCCATTTTTCATATGTTTTCATAACCACCATGGAGCAGCAGTTTGTTCACCTAGGGGCAGAAATAACAGGAGAAAAAATGTTTTTAAAACCCTTCCTCACAGTCTCTGCGTCCTTTTCTGGCTCTGCAGACCATTTCTGTTAGGACATCTCAGGCTGCGTGGAGGCATGTGCCATGTTCCCTGCTCGGCACACGTATGGCTGTTCTGCTGTTACCAACAGTAGGATTTCCACATGCCAGCCTTTGCCTTAAATCTTTTTCATTCTTTCCTTGCTGAGGTAAAATACGCTGTTATAAAAGACCAGGGAGAGTTTTCTCTGGCATCTGCTAGATTTGGTTTCCAGGTGGGGGCAGACAGCACAGACTTCACCCCAGCATCACTCGGGGGCAGAAGGCACTCAGTAACACCACGAGGGCTATCAGCCACGTGAATCTCACCGGCTTGTATTTCCCAGCACGAAAATCTTAGATATTCTTACCAAGGGCTAAAGAAAAAGCTAATTAGGAAATATTATCTTTTAGATATTCAAATTTCTCTCAATACAAAGTTTATCTGTTAAAAGATTAAAGGGTTACATACATTTTCTTTCACTGTATGTTAACTTTATTACGCTTATTAACTATATATGTGTTGTTACTTTCTTTTTATCCTGTTATTACATTTCCTCTCTCCTTGTGAGAGAAATGTGTTTCATTTCCCACCCTCTTCTTTCTGGGTAATCATTTGGAAAAAAATATCAACTCACATGACTCTTAACTGAGTACACTGCATTTTTCTCCTGGTTAGTAAGCGATGGGAAATTATTCCCTGTTACACATTAGAGATGAGAAGCATTTACAGTGTAATACAGGGGATGGCATTCATACATACAATCAAGAAAGTTTCTTTTTAGTTGGATCCTTATCCATTGGCCTGAAGGTGGTGAGAAAGAAACTCCATGCCCTACATCTCCAGCAGCACGGCACCCTTGGTGCATCGGAGAGCTGTCCCCCTGTGCACTCCTTCTCCAGCCAAGCACTCCTGCCATGGTGATGGGGCTGGGGGCTGGCATGAGAGTTGGTGCCTCTGGAGGAGAGAGGGGCTCTGTTGGGAGTCAGCCCTCAACCGGCTCCAACCATCTCCACCAACACCTGCATCTGCCAGAGCCTAGGACATCCTGCTGGGGTCCACCAGAGCAGCACCAGGATGCCAAAAGCAAGACTTTGCTCCTATAAAGCCACTCTCTCTGCACTCTCCCGCCATGGGGAGTTTCCCCTAATTTCAGCAGGAATGATTTCAAGCTTTGGTGCCACAGTAAGAGGCAGATGAGAAAAGGAAAATTTATGAATATGCTACCTGTGTGCATTGTGCTGTGCCCTGAAACATGTAATTACACTGAAGCATTTAAAGGAATTTGACAACATAAAAGGGCAAACTGTGTAATAAAGGTGCATTAAAGATGTTTGGGTATTCATACACAGCCACCTGCAGGGCTTGTCAAATTTGCTTGAAGTCAACAAAAAACTTCAAGCATATGATGACTTCAATCACATACATGAAAACGTATATTTTTTTAAAAAGATATTCATTAGATTTTTCTGTCCTGTGTGTTTTGGCTGGTCTGCTTGTGAGATAGAAGACATGAAAAATATGGTCTTATGCTTCAGAAAATATCTACCAATGAGGGAAAGAAAGAAAGAATGGCATGCTGGCTTTCTCATAATAAATCTTCTTATTATTACAATTTCTAGCTCAAGTTCTGCAGATCCAAAACATTTTGACTCTCCTAACAACTAGCAACAGAAACAAACCCAGAAAAAGGGTTCAATTCAAAATACATGTGCCAGAAAGCCAACTTTGCTTCTTTTGTACTGCCTAGCTAGATCCAAAAATCTGAAACATAACTTTTTTCAACAATCAAAATAAAATGAGAAATTTAAGAAAGCATTTCTGCGTGTTACTGCTGCTGCCAAATAATTTGCTTTCCAAGTGAGATGTTTATGGAAGTTTTCTGTCTGAGCAGAAGCTGTAACCACAGCCAATGCAAGGCTGAGAGTTACAAAATAATCAGTGTCCAACAACTATTAATAAGAATATCATAATTAACCACAAGTTAATTTGCATATAACATCATTTTAATGTTTTTAGTCTTTAAATAAATATTTAACAACAATGGGCTATTTAGAATAGGGGCTATTCATTGATTTATGTACCCATTTTTATTTTGGTTTATTTTAGTACAGCTCTAATTGTTTGCCTTAAAATAGGAAATATATTTCAGCATTTAAATATTAACAATTTTCATTAAATATTAAATATTAATGTTCCTCCTGTGATTCTTACACCATTTAAAAAGCCTATTTTAAATAAATACATAATAAATAGTCTCTGTCTAGCTTTAAGACCAGCTTAAAGTTTTGACAGAAATCATAAAGAATTACTATTTATGTTATATATTTATTTCTCAATGCCTAATTTTCCTTGTGTGATTGTTAAACCTGTTCGATAGCCAGATTAGTCTGGGATACTTGAACTTAAAATATCAAAATTTCATGTTAATTATGCAGTGGCAGGCTGTACATTTGAACACAAAGATGAAGAAGAGAAAAATTTCTGGTAGTTACTTGAAACACCAGTACCTCAGTCAAACTGCCTACTGTGCACATATATCTTGCTGGACCAAAATATATGCACTGACAAGTAGTCATCTGTTTAAATTCAAAAAGAACTTTGCATCAGTCCAGAAAGTTAAAGATTATCAGGGACTACTAGTCTGCCTAGGTAAAAAGTTCATGCTAAGGAACCTCAGCCACTAATATTTTCCCTCAGATCTTTAAATACAATTTGACAGACAGTGTATCTTCTAACACAGAGATCTAATCTTAATCTATAGACACTGAAGAGCAGAGGACTGTCCCTGATTATCCTCACCACTGAAATGTCTTTATTTCTATCATTGTGGTGGTTTGTACCAAAAAATTTCAGACTTTGTTAACATGAATATTCCTGAAAGGGAGAACATAAGCTTCATTGGCCCTATAAGCAAGGATAAATCTCTGCTGTTAATGAAGTAGTATTTGCATGTAGGGAAAAATGATAGGATAGCACACAAGAGGCTGAGCTGCTCAGCTCATAAGGGTTGCAACCAGCATTAATTATTAGGTTGAGCTACTGGCCATGCCCCCTCTGCTCTGAGGGCTGGATATTACACCAACTCTGAATGCTTCTGAAACACATATTTCAAAGAGCCATTTCTAAGGCCACTGATAATTTTGGACTGAAAAAATGCAAGGATAATCATTACAAATTTTCAGCAGAGACTAATCACTTTTGAGTGCTGTTTTTCCCAGTGTCTCCCTTTCACCACTGAATCTTTATATATCTGTTTTCTCTGTTAAAATTGGTATTACCTATCTGCCAGCTTTTAATATACAGAATCACCCAAGTTCCAAGCATTATTATAATATTGAATATGTTTAGTAATTTTTGAAAGAAGCAAGAGGATACAGACTTATAATCAGGTTAATCGAGTTCAGGTTTGGTTATATTTCCACTACAGTATTTCAAATGAAGTCCTAAAGTAATAAGAATAAAAAGAAGAAATTCTACTAAAGCTAATTACATTAAATTAATAAGGGTCTGGATTTATCAGTGTTAACCTCAAGGTATTTGATAGATTCCCTGATTTACCTGAACTAAGGCTTACAAGCGTCTGGAAGAACATATTATGAAAATACCAGTCCCTGCTGTAAACCATAAAGCTTGTTCATGCCAGAGCAGGGGAAAAAAAAAAAAAAAAAGGAATCCTGAGGTTTAATTAGAAGTGCAGTGTACCTCCACAGAGATACCACAAACTGCAGAAGGAGGCTGCACATGCTGCTTGGTTAAAAGCCAATTATTACCATGGTCTCTTTGCAGTAGTGATATTTCTTTCAGAATTAAAGTAATAAATGCTCTGGAATTGCTGCATGAGAAGAATGTATACACTACAGACTTGACGCACTGCAAGGGCTGTAACAATTTCCAGCCACAAGTGATGGTGTGTATAAAAGATCTACTGGAGGATGCAGCCTCAGAGGTGACCCCTTTCAATCCTGCTCTTCTTGTGAAGACATGGCAACCTGGAGTGAGAGCAGAGCAACTGTGATTGTGTTCTACCTTCATCCAGGAGCTGGCACGCTAAATAGAGAAATACACTATTTAGACTTAAACAGGTAAAAAAAAGTTGCTATATTTATATGTACCTTCTCACTTTCTTGTGTTTCGCAAGCAAATAGAGACATAATCTCAAAACATATATGAAAAGCCTGTAAGCTTTGAGTTTTCTACCAGTGTAGCTTAGATATTTAAAGCATGTAAAGGCAATCTTTACAGAAATAATTCATAAAGAGATAATAGGTTGGAATATTTTTGCCTGCTTTCTAAGGAAATGAAGTTTTTACAGTCTCTCTTCCTATTAATTCTCCCACAGTCCCTGTAACTTCTAAAGTTGTCAGCCAACTTCAACTACATTTGATAGGTACTGATACCTTGCATTTAAGAACATAAGAAATACCCTCGCATGGCACATCTACCCACTGGGATACTGCCTTGGTCAGTGGCAGTAGGAGAGGACATCTGTTTAGGGAGAGCTTATGAACCCCTTTTCCCAAAATCCACTACTGCAGGAACATTAGAGGACTCATCCCTGCCTGCACTTTTTAGCAATTAATAAATAATTTCTTACACATTTTGGTAAAACCAGCAGGAGGGCAGAAGAGAGACACCCAAATTAGTGCCCCCTCTAACATGATTCTGTGCAATTAAATTTGATTACACATTCCTGCCAGCAGTCAGCTAATCAGTATATGTGTACTGGTAGCCAACTAGCATATGTGTGGTTTGTTATGGGTAAAGCAGTGCCTCTGTCAATTTGGCAGAGAAGAGAAGGGCAGCTGAAGGAAGGGCAGCTGGTGGACAAAAGCCATAGGAAAGTCCTCCCACCTGGGGGTAACTTGTCATGTTTATTTGTGCTTCTTATGTTACTCTTCTAAAACATGTATTTTCTTTTCTATTTGGCTAATATCCAGAGTTTGAGGTATTTTTTCCATGTTAGAAGAAACTGATGATAAAGCTTGGAAATTTTTTGATGCAATTTTTTTATTTGTCTGTACAAGCTGACTGTTTCTCTGGATAGATTGAGGAAACAGCCTTCCTTCTCAGTCCTAAGCTACTTCTTCCAGACATAGGATGAAGGAGCTCTCTTTCTTCAATTCTTGTCCTGACAACTTATTGCTCCATTTTCTATTTGTTTTTTGAATTTTCAGCTGTGTCTGTCATGTGTCTGCAGTTGCAACCATCGCCTATACCGGTCAACTCCTAAACAACTTTGAATATTGTTGAGCAAATTCAATAGCTTAACTGTTTTAACTATTTCTGTTAGTTCTCATGAGTGAAAAACTGCTTCCTTCAAACCCTGTTTTGTGCTCAAAACCAAGCCTGCTTGTAGATGCCTACTTTCTCCAAGATAACAACATCACTCAAAAGTTCAGTTCATTTGCTTCACCTTATAACAGAGCTGAGCAGAACATCCCGAATAAGTACAAAAAATACCTTTTTAGCTAGGTAAGGGCAGACCCTTCAGAAACCAATCCAGTTTGCAGTAGGTAATCCCCTCCCCTCAACATTAAAAACAAAAGACAGCAAAGCCAGAGCATAGTGCAATATGTATTTTAAAAAATGTCTTCCAACCCATTTGTCTGAACACTTACTCACACCAAGCACCAAGAAAAGGAAACCAAAGAAAGATTAAAAGCAGTGAGTATGTATAACTTAACTGTAAGTTGACTCAAGGGATAAGGTAGATGAGAACAGTCTTGAAACTTTGACAACAGAGGAAATGCTTGGTGTGAAGATGGAAGGTAGAAATCTAAGGAAGACAAATTATATTGGTAAAATCCCCTTTTGGGAGTTATGTTATAATCTCTGTCTCTCTGTGGAGAAGAAACCTTGAGGCTTCAGACATGTAAGCAAAATGGCAGAAAACATGGAAACCCGGACATCAGAGAACACTCCCACAAAGCTAAGGAGATGCTGTGGGTGTACATGTTTCAACTTCTCTCATCAGTGATTTTCTCTGTCTTTTTTTTTCCATCTGTATTGGCATTTCTTTTTTTAAGAGGTAGCTTAGAAAAATCTTGTACTCACACAATAAGAGGGAAGACATTATTAAAGTTTCAAAAGGATATTCACCTTGAGTTAAATCCATCTTTCTATTGGAAGAGTTGTGATCTGAATTGCAAAAAACAGAGTCATCAGCTGAAGTGACACATGTCATCTGCTGCGACAGCTGATGAGGGTGGACACGGTATCTGATGCCCATGAACAGATGGGCTACCTTTGAATGTAAATCAAGCCCGTTTCACAGATGTGCACTCATACCTGATCTTGATTCCCAGCTGCCCTGTGCCACCCTCTCTGCACAGTTGGATGCTGCCTTGCCTCATCAGTTTTCCTTTCATGTCCCCTGCCAGGAAACACAGGTCCAGGAAAGGGGGATGGAAGGGGCTACACCGTCCACAGAGTCACCACAGTTCATGCTGACACCTGTGATAACTCAGACCTCAGACAGACGTAGCTCAAATCTTTCAGCCAGGAGCCGTGCTTCTGCTTGTTTTCCAACAGTTTAAAAATATTGGTTGCATACATGTGACTGTATTCAGGCAAGATTGGTGTTCTCAGCAAGTTATTAATTAGACACCAATTATTTATGTCAATAAGAGAGCACAGGATTTGTGAGTTGTTGTACCTGCCATTTAAAAATGTCACCTAAAATTTGGTACTTGAATGCCCTCCCCAAGGATACGGCTGAGTCACCTGGTGTTTTTGATGAGCACACACTGTAATTGATTAGGAGAACATTTTCCTGTTTCCTGCCAAGAACCCTTTTTTTCCTTAAATGCAATGCACCAATTACCAGGTCAAGGCAAGAATCGCATTGACTGAATCTATGAATCTATATCACATTAAGCCAGTACAGTAATTTTTATCTACAGCGACCCTCAAACCTGCTCAGAAGCGTGCACTGGCCAGGTGGGAGTGATGTAGCAATTCTGTGGTGTTCCTCACCATTACCATGGGAATCGGTATTGTGTGCTCTGCGGACAAAGCCCCTGTTTTTTCTTACGTGCAGTTTGGGTGGCTGATTATGAATTTTGAGGTCCAAAATGACATGAGGATCATTGAATTAAGTGATTACCTCTCTATGGATAACAGCTATGAGATGTGATTGGTGGAGGCATTGAAAGTGGCATTTCCTTGCTCTTAATGCCACTATTTATTTTTTTGCACCACCACAGCACCAAAAAGTCTTGCCTTGAGATGGACAACTGACTTAAGAGACTGGGAACTGCCTGTGAGTTATTTATTGGGCAGGGGAAATCTCTCTCCACCTGGACTGAAGCAGATCTTTCCCCAGACCACTATAATAGCATGAGGACTTAGTTCCAGCCTCTGACTTTGAAAGAAATCCCTGAGAGTTTGGGAGAACTAGCATTTGCAAGTAAAATGAGGGGCTATGTGTTTATTATAGGCTTTTTACCAGGTCTGTGGAAAGTTCTGCTTGTACCACAGTGGAAATATATATGAAAAAATACAATTGTATTTTGACGTGTTAAAGGCAGAATGAATCTATTCAGAATTAATCTATTCAGATATGTAGATAGCTGGGTAGTTATGCATCATCTGTAAATAAATGTCTTCCATCCATCAAGTAAGCATACAAGCAAGGTGTCACTGAAAAAATACACATTGCATTAATGCAATCTCTGATGAAATAATGTTTTTCTACCTGTCACAAAATTTGCCATAACAAACGGGAACTCTATGCAAGCTTTATTTTAATGTATGATTTAACACAAGGCCTTTTACATTGTAGATAGTAAAAACAGTCTTTCGGTGAAATTTTATTGACCATTTATTTCAATCTGTAATCTCTAATAATATCTGTTTCCTTTGTCAGGAAGACTGAGGCAGCATTTGCTCTAGCTGGCACAACACCAAACAAGCTTCCTCTTTGTGCACTTTGATGGCAGATATGGTCTTGGCAGAGGTTCAGCCATTGTGACTTCCCTTGAGAGAGCATGAAGGAATATGGGGGGCAAAGAGGCTCCTTTCTTTGGTCAGTCTGCGTGGGACAGCTAAAATAGGAAGGCAGTCTCCAATTTCTTCTTGTCACTGTGCTGAAGACTGGATGCCCTCCTCCTGCCTCTACAGCAGTATCTTAATGTGTTAAAACAAGAATCACTGTGCTTTGAGAGGTAGCCATGAGCTACATGTTAATAAGATACCAAGTGCTTCCTTGGCTGTGTTCAAACAAACACTGTCCAAGATTTTTGGCATATTTCTGCTGGTTTTGCTGACTTCTCTACTTTACAGGAAAGCACTAAGAAAGCACAGGACTAGTGCATCCTTTACCAAAGTTACACCAGGAATGGACTTAACCTCTTATCATTTAGGTGATGATGAAGGAAACAGATTCATTTTCAAGAATATTTTGGTATTTGTGATTAGACTGTGACCTGGCCAGTGACAGTATGGACAACAGCCAAAATCCTAGAACTTCAAAATCTCTAGAGGTAAAAATCCTGAAAGAATACCTAAAGATCAACAATAAATAGAGGGAAAACACAACACTGCAGTAGTGGCACCACAGTTCGGTTTTACCAGGAGCATTAAACATTCACATTGTAAAACTCTTTGGCTCGTTGTGTTAGAATGTCTTCTACACACACAGACTGTGTAACAAACAGCCTGGTGGGTTGCCTGCTAATACAGTCCCTACAGAAGAAAAGAAAGTTAAGGTTTAGGATTGCAGTGTGTATTTAATGATATAGAGTTGCACTGGAACCTCTTCTGGAGTTTAAGCTAGAGAATTGCAGTGAGTTTTCTGCAGAGTTCCAGATACTGAGATGGTGAGAAAAAAAGTGTGTTTTATGTTTTGTCTACCTTCTTATTTATATATTTTAAATATTTTAAGCAATAACCTTTTTTTCTGTACTTAAATGTAGTGCTTCTTTGCTAATGCCCACTGAATTTACTCTTTAAGTTTGCATACTAATAAATAATAAGTTTCTGGCTCTACCAGGGAGGCTATAAATTCAGTATATTCTATTTTTGGAATGCCTTTACACCTCTGTAAAAAGTAAATTTCTTGAGAAATCTGGAAGGTCTAAAGATAAGACTAGATTATATATATTAAAATATTTTATGAACTTTAAAGAAGGTGCCTGTTCTAGACTCTGGAAAAGCTTTGCAAGGAAACCCATAGATTCATGTGATGAACCTGCTGAAGTACAAAAGTTGTTGACTCAGCCCCCTGGTGAGTTCTGAACTGAAGAATACAGTGTGAAGAGCTGAAAGGGAAAAAAGCCAATTCTCAGCTAGAAGGTACACTTTTTCAGTAGTATGAACAGGTCTACTAAAGCCAATAGAAGATAAATATGTGGAACTGCTGCTGAACTGGTTTTAGTCTAATTACAGACAGAAACAGGTACCATAAAGTCTAACAGCTGAGATCTTTAAAGGAGATTTCCTTTTTCTTTACTTGTGTTTGCTGAAGATCTTCTCATTACCCTAAAATCATCATTTTTTCTGGTTTTGCTGCTTCTGGGTGGTATGTTTTGAAATTTGTTACTGGATTGTAACTGTTATCCAAGCCTTTTTTCTTACACTCTTCCCTAGGCATTCAGTATTGGCTACTCTCAGGGACAGGATATTAGACTAGACCTCAAGTCTGCCATCCTCCAGCTGTTCCTACATACTTGTATTTCATCCCAGCACTGCATTTTACTGAGGACCCATCCAGGAGACATATTGAGGAAAGAGAATCAGACTGAACTTGATATATTGTGCAGTGCGCACTGCAGCCCCAGTCCCACATGGGGGTGTGCCATGGCTCCTCCCTGCTGCATACCCCACAGGGCCATTGCAAGGGAGGCAAGATGCTGGGGAAGACCTCGGGAATAGCCAGTCCTGACCTGGTCTGCTCTTGGGACACAGCCGGAGCACACAGCCAGAGCTGGGAGCTGGGAATCACTCCTGGGTTTCACAAGGTGGATGTTTCTTAATATCACTGCCAGTATTTTCAAGCAGCAGATTGTTGTAAAGACTCGTTAAAAAGCTTAGCCCTGAAATGAGAGGTCTTCTAGAAGTGAGGTGTCAGAATGCGTTTTGTATGGGACCCTGGGACAAAAAGACAGTGAGCTACATACTCTGCATCCATCTTTGCCATTACTTTTGCTGTTACAATGGCTAAAAGCTTCAGTACTCAGTTCAGAGATGTTTTCTGGGCCATTTATGCGGTATAAAAGATGAGAACACCAGCTGAGTGAACAAGTGAACACCTACTGGAGAAAGAAACAAGCTGGCATGTTAAATAAAACAGTTCTGATAATACAGCCCTGGTGACATTTGCACAACACGTACAGTGACACACGATGCTGATGACTGGTATTCCTACACTCCTTGAACTCTTACAGAAGCAGTTATTCCCTGCATTAGGCTGATGTATTTGATTCTCCTCTATCTTAAGGCCAGTGCTTTCTATTTGCCCTTAGCAAATGTAATTTTGTTGATTTTTATACATTCTCCAGTTTATATTATTTGTATTCTGATTCTGCCCTTCAAAGTTTACAAACCTTTTAGGTTGATATCATACAAACATTATGCAAATCACTGAATACGTAATTTCTTGAAGCAGATAATGGGAGCGGTCCTAGGACAGATTCTTCCTGAAAACCTCAGGACTTCCCAGGAAAATAAGCCATTGATAACTGTACATTGAATTACAGATCAATGAGAAGTAGCATTGCAGATGCAGAAAGGATGAGCGCAATGATTCAACAGCAGCTACAAAAGACAATAGTTGGAGCAGCAACAGGCTACAGAAGGCTTTAATGTTTAATAGCTTTTATTTAACAGCGGGAAGCATATGTGAAGAGGGACTCACTGCTTGGAGGTTTGGATTTTTTGAGGGGAGGGTAGCATACAAAGAAAATTATCTTTTCACCAACAAAGTGAAGCAAGTTCAGAAAGAGAAAAAAATGTGCAATAGTCAAGTCAAGAGGGCAAAATATAGTTGCATGAGATGTTGAAGTGCTTAGAAAGAAAAAGTCTAGATACTTGAGATACTAGGCAAAGAAAAACTATAAGATTTACTCACTGCCTAGATATGAAGTAATACCTTGGATGAGGCAGCCAGCTCTCTACATGTGCTCTTCTCTAAGCTCTTTATTAAAGATACCCAACCTAATTCCAGATGAGTGTTCAGTCATCACAGTACCATTCAGAGATAGCAGCTTGCATGGTACATTAGTTAGCTGTGGATTCTTTTCTCACCCATTTGGAGAGCTGTTCAGCTACCTGAATATATTTAGCTACCTAAGTGAGTTACCTCTGCACCATTTTTTATCACACAGGATAGAAGTGCACTGAACAACCCCGCATTTGCCTAAGAATTAATTGCTTTGAAATGCAGAAATTTTGAAATTGAAATGCTATTAGTTTTAAATATTCAGAATTCCTGCTGAAGTAACTGAAGTAAAAACAGCAAAAAAAGAGGCTTAAAATTTCAGTATTACCTCAAGAAGAAAATAAATGTCATCTGTGACTCCATTCTTTTCATATGTTAACACTAAAAACACCTCTCACCGGTAAAATTTTGCAGTGATGTTTACTGAGACTGTACCCCAGAGAGCCAAGATACCCATACTCTCCCTGTCCACTTCTAGCAGAATTATTTCTAGCCCCTGGCCCCTATCAAAGGAGGAATAAAATTACTTCTTTAACAGCTAAACTTTATAAAGTTTTACAATGCTGGAAATCCAAAGCCTACCTGCCAGTTTAATCTGGTGAGGGAATGAAGGGCAATAAGAAAGTTTTCTACAGGTACATCAGCAGCCAAAGGAAGACAAGGGAGAATGTGGGTTTGTTGCTGAGTGGGAATGGGGACCTGGTGGCAAAGGACACAGAAAAGGCCAAGGTACCCAATGCCTATTTCATCTCTGTCTTCACTGGTAAGACTGGCCATCAACAATTCTAGGCTCCTGAGGCCAGAGGCGAAGCCCAGAGCAAGGAATACTCCTTCTCAGTGAAGGAGGGTCAGGTTAGGGATCACTTAAACAAACTGAAAACACACAAGTCCATAGGACCTAATGGGATGCAGCCAGGAGTGCTGATGCTGCTGATCTATGTCATTGTGAGGCCACTGTGGATTATCTTTGAAAGGCCATGCTGATCATGGGAGGTTCTTGAGGCCTGGAAGAAAGAAAATGTCATTCCTGTCTTCAGGAAGGGCAAGAAGGAGGGTCTGGGAAACAACAGGTTGGTTAGCCTCACCTTAGTCCCTGAGAAGGTGACAGAGCAAATAATCCTGGAAGCCATTTCCATACATTTGAAGGACAAGAAGCTGACTGCAGGTAGTCAGCACGTGTTTATGAAAGGAAAATCATGCCTGACCAACCTGGTAGCCCTCTCAGCAGAGATGACTGGTTTGGTGGATGAGAGGAGAGCTGTGGATATTTTTTATCTTGACTTTAGCAAGGCATTCAACACTGTCTCCCATCACGTTCTTGTTGACAAACTAATTAACTGTGGACTAGACAAGTGGACACTGAGGTCGACTGAAAACTGGAGTAACTGCTGACCTCAAATGGTTGGGGTCAGCAGCACAAAGTCCAGCTGGGATACACTAGTGGTGTGCCCCAGAGGTCAATATGAGGGCCAGTATGTTTTAACATCTTTGTCAGTTATCTGAATGATGGGACAGAGTGCACCCTCAGCTAGTTTGCAGATGATAGAAAATTGGGAGGAGTGACTGATACACCAGGTGGGCATAATGACAATCAGAGGGATCTCAGGAGGCTGAAGAAATGGGCTGACAAGGGCCTCATAAAGTTCAACAAACAGAAATACCAAGTCCCAGGCATGAGGACAGGCTAGGGGCAACAGGCTGGCAAGCAGCTTTGTTGGAAAGGACCAGGGGTCCTGGTGGACACCAAGTTGGCTGTGAGCCAATAATGTACCCTCACAGCAAAGGTGCCTAACAGCTTCTCAGCCTGTATCAGGCAGAGCATTGCCAGGTCAAGGAGGTGATCCTTCCCCTCTGCTCAGCACTGCTGAGACACACCTGAAGTACTGTGTCCAGTGCTGGGCTCCCCAGTGCAGTAGAAACATGGACGTATTAGTCGGTGGTGAGACCAGCAGTGGCAACGGTAAGTCAGTGTATAAGCGCTAGAATGAGGTGGATGGGGAAGTTCCCGAGGCCCAGGAGCCCCAAGGAAGAGCAGAGAGACCCGTCCAGAGCTGGCAGCTCTTGTGAGAGAGGCTGACACAGCGTAGGCATTACCAGGGGCAAACACAGGAGATTTAAACAGCCCTGAGGAGCACCAACGACCAGGAGCACAGCAACCAGGGTGGGCAAACAGGGCATGGTGCGTCAGACAGGGCGTGGTGTGTCAGAAAGGGCGTGGTGCATCAGAAAGGGCGTGGTGCATCAGAAAGGGCGTGGCGCGTCAGAAAGGGAGCGGTGCGGCAGTTGGTGCAGGCAGGGCGTGCAGGGAGGGCGCAGTCCCCCCTCTTCCCAGCTCGAGAAGGCTACTCAAGCGGAGGGCATCGGCCTCAGAAGGAGACCCAGCTATGGTTGCCAACTCAGGTGAAAGCCGTTGCTAGGATAAATGTGGTGATGCAGACAGAGCTCCCAAGCAAACATGCAGCTGTCCAGGTCTCCGGCTGCAGGGAGTGCCTGAGTCTATCACTGGGGGCGGAGGGCAGCAGGGACAGCTCCTGTGTGCGGTGTGACCGGGTGGATGATCTGCTCAGCCCGGTGGCAGAGCTGAAGGAGGAAGTGGAAAGGTTGAGGAGTATCAGGGAGTGTGAGAGGGAGATAGATTGGTGGACCCACCCCTACCATCCCTGAGGCAGAGGCAGCAGATGGAGGCTCCGCAAGAAGCGGAGGATCCCCTACCCTCTTGCCACCAGGCAGGAGGGGACCTAAGAGATGGAGGGGAACGGATACAGGT